>NW_027207272.1:0-306734 GCF_963455315.2 Globicephala melas
CAACGCTTTAGGGGGAGCGTACGTGTGAGGGCGCGGCTTAGTGTCAGCGTACGGGTTAGGATTAGGGGACGGGTGAGGGTCAGGCTTCGGGGAAGGGTTAGTGTTAGGGTTCGGGCTAGGGTTAGGGTTAGGGGACGGGGACGGTTTAGGGTCCAGGTGAGGGTACGACAACGTTTTAGGGGGAGCGTACGTGTGAGGGCGCGGGTTAGTGTCAGCGTACGGGTTAGGATTAGGGGACGGGTGAGGGTCAGGCTTCGGGGAAGTGTTAGGGTTAGGGTTTGGGCTAGGGTTAGGGTTAGGGTACGGGGACGCTTTAGGGTCCAGGTGAGGGTACGACAACGCTTTAGGTGGAGCGTACGTGTGAGGGCGCGGGTTAGCGTCAGCGTACGGGTTAGGATTAGGGGACGGGTGAGGGTCAGGCTTCGGGGAAGGGTTAGGGTTAGGGTTCGGGCTAGGGTTAGGGTTAGGGGACGGGGACGGTTTAAGGTCCAAGTGAGGGTACGACAACGCTTTAGGGGGAGCGTACGTGTGAGGGCGCGGGTTAGCGTCAGCGTACGGGTTAGGATTAGGGGACGGGTGAGGGTCAGGCTTCGGGGAAGGGTTAGGGTTAGGGTTCGGGCTAGGGTTAGGGTTAGGGGACGGGGACGGTTTAGGGTCCAGGTGAGGGTACGACAACGCTTTAGGGGGAGCGTACGTGTGAGGGCGCGGGTTAGCGTCAGCGTACGGGTTAGGATTAGGGGACGGGTGAGGGTCAGGCTTCGGGGAAGGGTTAGGGTTAGGGTTCGGGCTAGGGTTAGGGTTAGGGGACGGGGACGGTTTAGGGTCCAGGTGAGGGTACGACAACGCTTTAGGGGGAGCGTACGTGTGAGGGCGCGGGTTAGCGTCAGCGTACGGGTTAGGATTAGGGGACGGGTGAGGGTCAGGCTTCGGGGAAGGGTTAGGGTTAGGGTTCGGGCTAGGGTTAGGGTTAGGGGACGGGGACCGTTTAGGGTCCAGGTGAGTGTACGACAACGCTTTAGGGGGAGCGTACGTGTGAGGGCGCGGGTTAGCGTCAGCGTACGGGTTAGGATTAGGGGACGGGTGAGGGTCAGGCTTCGGGGAAGGGTTAGGGTTAGGGTTCGGGCTAGGGTTAGGGTTAGGGGACGGGGACGGTTTAAGGTCCAAGTGAGGGTACGACAACGCTTTAGGGGGAGCGTACGTGTGAGGGCGCGGGTTAGCGTCAGCGTACAGGTTAGGATTAGGGGACGGGTGAGGGTCAGGCTTCGGGGAAGGGTTAGGGTTAGGGTTCGGGCTAGGGTTAGGGTTAGGGGACGGGGACGGTTTAGGCTCCAGGTGAGGGTACGACAACGCTTTAGGGGGAGCGTACGTGTGAGGGCGCGGGTTAGTGTCAGCGTACGGGTTAGGTTTAGGGGACGGATGAGGGTCAGCCTTCGGGGAAGGGTTAGGGTTAGGGTTCGGGCTAGGGTTAGGGTTAGGGGACGGGGACGGTTTAGGGTCCAGGTGAGGGTACGACAACGCTTTAGGGGGAGCGTACGTGTGAGGGCGCGGGTTAGCGTCAGCGTACGGGTTAGGATTAGGGGACGGGTGAGGGTCAGGCTTCGGGGAAGGGTTAGGGTTAGGGTTCGGGCTAGGGTTAGGGTTAGGGGACGGGGACGGTTTAGGGTCCAGGTGAGGGTACGACAACGCTTTAGGTGGAGCGTACGTGTGAGGGCGCGGGTTACTGTCAGCGTACGGGTTAGGTTTAGGGGACGGATGAGGGTCAGGCTTCGGGGAAGGGTTAGGGTTAGGGTTCGGGCTAGGGTTAGGGTTAGGGGACGGGGACGGTTTAGGGTCCAGGTGAGGGTACGACAACGCTTTAGGGGGAGCGTACGTGTGAGGACGCGGGTTAGCGTCAGCGTACGGGTTAGGATTAGGGGACGGGTGAAGGTCAAGCTTCGGGGAAGGGTTAGGGTTAGGGTTCGGGCTAGGGTTAGGGTTAGGGGACGGGGACGGTTTAGGGTCCAGGTGAGGGTACGACAACGCTTTAGGGGGAGCGTACGTGTGAGGGCGCGGGTTAGTGTCAGCGTACGGGTTAGGATTAGGGTACGGGTGAGGGTCAGGCTTCGGGGAAGGGTTAGGGTTAGGGTTCGGGCTAGGGTTAGGGTTAGGGGACGGGGACGCTTTAGGGTCCAGTTGACGGTACGACAACGATTTAGTGTGAGCGTACGTGTGAGGGCGCGGGTTAGCGTCAGCGTACGGGTTAGGATTAGGGGACGGGTGAGGGTCAGGCTTCGGGGAAGGGTTAGGGTTCGGGCTAGGGTTAGGGGACGGGGACGCTTTAGGGTCCAGGTGACGGTACGACAACGATTTAGTGGGAGCGTAGGTGTGAGGGCGCGGGTTAGTGTCCGCGTACGGGTTAGGATTAGGGGACGGTTGAGGGTCAGGCTTCGGGGAAGGGTTAGGGTTAGGGTTCGGGCTAGGGTTAGGGTTAGGGGACGGGGACGGTTTAGGGTCCAGGTGAGGGTACGAGAACGCTTTAGGGGGAGCGTACGTGTGAGGGCGCGGGTTAGTGTCAGCGTACGGGTTAGGATTAGGGGACGGGTGAGGGTCAGGCTTCGGGGAAGGGTTAGGGTTAGGGTTCGGGCTAGGGTTAGGGTTAGGGGACGGGGACGGTTTAGGGTCCAGGTGAGGGTACGACAACGCTTTAGGGGGAGCGTACGTGTGAGGGCGCGGGTTAGCGTCAGCGTACGGGTTAGGATTAGGGGACGGGTGAGGGTCAGGCTTCAGGGAAGGGTTAGGGTTAGGGTTCGGGCTAGGGTTAGGGTTAGGGGACGGGGACCGTTTAGGGTCCAGGTGAGGGTACGACAACGCTTTAGGGGGAGCGTACGTGTGAGGGCACGGGTTAGTGTCAGCGTACGGGTTAGGATTAGGGGACGGGTGAGGGTCAGGCTTCGGGGAAGGGTTAGGGTTAGGGTTCGGGCTAGGGTTAGGGTTAGGGGACGGGGACGCTTTAGGGTCCAGGTGAGGGTACGACAACGCTTTAGGGGGAGCGTACGTGTGAGGGCGCGGGTTAGCGTCAGCGTACGGGTTAGGATTAGGGGACGGGTGAGGGTCAGGCTTCGGGGAAGGGTTAGGGTTAGGGTTTGGGCTAGGGTTAGGGTTAGGGGACGGGGACGCTTTAGGGTCCAGGTGAGGGTACGACAACGCTTTAGGGGGAGCGTTCGTGTGAGGGCGCGGGTTAGTGTCAGCGTACGGGTTAGGATTAGGGGACGGGTGAGGGTCAGGCTTCGGGGAAGGGTTAGGGTTAGGGTTCGGGCTAGGGTTAGGGTTAGGGGACGGGGACGGTTTAGGGTCCAGGTGAGGGTACGACAACGCTTTAGGGGGAGCGTACGTGTGAGGGCGCGGGTTAGCGTCAGCGTACGGGTTAGGATTAGGGGACGGGTGAGGGTCAGGCTTCGGGGAAGGGTTAGGGTTAGGGTTCGGGCTAGGGTTAGGGTTAGGGGACGGGGACGGTTTAGGGTCCAGGTGAGGGTACGACAACGCTTTAGGGGGAGCGTACGTGTGAGGGCGCGGGTTAGCGTCAGCGTACGGGTTAGGATTAGGGGACGGGTGAGGGTCAGGCTTCGGGGAAGGGTTAGGGTTAGGGTTCGGGCTAGGGTTAGGGTTAGGGGACGGGGACCGTTTAGGGTCCAGGTGAGGGTACGACAACGCTTTAGGGGGAGCGTACGTGTGAGGGCGCGGGTTAGCGTCAGCGTACGGGTTACGATTAGGGGACGGGTGAGGGTCAGGCTTCGGGGAAGTGTTAGGGTTAGGGTTCGGGCTAGGGTTAGGGTTAGGGGACGGGGACGCTTTAGGGTCCAGGTGAGGGTACGACAACGCTTTACGGGGAGCGTACGTGTGAGGGCGCGGGTTAGTGTCAGCGTACGGGTTAGGATTAGGGGACGGGTGAGGGTCAGGCTTCGGGGAAGGGTTAGGGTTAGGGTTCGGGCTAGGGTTAGGGTTAGGGGACGGGGACGGTTTAGGGTCCAGGTGAGGGTACGACAACGCTTTAGGGGGAGCGTACGTGTGAGGGCGCGGGTTAGCGTCAGCGTACGGGTTAGGATTAGGGGACGGGTGACGGTCAGGCTTCGGGGAAGGGTTAGGGTTAGGGTTCGGGCTAGGGTTAGGGTTAGGGGACGGGGACGGTTTAGGGTCCAAGTGAGGGTACGACAACGCTTTAGGGGGAGCGTACGTGTGAGGGCGCGGGTTAGCGTCAGCGTACGGGTTAGGATTAGGGGACGGGTGAGGGTCAGGCTTTGGGGAAGGGTTAGGGTTAGGGTTCGGGCTAGGGTTAGGGTTAGGGGACGGGGACGTTTTAGGGTCCAGGTGAGGGTACGACAACGCTTTAGGGGGAGCGTACGTGTGAGGGCGCGGCTTAGTGTCAGCGTACGGGTTAGGATTAGGGGACGGGTGAGGGTCAGGCTTCGGGGAAGGGTTAGGGTTAGGGTTCGGGCTAGGGTTAGGGTTAGGGTACGGGGACGCTTTAGGGTCCAGGTGAGGGTACGACAACGCTTTAGGGGGAGCGTACGTGTGAGGGCGCGGGTTAGCGTCAGCGTACGGGTTAGGATTAGGGGACGGGTGAGGGTCAGGCTTCGGGGAAGGGTTAGGGTTAGGGTTCGGGCTAGGGTTAGGGTTAGGGGACGGGGACGGTTTAGGGTCCAGGTGAGGGTACGACAACGCTTTAGGGGGAGCGTACGTGTGAGGGCGCGGGTTAGCGTCAGCGTACGGGTTAGGATTAGGGGACGGGTGAGGGTCAGGCTTCGGGGAAGGGTTAGGGTTAGGGTTCGGGCTAGGGTTAGGGTTAGGTGACGGGGACGGTTTAGGGTCCAGGTGAGGGTACGACAACGCTTTAGGGGGAGCGTACGTGTGAGGGCGCGGGTTAGCGTCAGCGTATGGGTTAGGATTAGGGGACGGGTGAGGGTCAGGCTTCGGGGAAGGGTTAGGGTTAGGGTTCGGGCTAGGGTTAGGGTTAGGGGACGGGGACCGTTTAGGGTCCAGGTGAGGGTACGACAACGCTTTAGGGTGAGCGTACGTGTGAGGGCGCGGATTAGCGTCAGCGTACGGGTTAGGATTAGGGGACGGGTGAGGGTCAGGCTTCGGGGAAGTGTTAGGGTTAGGGTTCGGGCTAGGGTTAGGGTTAGGGGACGGGGACGCTTTAGGGTCCAGGTGAGGGTACGACAACGCTTTAGGGGGAGCGTACGTGTGAGGGCGCGGGTTAGCGTCAGCGTACGGGTTAGGATTAGGGGACGGGTGAGGGTCAGGCTTCGGGGAAGGGTTAGGGTTAGGGTTCGGGCTAGGGTTAGGGTTAGGGGACGGGGACGTTTTAGGGTCCAGGTGAGGGTACGACAACGCTTTAGGGGGAGCGTACGTGTGAGGGCGCGGCTTAGTGTCAGCGTACGGGTTAGGATTAGGGGACGGGTGAGGGTCAGGCTTCGGGGAAGGGTTAGGGTTAGGGTTCGGGCTAGGGTTAGGGTTAGGGTACGGGGACGCTTTAGGGTCCAGGTGAGGGTACGACAACGCTTTAGGGGGAGCGTAAGTGTGAGGGCGCGGGTTAGCGTCAGCGTACGGGTTAGGATTAGGGGACGGGTGAGGGTCAGGCTTCGGGGAAGGGTTAGGGTTAGGGTTCGGGCTAGGGTTAGGGTTAGGGGACAGGGACGGTTTAGGGTCCAGGTGAGGGTACGAGAACGCTTTAGGGGGAGCGTACGTGTGAGGGCGCGGGTTAGTGTCAGCGTACGGGTTAGGATTAGGGGACGGGTGAGGGTCAGGCTTCGGGGAAGTGTTAGGGTTAGGGTTCGGGCTAGGGTTAGGGTTAGGCGACGGGGACGGTTTAGGGTCCAGGTGAGGGTACGACAACGCTTTAGGGGGAGCGTACGTGTGAGGGCGCGGGTTAGTGTCAGCGTACGGGTTAGGATTAGGGGACGGGTGAGGGTCAGGCTTCGGGGAAGGGTTAGGGTTAGGGTTCGGGCTAGGGTTAGGGTTAGGGTACGGGGACGCTTTAGGGTCCAGGTGAGGGTACGACAACGCTTTAGGGGGAGCGTACGTGTGAGGGCGCGGCTTAGCGTCAGCGTACGGGTTAGGATTAGGGGACGGGTGAGGGTCAGGCTTCGGGGAAGTGTTAGGGTTAGGGTTCGGGATAGGTTTAGGGTTAGGGTACGGGGACGCTTTAGGGTCCAGGTGAGGGTACGACAACGCTTTAGGGGGAGCGTACGTGTGAGGGCGCGGGTTAGCGTCAGCGTACGGGTTAGGATTAGGGGACGGGTGAGGGTCAGGCTTCGGGGAAGGGTTAGGGTTAGGGTTCGGGCTAGGGTTAGGGTTAGGGGACGGGGACGCTTTAGGGTCCAGTTGACGGTACGACAACGATTTAGTGTGAGCGTACGTGTGAGGGCGCGGGTTAGCGTCAGCGTACGGGTTAGGATTAGGGGACGGGTGAGGGTCAGGCTTCGGGGAAGGGTTAGGGTTCGGGCTAGGGTTAGGGGACGGGGACGCTTTAGGGTCCAGGTGACGGTACGACAACGATTTAGTGGGAGCGTAGGTGTGAGGGCGCGGGTTAGTGTCCGCGTACGGGTTAGGATTAGGGGACGGTTGAGGGTCAGGCTTCGGGGAAGGGTTAGGGTTAGGGTTCGGGCTAGGGTTAGGGTTAGGGGACGGGGACGGTTTAGGGTCCAGGTGAGGGTACGAGAACGCTTTAGGGGGAGCGTACGTGTGAGGGCGCGGGTTAGTGTCAGCGTACGGGTTAGGATTAGGGGACGGGTGAGGGTCAGGCTTCGGGGAAGGGTTAGGGTTAGGGTTCGGGCTAGGGTTAGGGTTAGGGGACGGGGACGGTTTAGGGTCCAGGTGAGGGTACGACAACGCTTTAGGGGGAGCGTACGTGTGAGGGCGCGGGTTAGCGTCAGCGTACGGGTTAGGATTAGGGGACGGGTGAGGGTCAGGCTTCAGGGAAGGGTTAGGGTTAGGGTTCGGGCTAGGGTTAGGGTTAGGGGACGGGGACCGTTTAGGGTCCAGGTGAGGGTACGACAACGCTTTAGGGGGAGCGTACGTGTGAGGGCACGGGTTAGTGTCAGCGTACGGGTTAGGATTAGGGGACGGGTGAGGGTCAGGCTTCGGGGAAGGGTTAGGGTTAGGGTTCGGGCTAGGGTTAGGGTTAGGGGACGGGGACGGTTTAGGGTCCAGGTGAGGGTACGACAACGCTTTAGGGGGAGCGTACGTGTGAGGGCGCGGGTTAGCGTCAGCGTACGGGTTAGGATTAGGGGACGGGTGAGGGTCAGGCTTCGGGGAAGGGTTAGGGTTAGGGTTTGGGCTAGGGTTAGGGTTAGGGGACGGGGACGCTTTAGGGTCCAGGTGAGGGTACGACAACGCTTTAGGGGGAGCGTTCGTGTGAGGGCGCGGGTTAGTGTCAGCGTACGGGTTAGGATTAGGGGACGGGTGAGGGTCAGGCTTCGGGGAAGGGTTAGGGTTAGGGTTCGGGCTAGGGTTAGGGTTAGGGGACGGGGACGGTTTAGGGTCCAGGTGAGGGTACGACAACGCTTTAGGGGGAGCGTACGTGTGAGGGCGCGGGTTAGCGTCAGCGTACGGGTTAGGATTAGGGGACGGGTGAGGGTCAGGCTTCGGGGAAGGGTTAGGGTTAGGGTTCGGGCTAGGGTTAGGGTTAGGGGACGGGGACGGTTTAGGGTCCAGGTGAGGGTACGACAACGCTTTAGGGGGAGCGTACGTGTGAGGGCGCGGGTTAGCGTCAGCGTACGGGTTAGGATTAGGGGACGGGTGAGGGTCAGGCTTCGGGGAAGGGTTAGGGTTAGGGTTCGGGCTAGGGTTAGGGTTAGGGGACGGGGACCGTTTAGGGTCCAGGTGAGGGTACGACAACGCTTTAGGGGGAGCGTACGTGTGAGGGCGCGGGTTAGCGTCAGTGTACGGGTTACGATTAGGGGACGGGTGAGGGTCAGGCTTCGGGGAAGTGTTAGGGTTAGGGTTCGGGCTAGGGTTAGGGTTAGGGGACGGGGACGCTTTAGGGTCCAGGTGAGGGTACGACAACGCTTTACGGGGAGCGTACGTGTGAGGGCGCGGGTTAGTGTCAGCGTACGGGTTAGGATTAGGGGACGGGTGAGGGTCAGGCTTCGGGGAAGGGTTAGGGTTAGGGTTCGGGCTAGGGTTAGGGTTAGGGGACGGGGACGGTTTAGGGTCCAGGTGAGGGTACGACAACGCTTTAGGGGGAGCGTACGTGTGAGGGCGCGGGTTAGCGTCAGCGTACGGGTTAGGATTAGGGGACGGGTGACGGTCAGGCTTCGGGGAAGGGTTAGGGTTAGGGTTCGGGCTAGGGTTAGGGTTAGGGGACGGGGACGGTTTAGGGTCCAAGTGAGGGTACGACAACGCTTTAGGGGGAGCGTACGTGTGAGGGCGCGGGTTAGCGTCAGCGTACGGGTTAGGATTAGGGGACGGGTGAGGGTCAGGCTTTGGGGAAGGGTTAGGGTTAGGGTTCGGGCTAGGGTTAGGGTTAGGGGACGGGGACGTTTTAGGGTCCAGGTGAGGGTACGACAACGCTTTAGGGGGAGCGTACGTGTGAGGGCGCGGCTTAGTGTCAGCGTACGGGTTAGGATTAGGGGACGGGTGAGGGTCAGGCTTCGGGGAAGGGTTAGGGTTAGGGTTCGGGCTAGGGTTAGGGTTAGGGTACGGGGACGCTTTAGGGTCCAGGTGAGGGTACGACAACGCTTTAGGGGGAGCGTACGTGTGAGGGCGCGGGTTAGCGTCAGCGTACGGGTTAGGATTAGGGGACGGGTGAGGGTCAGGCTTCGGGGAAGGGTTAGGGTTAGGGTTCGGGCTAGGGTTAGGGTTAGGGGACGGGGACGGTTTAGGGTCCAGGTGAGGGTACGACAACGCTTTAGGGGGAGCGTACGTGTGAGGGCGCGGGTTAGCGTCAGCGTACGGGTTAGGATTAGGGGACGGGTGAGGGTCAGGCTTCGGGGAAGGGTTAGGGTTAGGGTTCGGGCTAGGGTTAGGGTTAGGTGACGGGGACGGTTTAGGGTCCAGGTGAGGGTACGACAACGCTTTAGGGGGAGCGTACGTGTGAGGGCGCGGGTTAGCGTCAGCGTATGGGTTAGGATTAGGGGACGGGTGAGGGTCAGGCTTCGGGGAAGGGTTAGGGTTAGGGTTCGGGCTAGGGTTAGGGTTAGGGGACGGGGACCGTTTAGGGTCCAGGTGAGGGTACGACAACGCTTTAGGGTGAGCGTACGTGTGAGGGCGCGGATTAGCGTCAGCGTACGGGTTAGGATTAGGGGACGGGTGAGGGTCAGGCTTCGGGGAAGTGTTAGGGTTAGGGTTCGGGCTAGGGTTAGGGTTAGGGGACGGGGACGCTTTAGGGTCCAGGTGAGGGTACGACAACGCTTTAGGGGGAGCGTACGTGTGAGGGCGCGGGTTAGCGTCAGCGTACGGGTTAGGATTAGGGGACGGGTGAGGGTCAGGCTTCGGGGAAGGGTTAGGGTTAGGGTTCGGGCTAGGGTTAGGGTTAGGGGACGGGGACGTTTTAGGGTCCAGGTGAGGGTACGACAACGCTTTAGGGGGAGCGTACGTGTGAGGGCGCGGCTTAGTGTCAGCGTACGGGTTAGGATTAGGGGACGGGTGAGGGTCAGGCTTCGGGGAAGGGTTAGGGTTAGGGTTCGGGCTAGGGTTAGGGTTAGGGTACGGGGACGCTTTAGGGTCCAGGTGAGGGTACGACAACGCTTTAGGGGGAGCGTAAGTGTGAGGGCGCGGGTTAGCGTCAGCGTACGGGTTAGGATTAGGGGACGGGTGAGGGTCAGGCTTCGGGGAAGGGTTAGGGTTAGGGTTCGGGCTAGGGTTAGGGTTAGGGGACAGGGACGGTTTAGGGTCCAGGTGAGGGTACGAGAACGCTTTAGGGGGAGCGTACGTGTGAGGGCGCGGGTTAGTGTCAGCGTACGGGTTAGGATTAGGGGACGGGTGAGGGTCAGGCTTCGGGGAAGTGTTAGGGTTAGGGTTCGGGCTAGGGTTAGGGTTAGGCGACGGGGACGGTTTAGGGTCCAGGTGAGGGTACGACAACGCTTTAGGGGGAGCGTACGTGTGAGGGCGCGGGTTAGTGTCAGCGTACGGGTTAGGATTAGGGGACGGGTGAGGGTCAGGCTTCGGGGAAGGGTTAGGGTTAGGGTTCGGGCTAGGGTTAGGGTTAGGGTACGGGGACGCTTTAGGGTCCAGGTGAGGGTACGACAACGCTTTAGGGGGAGCGTACGTGTGAGGGCGCGGCTTAGCGTCAGCGTACGGGTTAGGATTAGGGGACGGGTGAGGGTCAGGCTTCGGGGAAGTGTTAGGGTTAGGGTTCGGGATAGGGTTAGGGTTAGGGTACGGGGACGCTTTAGGGTCCAGGTGAGGGTACGACAACGCTTTAGGGGGAGCGTACGTGTGAGGGCGCGGGTTAGCGTCAGCGTACGGGTTAGGATTAGGGGACGGGTGAGGGTCAGGCTTCGGGGAAGGGTTAGGGTTAGGGTTCGGGCTAGGGTTAGGGTTAGGGGACGGGGACGGTTTAGGGTCCAGGGGAGGGTACGACAAAGCTTTAGGGGGAGCGTACGTGTGAGGGCGCGGGTTAGCGTCAGCATACGGGTTAGGATTAGGGGACGGGTGAGGGTCAGGCTTCGGGGAAGGGTTAGGGTTAGGGTTCGGGCTACGGTTAGGGTTAGGGGACGGGGACGGTTTAGGGTCCAGGTGAGGGTACGACAACGCTTTAGGGGGAGCGTACGTGTGAGGGCGCGGGTTAGCGTCAGCGTACGGGTTAGGATTAGGGGACGGGTGAGGGTCAGGCTTCGGGGAAGGGTTAGGGTTAGGGTTCGGGCTAGGGTTAGGGTTAGGGTACGGGGACGCTTTAGGGTCCAGGTGAGGGTACGACAACGCTTTAGGGGGAGCGTACGTGTGAGGGCGCGGGTTAGCGTCAGCGTACGGGTTAGGATTAGGGGACGGGTGAGGGTCAGGCTTCGGGGAAGGGTTAGGGTAAGGGTTCGGGCTAGGGTTAGGGTTAGGGGACGGGGACGTTTTAGGGTCCAGGTGAGGGTACGACAACGCTTTAGGGGGAGCGTACGTGTGAGGGCGCGGCTTAGCGTCAGCGTACGGGTTAGGATTAGGGGACGGGTGAGGGTCAGGCTTCGGGGAAGGGTTAGGGTTAGGGTTCGGGCTAGGGTTAGGGTTAGGGTACGGGGACGCTTTAGGGTCCAGGTGAGGGTACGACAACGCTTTAGGGGGAGCGTACGTGTGAGGGCGCGGGTTAGCGTCAGCGTACGGGTTAGGATTAGGGGACGGGTGAGGGTCAGGCTTCGGGGAAGGGTAAGGGTTAGGGTTAGGTTTCGGGCTAGGGTTAGGGTTAGGGGACAGGGACGGTTTAGGGTCCAGGTGAGGGTACGAGAACGCTTTAGGGGGAGCGTACGTGTGAGGGCGCGGGTTAGTGTCAGCGTACGGTTAGGATTAGGGGACGGGTGAGGGTCAGGCTTCGGGGAAGTGTTAGGGTTAGGGTTCGGGCTAGGGTTAGGGTTAGGCGACGGGGACGGTTTAGGGTCCAGGTGAGGGTACGACAACGCTTTAGGGGGAGCGTACGTGTGAGGGCGCGGGTTAGTGTCAGCGTACGGGTTAGGATTAGGGGACGGGTGAGGGTCAGGCTTCGGGGAAGGGTTAGGGTTAGGGTTCGGGCTAGGGTTAGGGTTAGGGTACGGGGACGCTTTAGGGTCCAGGTGAGGGTACGACAACGCTTTAGGGGGAGCGTACGTGTGAGGGCGCGGCTTAGCGTCAGCGTACGGGTTAGGATTAGGGGACGGGTGAGGGTCAGGCTTCGGGGAAGTGTTAGGGTTAGGGTTCGGGATAGGGTTAGGGTTAGGGTACGGGGACGCTTTAGGGTCCAGGTGAGGGTACGACAACGCTTTAGGGGGAGCGTACGTGTGAGGGCGCGGGTTAGCGTCAGCGTACGGGTTAGGATTAGGGGACGGGTGAGGGTCAGGCTTCAGGGAAGGGTTAGGGTTAGGGTTCGGGCTAGGGTTAGGGTTAGGGGACGGGGACGGTTTAGGGTCCAGGGGAGGGTACGACAACGCTTTAGGGGGAGCGTACGTGTGAGGGCGCGGGTTAGCGTCAGCGTACGGGTTAGGATTAGGGGACGGGTGAGGGTCAGGCTTCGGGGAAGGGTTAGGGTTAGGGTTTGGGCTAGGGTTAGGGTTAGGGGACGGGGACGGTTTAGGGTCCAGGTGAGGGTACGACAACGCTTTAGGGGGAGCGTACGTGTGAGGGCGCGGGTTAGCGTCAGCGTACGGGTTAGGATTAGGGGACGGGTGAGGGTCAGGCTTCGGGGAAGGGTTAGGGTTAGGGTTCGGGCTAGGGTTAGGGTTAGGGGACGGGGACGTTTTACCGTCCAGGTGAGGGTACGACAACGCTTTAGGGGGAGCGTACGTGTGAGGGCGCGGCTTAGTGTCAGCGTACGGGTTAGGATTAGGGGACGGGTGAGGGTCAGGCTTCGGGGAAGGGTTAGTGTTAGGGTTCGGGCTAGGGTTAGGGTTAGGGGACGGGGACGGTTTAGGGTCCAGGTGAGGGTACGACAACGCTTTAGGGGGAGCGTACGTGTGAGGGCGCGGGCTAGTGTCAGCGTACGGGTTAGGATTAGGGGACGGGTGAGGGTCAGTCTTCGGGGAAGGTTTAGGGTTAGGGTTCAGGCTAGGGTTAGGGTTAGGGGACGGGGACGGTTTAGGGTCCAGGTGAGGGTACGACAACGCTTTAGGGGGAGGGTACGTGTGAGGGCGCGGGTTAGTGTCAGCGTACGGGTTAGGATTAGGGGACGGGTGAGGGTCAGGCTTCGGGGAAGGGTTAGGGTTAGGGTTTGGGCTAGGGTTAGGGTTAGGGTACGGGGACGCTTTAGGGTCCAGGTGAGGGTACGACAACGCTTTAGGGGGAGCGTACGTGTGAGGGCGCGGGTTAGCGTCAGCGTACGGGTTAGGATTAGGGGACGGGTGAGGGTCAGGCTTCGGGGAAGGGTTAGGGTTAGGGTTCGGGCTAGGGTTAGGGTTAGGGGACGGGGACGGTTTAAGGTCCAAGTGAGGGTACGACAACGCTTTAGGGGGAGCGTACGTGTGAGGGCGCGGGTTAGCGTCAGCGTACGGGTTAGGATTAGGGGACGGGTGAGGGTCAGGCTTCGGGGAAGGGTTAGGGTTAGGGTTTGGGCTAGGGTTAGGGTTAGGGTACGGGATGCTTTAGGGTCCAGGTGAGGGTACGACAACGCTTTAGGGGGAGCGTACGTGTGAGGGCGCGGGTTAGCGTCAGCGTACGGGTTAGGATTAGGGGACGGGTGAGGGTCAGGCTTCGGGGAAGGGTTAGGGTTAGGGTTCGGGCTAGGGTTAGGGTTAGCGGACGGGGACGGTTTAGGGTCCAGGTGAGGGTACGACAACGCTTTAGGGGGAGCGTACGTGTGAGGGCGCGGGTTAGCGTCAGCGTACGGGTTAGGATTAGGGGACGGGTGAGGGTCAGGCTTCGGGGAAGGGTTAGGGTTAGGGTTCGGGCTAGGGTTAGGGTTAGGGGACGGGGACCGTTTAGGGTCCAGGTGAGGGTACGACAACGCTTTAGGGGGAGCGTACGTGTGAGGGCGCGGGTTAGCGTCAGCGTACGGGTTAGGATTAGGGGACGGGTGAGGGTCAGGCTTCGGGGAAGTGTTAGGGTTAGGGTTCGGGCTAGGGTTAGGGTTAGGGGACGGGGACGCTTTAGGGTCCAGGTGAGGGTACGATAACGCTTTACGGGGAGCGTACGTGTGAGGGCGCGGGTTAGTGTCAGCGTACGGGTTAGGATTAGGGGACGGGTGAGGGTCAGGCTTCGGGGAAGGGTTAGGGTTAGGGTTCGGGCTAGGGTTAGGGTTAGGGGACGGGGACGGTTTAGGGTCCAGGTGAGGGTACGACAACGCTTTAGGGGGAGCGTTCGTGTGAGGGCGCGGGTTAGCGTCAGCGTACGGGTTAGGATTAGGGGACGGGTGAGGGTCAGGCTTCGGGGAAGGGTTAGGGTTAGGGTTCGGGCTAGGGTTAGGGTTAGGGGACGGGGACGGTTTAGGGTCCAAGTGAGGGTACGACAACGCTTTAGGGGGAGCGTACGTGTGAGGGCGCGGGTTAGCGTCAGCGTACGGGTTAGGATTAGGGGACGGGTGAGGGTTACGCTTCGGGGAAGTGTTAGGGTTAGGGTTCGGGCTAGGGGTAGGGTTAGGGGACGGGGATGTTTTAGGGTCCAGGTGAGGGTACGACAACGCTTTAGGGGGAGCGTACGTGTGAGGGCGCGGCTTAGTGTCAGCGTACGGGTTAGGATTAGGGGACGGGTGAGGGTCAGGCTTCGGGGAAGGGTTAGGGTTAGGGTTCGGGCTAGGGTTAGGGTTAGGGTACGGGGACGCTTTAGGGTCCAGGTGAGGGTACGACAACGCTTTAGGGGGAGCGTACGTGTGAGGGCGCGGGTTAGCGTCAGCGTACGGGTTAGGATTAGGGGACGGGTGAGGGTCAGGCTTCGGGGAAGGGTTAGGGTTAGGGTTCGGGCTAGGGTTAGGGTTAGGGGACGGGGACGGTTTAGGGTCCAGGTGAGGGTACGACAACGCTTTAGGGGGAGCGTACGTGTGAGGGCGCGGGTTAGCGTCAGCGTACGGGTTACGATTAGGGGACGGGTGAGGGTCAGGCTTCGGGGAAGGGTTAGGGTTAGGGTTCGGGCTAGGGTTAGGGTTAGGGGACGGGGACGGTTTAGGGTCCAGGTGAGCGTACGACAACGCTTTAGGGGGAGCGTACGTGTGAGGGCGCGGGTTAGCGTCAGCGTACGGGTTAGGATTAGGGGACGGGTGAGGGTCAGGCTTCGGGGAAGGGTTAGGGTTAGGGTTCGGGCTAGGGTTAGGGTTAGGGGACGGGGACGGTTTAGGGTCCAGGTGAGGGTACGACAACGCTTTAGGGGGAGCGTAGGTGTGAGGGCGCGGGTTAGTGTCCGCGTACGGGTTAGGATTAGGGGACGGGTGAGGGTCAGGCTTCGGGGAAGGGTTAGGGTTAGGGTTCGGGCTAGGGTTAGGGTTAGGGGACGGGGACGGTTTAGGGTCCAGGTGAGGGTACGAGAACGCTTTAGGGGGAGCGTACGTGTGAGGGCGCGGGTTAGTGTCAGCGTACGGGTTAGGATTAGGGGACGGGTGAGGGTCAGGCTTCGGGGAAGGGTTAGGGTTAGGGTTCGGGCTAGGGTTAGGGTTAGGGGACGGGGACGGTTTAGGGTCCAGGTGAGGGTACGACAACGCTTTAGGGGGAGCGTACGTGTGAGGGCGCGGGTTAGCGTCAGCGTACGGGTTAGGATTAGGGGACGGGTGAGGGTCAGGCTTCGGGGAAGTGTTAGGGTTAGGGTTCGGGCTAGGGTTAGGGTTAGGGGACGGGGACCGTTTAGGGTCCAGGTGAGGGTACGACAACGCTTTACGGGGAGCGTACGTGTGAGGGCACGGGTTAGTGTCAGCGTACGGGTTAGGATTAGGGGACGGGTGAGGGTCAGGCTTCGGGGAAGGGTTAGGGTTAGGGTTCGGGCTAGGGTTAGGGTTAGGGGACGGGGACGCTTTAGGGTCCAGGTGAGGGTACGACAACGCTTTAGGGGGAGCGTACGTGTGAGGGCGCGGGTTAGCGTCAGCGTACGGGTTAGGATTAGGGGACGGGTGAGGGTCAGGCTTCGGGGAAGGGTTAGGGTTAGGGTTCGGGCTAGGGTTAGGGTTAGGGGACGGGGACGGTTTAGGGTCCAGGTGAGGGTACGACAACGCTTTAGGGGGAGCGTACGTGTGAGGGCGCGGGTTAGCGTCAGCGTACGGGTTAGGATTAGGGGACGTGTGAGGGTCAGGCTTCGGGGAAGGGTTAGGGTTAGGGTTCGGGCTAGGGTTAGGGTTAGGGGACGGGGACCGTTTAGGGTCCAGGTGAGGGTACGACAACGCTTTAGGGGGAGCGTACGTGTGAGGGTGCGGGTTAGCGTCAGCGTACGGGTTAGGATTAGGGGACGGGTGAGGGTCAGGCTTCGGGGAAGTGTTAGGGTTAGGGTTCGGGCTAGGGTTAGGGTTAGGGGACGGGGACGCTTTAGGGTCCAGGTGAGGGTACGACAACGCTTTACGGGGAGCGTACGTGTGAGGGCGCGGGTTAGTGTCAGCGTACGGGTTAGGATTAGGGGACGGGTGAGGGTCAGGCTTCGGGGAAGGGTTAGGGTTAGGGTTCGGGCTAGGGTTAGGGTTAGGGGACGGGGACGGTTTAGGGTCCAGGTGAGGGTACGACAACGCTTTAGGGGGAGCGTACGTGTGAGGGCGCGGGTTAGCGTCAGCGTACGGGTTAGGATTAGGGGACGGGTGACGGTCAGGCTTCGGGGAAGGGTTAGGGTTAGTGTTCGGGCTAGGGTTAGGGTTAGGGGACGGGGACGGTTTAGGGTCCAAGTGAGGGTACGACAACGCTTTAGGGGGAGCGTACGTGTGAGGGCGCGGGTTAGCGTCAGCGTACGGGTTAGGATTAGGGGACGGGTGAGGGTCAGGCTTTGGGGAAGGGTTAGGGTTAGGGTTCGGGCTAGGGTTAGGGTTAGGGGACGGGGACGTTTTAGGGTCCAGGTGAGGGTACGACAACGCTTTAGGGGGAGCGTACGTGTGAGGGCGCGGGTTAGCGTCAGCGTACGTGTTAGGATTAGGGGACGGGTGAGGGTCAGGCTTCGGGGAAGGGTTAGGGTTAGGGTTCGGGCTAGGGTTAGGGTTAGGGTACGGGGACGGTTTAGGGTCCAGGTGAGGGTACGACAACGCTTTAGGGGGAGCGTACGTGTGAGGGCGCGGGTTAGTGTCCGCGTACGGGTTAGGATTAGGGGACGGGTGAGGGTCAGGCTTCGGGGAAGGGTTAGGGTTAGGGTTCGGGCTAGGGTTAGGGTTAGGGGACGGGGACGGTTTAGGGTCCAGGTGAGGGTACGAGAACGCTTTAGGGGGAGCGTACGTGTGAGGGCGCGGGTTAGTGTCAGCGTACGGGTTAGGATTAGGGGACGGGTGAGGGTCAGGCTTCGGGGAAGGGTTAGGGTTAGGGTTCGGGCTAGGGTTAGGGTTAGGGGACGGGGACGGTTTAGGGTCCAGGTGAGGGTACGACAACGCTTTAGGGGGAGCGTACGTGTGAGGGCGCGGGTTAGCGTCAGCGTACGGGTTAGGATTAGGGGACGGGTGAGGGTCAGGCTTCGGGGAAGGGTTAAGGTTAGGGTTCGGGCTAGGGTTAGGGTTAGGGGACGGGGACCGTTTAGGGTCCAGGTGAGGGTACGACAACGCTTTAGGGGGAGCGTACGTGTGAGGGCACGGGTTAGTGTCAGCGTACGGGTTAGGATTAGGGGACGGGTGAGGGTCAGGCTTCGGGGAAGGGTTAGGGTTAGGGTTCGGGCTAGGGTTAGGGTTAGGGGACGGGGACGCTTTAGGGTCCAGGTGAGGGTACGACAACGCTTTAGGGGGAGCGTACGTGTGAGGGCGCGGGTTAGCGTCAGCGTACGGGTTAGGATTAGGGGACGGGTGAGGGTCAGGCTTCGGGGAAGGGTTAGGGTTAGGGTTCGGGCTAGGGTTAGGGTTAGGGGACGGGGATGCTTTAGGGTCCAGGTGAGGGTACGACAACGCTTTAGGGGGAGCGTTCGTGTGAGGGCGCGGGTTAGTGTCAGCGTACGGGTTAGGATTAGGGGACGGGTGAGGGTCAGGCTTCGGGGAAGGGTTAGGGTTAGGGTTCGGGCTAGGGTTAGGGTTAGGGGACGGGGACGCTTTAGGGTCCAGGTGAGGGTACGACAACGCTTTAGGGGGAGCGTACGTGTGAGGGCGCGGGTTAGCGTCAGCGTACGGGTTAGGATTAGGGGACGGGTGAGGGTCAGGCTTCGGGGAAGGGTTAGGGTTAGGGTTCGGGCTAGGGTTAGGGTTAGGGGACGGGGACGGTTTAGGGTCCAGGTGAGGGTACGACAACGCTTTAGGGGGAGCGTACGTGTGAGGGCGCGGGTTAGCGTCAGCGTACGGGTTAGGATTAGGGGACGGGTGAGGGTCAGGCTTCGGGGAAGGGTTAGGGTTAGGGTTCGGGCTAGGGTTAGGGTTAGGGGACGGGGACGCTTTAGGGTCCAGGTGAGGGTACGACAACGCTTTACGGGGAGCGTACGTGTGAGGGCGCGGGTTAGTGTCAGCGTACGGGTTAGGATTAGGGGACGGGTGAGGGTCAGGCTTCGGGGAAGGGTTAGGGTTAGGGTTCGGGCTAGGGTTAGGGTTAGGGGACGGGGACGGTTTAGGGTCCAGGTGAGGGTACGACAACGCTTTAGGGGGAGCGTACGTGTGAGGGCGCGGGTTAGCGTCAGCGTACGGGTTAGGATTAGGGGACGGGTGAGGGTCAGGCTTCGGGGAAGGGTTAGGGTTAGGGTTCGGGCTAGGGTTAGGGTTAGGGGACGGGGACGGTTTAGGGTCCAAGTGAGGGTACGACAACGCTTTAGGGGGAGCGTACGTGTGAGGGCGCGGGTTAGCGTCAGCGTACGGGTTAGGATTAGGGGACGGGTGAGGGTCAGGCTTCGGGGAAGGGTTAGGGTTACGGTTCGGGCTAGGGTTAGGGTTAGGGGACGGGGACCGTTTAGGGTCCAGGTGAGGGTACGACAACGCTTTAGGGGGAGCGTACGTGTGAGGGCACGGGTTAGTGTCAGCGTACGGGTTAGGATTAGGGGACGGGTGAGTGTCAGGCTTCGGGGAAGGGTTAGGGTTAGGGTTCGGGCTAGGGTTAGGGTTAGGGGACGGGGACGCTTTAGGGTCCAGGTGAAGGTACGACAACGCTTTAGGGGGAGCGTACGTGTGAGGGCGGGGGTTAGCGTCAGCGTACGGGTTAGGATTAGGGGACGGGTGAGGGTCAGGCTTCGGGGAAGGGTTAGGGTTAGGGTTCGGGCTAGGGTTAGGGTTAGGGGACGGGGACGCTTTAGGGTCCAGGTGAGGGTACGACAACGCTTTAGGGGGAGCGTTCGTGTGAGGGCGCGGGTTAGTGTCAGCGTACGGGTTAGGATTAGGGGACGGGTGAGGGTCAGGATTCGGGGAAGGGTTAGGGTTAGGGTTCGGGCTAGGGTTAGGGTTAGGGGACGGGGACGGTTTAGGGTCCAGGTGAGGGTACGACAACGCTTTAGGGGGAGCGTACGTGTGAGGGCGCGGGTTACTGTCAGCGTACGGGTTAGGATTAGGGGACGGGTGAGGGTCAGGCTTCGGGGAAGGGTTAGGGTTAGGGTTCGGGCTAGGGTTAGGGTTAGGGGACGGGGACGGTTTAGGGTCCAGGTGAGGGTACGACAACGCTTTAGGGGGAGCGTACGTGTGAGGGCGCGGGTTAGCGTCAGCGTACGGATTAGGATTAGGGGACGGGTGAGGGTCAGGCTTCGGGGAAGGGTTAGGGTTAGGGTTCGGGCTAGGGTTAGGGTTAGGGGACGGGGACGCTTTAGGGTCCAGGTGAGGGTACGAGAACGATTTAGTGGGAGCGTACGTGTGAGGGCGCGGGTTAGCGTCAGCGTACGGGTTAGGATTAGGGGACGGGTGAGGGTCAGGCTTCGGGGAAGGGTTAGGGTTAGGGTTCGGGCTAGGGTTAGGGTTAGGGGACGGGGACGCTTTAGGGTTCAGGTGAGGGTACGACAACGCTTTAGGGGGAGCGTACGTGTGAGGGTGCGGGTTAGCGTCAGCGTACGGGTTAGGATTAGGGGACGGGTGAGGGTCAGGCTTCGGGGAAGGGTTAGGGTTAGGGTTCAGGCTAGGGTTAGGGTTAGGGGACGGGGACGGTTTAGGGTCCAGGTGAGGGTACGACAACGCTTTAGGGGGAGCGTAGGTGTGAGGGCGCGGGTTAGTGTCAGCGTACGGGTTAGGATTAGGGGACGGGTGAGGGTCAGGCTTCGGGGAAGGGTTAGGGTTAGGGTTCGGGCTAGGGTTAGGGTTAGGGGACGGAGACGTTTTAGGGTCCAGGTGAGGGTACGACAACGCTTTAGGGGGAGCGTACATGTGAGGGCGCGGGTTAGCGTCAGCGTACGGGTTAGGATTAGGGGACGGGTGAGGGTCAGGCTTCAGGGAAGGGTTAGGGTTAGGGTTCGGGCTAGGGTTAGGGTTAGGGGACGGGGACGGTTTAGGGTCCAGGTGAGGGTACGACAACGCTTTAGGGGGAGCGTACGTGTGAGGGCGCGGGTTAGTGTCAGCGTACGGGTTAGGATTAGGGGACGGGTGAGGGTCAGGCTTCGGGGAAGGGTTAGGGTTAGGGTTCGGGCTAGGGTTAGGGTTAGGGGACGGGGACCGTTTAGGGTCCAGGTGAGGGTACGACAACGCTTTAGGGGGAGCGTACGTGTGAGGGTGCGGGTTAGTGTCAGCGTACGGGTTAGGATTAGGGGACGGGTGAGGGTCAGGCTTCAGGGAAGGGTTAGGGTTAGGGTTCGGGGTAGGGTTAGGGTTAGGGGACGGGGACGGTTTAGGGTCCAGGTGAGGGTACGACAACGCTTTAGGGGGAGCGTACGTGTGAGGGCGCGGGTTACTGTCAGCGTACGGGTTAGGATTAGGGGACGGGTGAGGGTCAGGCTTCGGGGAAGGGTTAGGGTTAGGGTTCGGGCTAGGGTTAGGGTTAGGGGACGGGGACGGTTTAGGGTCCAGGTGATGGTACGACAACGCTTTAGGGGGAGCGTACGTGTGAGGGCGCGGGTTAGCGTCAGCGTACGGGTTAGGATTAGGGGACGGGTGAGGGTCAGGCTTCGGGGAAGGGTTAGGGTTACGGTTCGGGCTAGGGTTAGGGTTAGGGGACGGGGACGGTTTAGGGTCCAGGTGAGGGTACAACAACGCTTTAGGGGGAGCGTACGTGTGAGGGCGCGGGTTAGCGTCAGCGTACTGGTTAGGATTAGGGGACGGGTGAGGGTCAGGCTTCGGGGAAGTGTTAGGGTTAGGGTTCGGGCTAGGGTTAGGGTTAGGGGACGGGGACGGTTTAGGGTCCAAGTGAGGGTACGACAACGCTTTAGGGGGAGCGTACGTGTGAGGGCGCGGGTTAGTGTCAGCGTACGGGTTAGGATTAGGGGACGGGTGAGGGTCAGGCTTCGGGGAAGGGTTAGGGTTAGGGTTCGGGCTAGGGTTAGGGTTAGGGGACGGAGACGTTTTAGGGTCCAGGTGAGGGTACGACAACGCTTTAGGGGGAGCGTACATGTGAGGGCGCGGGTTAGCGTCAGCGTACGGGTTAGGATTAGGGGACGGGTGAGGGTCAGGCTTCGGGGAAGGGTTAGGGTTAGGGTTCGGGCTAGGGTTAGGGTTAGGGGACGGGGACGGTTTAGGGTCCAGGTGAGGGTACGACAACGCTTTAGGGGGAGCGTACGTGTGAGGGCGCGGGTTAGCGTCAGCGTACGGGTTAGGATTAGGGGACGGGTGAGGGTCAGGCTTCGGGGAAGGGTTAGGGTTACGGTTCGGGCTAGGGTTAGGGTTAGGGGACGGGGACCGTTTAGGGTCCAGGTGAGGGTACGACAATGCTTTAGGGGGAGCGTTCGTGTGAGGCCGCGGGTTAGTGTCAGCGTACGGGTTAGGATTAGGGGACGGGTGAGGGTCAGGATTCGGGGAAGGGTTAGGGTTAGGGTTCGGGCTAGGGTTAGGGTTAGGGGACGGGGACGGTTTAGGGTCCAGGTGAGGGTACGACAACGCTTTAGGGGGAGCGTACGTGTGAGGGCGCGGGTTACTGTCAGCGTACGGGTTAGGATTAGGGGACGGGTGAGGGTCAGGCTTCGGGGAAGGGTTAGGGTTAGGGTTCGGGCTAGGGTTAGGGTTAGGGGACGGGGACGGTTTAGGGTCCAGGTGAGGGTACGACAACGCTTTAGGGGGAGCGTACGTGTGAGGGCGCGGGTTAGCGTCAGCATACGGATTAGGATTAGGGGACGGGTGAGGGTCAGGCTTCGGGGAAGGGTTAGGGTTAGGGTTCGGGCTAGGGTTAGGGTTAGGGGACGGGGACGCTTTAGGGTCCAGGTGAGGGTACGAGAACGGTTTAGTGGGAGCGTACGTGTGAGGGCGCGGGTTAGCGTCAGCGTACGGGTTAGGATTAGGGGACGGGTGAGGGTCAGGCTTCGGGGAAGGGTTAGGGTTAGGGTTCGGGCTAGGGTTAGGGTTAAGGGACGGGGACGCTTTAGGGTTCAGGTGAGGGTACGACAACGCTTTAGGGGGAGCGTACGTGTGAGGGTGCGGGTTAGCGTCAGCGTACGGGTTAGGATTAGGGGACGGGTGAGGGTCAGGCTTCGGGGAAGGGTTAGGGTTAGGGTTCAGGCTAGGGTTAGGGTTAGGGGACGGGGACGGTTTAGGGTCCAGGTGAGGGTACGACAACGCTTTAGGGGGAGCGTAGGTGTGAGGGCGCGGGTTAGTGTCAGCGTACGGGTTAGGATTAGGGGACGGGTGAGGGTCAGGCTTCGGGGAAGGGTTAGGGTTAGGGTTCGGGCTAGGGTTAGGGTTAGGGGACGGAGACGTTTTAGGGTCCAGGTGAGGGTACGACAACGCTTTAGGGGGAGCGTACATGTGAGGGCGCGGGTTAGCGTCAGCGTACGGGTTAGGATTAGGGGACGGGTGAGGGTCAGGCTTCAGGGAAGGGTTAGGGTTAGGGTTCGGGCTAGGGTTAGGGTTAGGGGACGGGGACGGTTTAGGGTCCAGGTGAGGGTACGACAACGCTTTAGGGGGAGCGTACGTGTGAGGGAGCGGGTTAGTGTCAGCGTACGGGTTAGGATTAGGGGACGGGTGAGGGTCAGGCTTCGGGGAAGGGTTAGGGTTAGGGTTCGGGCTAGGGTTAGGGTTAGGGGACGGGGACCGTTTAGGGTCCAGGTGAGGGTACGACAACGCTTTAGGGGGAGCGTACGTGTGAGGGTGCGGGTTAGTGTCAGCGTACGGGTTAGGATTAGGGGACGGGTGAGGGTCAGGCTTCAGGGAAGGGTTAGGGTTAGGGTTCGGGGTAGGGTTAGGGTTAGGGGACGGGGACGGTTTAGGGTCCAGGTGAGGGTACGACAACGCTTTAGGGGGAGCGTACGTGTGAGGGCGCGGGTTACTGTCAGCGTACGGGTTAGGATTAGGGGACGGGTGAGGGTCAGGCTTCGGGGAAGGGTTAGGGTTAGGGTTCGGGCTAGGGTTAGGGTTAGGGGACGGGGACGGGTTAGGGTCCAGGTGATGGTACGACAACGCTTTAGGGGGAGCGTACGTGTGAGGGCGCGGGTTAGCGTCAGCGTACGGGTTAGGATTAGGGGACGGGTGAGGGTCAGGCTTCGGGGAAGGGTTAGGGTTACGGTTCGGGCTAGGGTTAGGGTTAGGGGACGGGGACGGTTTAGGGTCCAGGTGAGGGTACAACAACGCTTTAGGGGGAGCGTACGTGTGAGGGCGCGGGTTAGCGTCAGCGTACTGGTTAGGATTAGGGGACGGGTGAGGGTCAGGCTTCGGGGAAGTGTTAGGGTTAGGGTTCGGGCTAGGGTTAGGGTTAGGGGACGGGGACGGTTTAGGGTCCAAGTGAGGGTACGACAACGCTTTAGGGGGAGCGTACGTGTGAGGGCGCGGGTTAGTGTCAGCGTACGGGTTAGGATTAGGGGACGGGTGAGGGTCAGGCTTCGGGGAAGGGTTAGGGTTAGGGTTCGGGCTAGGGTTAGGGTTAGGGGACGGAGACGTTTTAGGGTCCAGGTGAGGGTACGACAACGCTTTAGGGGGAGCGTACATGTGAGGGCGCGGGTTAGCGTCAGCGTACGGGTTAGGATTAGGGGACGGGTGAGGGTCAGGCTTCGTGGAAGGGTTAGGGTTAGGGTTTGGGCTAGGGTTAGGGTTAGGGGACGGGGACGGTTTAGGGTCCAGGTGAGGGTACGACAACGCTTTAGGGGGAGCGTACGTGTGAGGGCGCGGCTTAGTGTCAGCGTGCGCGTTAGGATTAGGGGACGAGTGAGGGTCAGGCTTCGGGGAAGGGTTAGGGTTAGGGTTCGGGCTAGGGTTAGGGTTAGGGGACGGGGACGGTTTAGGGTCCAGGTGAGGGTACGACAACGCTTTAGGGGGAGCGTACGTGTGAGGGTGCGGGTTAGTGTCAGCGTACGGGTTAAGATTAGGGGACGGGTGAGGGTCAGGCTTCGGGGAAGGGTTAGGGTTAGGGTTCGGGCTAGGGTTAGGGTTAGGGGACGGGGACGGTTTAGGGTCCAGGTGAGGGTACGACAACGCTTTAGGGGGAGCGTACGTGTGAGGGCGCGGGTTAGCGTCAGCGTATGGGTTAGGATTAGGGGACGGGTGAGGGTCAGGCTTCGGGGAAGGGTTAGGGTTAGGGTTCGGGCTAGGGTTAGGGTTAGGGGACGGGGACGGTTTAGGGTCCAGGTGAGGGTACGACAACGCTTTAGGGGGAGCGTACGTGTGAGGGCGAGGGTTAGCGTCAGCGTACGGGTTAGGATTAGGGGACGGGTGAGGGTCAGGCTTCGGGGAAGGGTTAGGGTTACGGTTCGGGCTAGGGTTAGGGTTAGGGGACGGGGACCGTTTAGGGTCCAGGTGAGGGTACGACAACACTTTAGGGGGAGCGTACGTGTGAGGGCACGGGTTAGTGTCAGCGTACGGGTTAGGATTAGGGGACGGGTGAGGGTCAGGCTTCAGGGAAGGGTTAGGGTTAGGGTTCGGGCTAGGGTTAGGGTTAGGGGACGGGGACGCTTTAGGGTCCAGGTGAGGGTACGACAACGCTTTAGGGGGAGCGTACGTGTGAGGGCGCGGGTTACTGTCAGCGTACGGGTTAGGATTAGGGGACGGGTGAGGGTCAGGCTTCGGGGAAGGGTTAGGGTTAGGGTTCGGGCTAGGGTTAGGGTTAGGGGACGGGGACCGTTTAGGGTCCAGGTGAGGGTACGACAACGCTTTAGGGGGAGCGTACGTGTGAGGGCGCGGGTTAGCGTCAGCGTACGGGTTACGATTAGGGGACGGGTGAGGGTCAGGCTTCGGGGAAGTGTTAGGGTTAGGGTTCGGGCTAGGGTTAGGGTTAGGGGACGGGGACGCTTTAGGGTCCAGGTGAGGGTACGACAACGCTTTACGGGGAGCGTACGTGTGAGGGCGCGGGTTAGTGTCAGCGTACGGGTTAGGATTAGGGGACGGGTGAGGGTCAGGCTTCGGGGAAGGGTTAGGGTTAGGGTTCGGGCTAGGGTTAGGGTTAGGGGACGGGGACGGTTTAGGGTCCAGGTGAGGGTACGACAATGCTTTAGGGGGAGCGTACGTGTGAGGGCGCGGGTTAGCGTCAGCGTACGGGTTAGGATTAGGGGACGGGTGACGGTCAGGCTTCGGGGAAGGGTTAGGGTTAGGGTTCGGGCTAGGGTTAGGGTTAGGGGACGGGGACGGTTTAGGGTCCAGGTGAGGGTACGACAACGCTTTAGGGGGAGCGTACGTGTGAGGGCGCGGGTTAGCGTCAGCGTACGGGTTAGGATTAGGGGACGGGTGAGGGTCAGGCTTCGGGGAAGGGTTAGGGTTAGGGTTCGGGCTAGGGTTAGGGTTAGGGGACGGGGACGGTTTAGGGTCCAGGTGAGGGTACGACAACGCTTTAGGGGGAGCGTACGTGTGAGGGCGCGGGTTAGCGTCAGCGTACGGGTTAGGATTAGGGGACGGGTGAGGGTCAGGCTTCGGGGAAGGGTTAGGGTTAGGGTTCGGGCTAGGGTTAGGGTTAGGGGACGGGGACGGTTTAGGGTCCAGGTGAGGGTACGACAACGCTTTAGGGGGAGCGTACGTGTGAGGGCGCGGGTTAGCGTCAGCGTATGGGTTAGGATTAGGGGACGGGTGAGGGTCAGGCTTCGGGGAAGGGTTAGGGTTAGGGTTCGGGCTAGGGTTAGGGTTAGGGGACGGGGACCGTTTAGGGTCCAGGTGAGGGTACGACAACGCTTTAGGGGGAGCGTACGTGTGAGGGCGCGGGTTAGCGTCAGCGTACGGGTTAGGATTAGGGGACGGGTGAGGGTCAGGCTTCGGGGAAGTGTTAGGGTTAGGGTTCGGGCTAGGGTTAGGGTTAGGGGACGGGGACGCTTTAGGGTCCAGGTGAGGGTACGACAACGCTTTAGGGGGAGCGTACGTGTGAGGGCGCGGGTTAGCGTCAGCGTACGGGTTAGGATTAGGGGACGGGTGAGGGTCAGGCTTCGGGGAAGGGTTAGGGTTAGGGTTCGGGCTAGGGTTAGGGTTAGGGGACGGGGACGTTTTAGGGTCCAGGTGAGGTTACGACAACGCTTTAGGGGGAGCGTACGTGTGAGGGCGCGGCTTAGTGTCAGCGTACGGGTTAGGATTAGGGGACGGGTGAGGGTCAGGCTTCGGGGAAGGGTTAGGGTTAGGGTTCGGGCTAGGGTTAGGGTTAGGGTACGGGGACGCTTTAGGGTCCAGGTGAGGGTACGACAACGCTTTAGGGGGAGCGTACGTGTGAGGGCGCGGGTTAGTGTCAGCGTACGGGTTAGGATTAGGGGACGGGTGAGGGTCAGGCTTCGGGGAAGGGTTAGGGTTAGGGTTCGGGCTAGGGTTAGGGTTAGGGGACGGAGACGTTTTAGGGTCCAGGTGAGGGTACGACAACGCTTTAGGGGGAGCGTACATGTGAGGGCGCGGGTTAGCGTCAGCGTACGGGTTAGGATTAGGGGACGGGTGAGGGTCAGGCTTCGTGGAAGGGTTAGGGTTAGGGTTTGGGCTAGGGTTAGGGTTAGGGGACGGGGACGGTTTAGGGTCCAGGTGAGGGTACGACAACGCTTTAGGGGGAGCGTACGTGTGAGGGCGCGGCTTAGTGTCAGCGTGCGGGTTAGGATTAGGGGACGAGTGAGGGTCAGGCTTCGGGGAAGGGTTAGGGTTAGGGTTCGGGCTAGGGTTAGGGTTAGGGGACGGGGACGGTTTAGGGTCCAGGTGAGGGTACGACAACGCTTTAGGGGGAGCGTACGTGTGAGGGTGCGGGTTAGTGTCAGCGTACGGGTTAAGATTAGGGGACGGGTGAGGGTCAGGCTTTGGGGAAGGGTTAGGGTTAGGGTTCGGGCTAGGGTTAGGGTTAGGGGACGGGGACGGTTTAGGGTCCAGGTGAGGGTACGACAACGCTTTAGGGGGAGCGTACGTGTGAGGGCGCGGGTTAGCGTCAGCGTATGGGTTAGGATTAGGGGACGGGTGAGGGTCAGGCTTCGGGGAAGGGTTAGGGTTAGGGTTCGGGCTAGGGTTAGGGTTAGGGGACGGGGACGGTTTAGGGTCCAGGTGAGGGTACGACAACGCTTTAGGGGGAGCGTACGTGTGAGGGCGAGGGTTAGCGTCAGCGTACGGGTTAGGATTAGGGGACGTGTGAGGGTCAGGCTTCGGGGAAGGGTTAGGGTTACGGTTCGGGCTAGGGTTAGGGTTAGGGGACGGGGACCGTTTAGGGTCCAGGTGAGGGTACGACAACGCTTTAGGGGGAGCGTACGTGTGAGGGCACGGGTTAGTGTCAGCGTACGGGTTAGGATTAGGGGACGGGTGAGGGTCAGGCTTCAGGGAAGGGTTAGGGTTAGGGTTCGGGCTAGGGTTAGGGTTAGGGGACGGGGACGCTTTAGGGTCCAGGTGAGGGTACGACAACGCTTTAGGGGGAGCGTACGTGTGAGGGCGCGGGTTACTGTCAGCGTACGGGTTAGGATTAGGGGACGGGTGAGGGTCAGGCTTCGGGGAAGGGTTAGGGTTAGGGTTCGGGCTAGGGTTAGGGTTAGGGGACGGGGACCGTTTAGGGTCCAGGTGAGGGTACGACAACGCTTTAGGGGGAGCGTACGTGTGAGGGCGCGGGTTAGCGTCAGCGTACGGGTTACGATTAGGGGACGGGTGAGGGTCAGGCTTCGGGGAAGTGTTAGGGTTAGGGTTCGGGCTAGGGTTAGGGTTAGGGGACGGGGACGCTTTAGGGTCCAGGTGAGGGTACGACAACGCTTTACGGGGAGCGTACGTGTGAGGGCGCGGGTTAGTGTCAGCGTACGGGTTAGGATTAGGGGACGGGTGAGGGTCAGGCTTCGGGGAAGGGTTAGGGTTAGGGTTCGGGCTAGGGTTAGGGTTAGGGGACGGGGACGGTTTAGGGTCCAGGTGAGGGTACGACAACGCTTTAGGGGGAGCGTACGTGTGAGGGCGCGGGTTAGCGTCAGCGTACGGGTTAGGATTAGGGGACGGGTGACGGTCAGGCTTCGGGGAAGGGTTAGGGTTAGGGTTCGGGCTAGGGTTAGGGTTAGGGGACGGGGACGGTTTAGGGTCCAGGTGAGGGTACGACAACGCTTTAGGGGGAGCGTACGTGTGAGGGCGCGGGTTAGCGTCAGCGTACGGGTTAGGATTAGGGGACGGGTGAGGGTCAGGCTTCGGGGAAGGGTTAGGGTTAGGGTTCGGGCTAGGGTTAGGGTTAGGGGACGGGGACGGTTTAGGGTCCAGGTGAGGGTACGACAACGCTTTAGGGGGAGCGTACGTGTGAGGGCGCGGGTTAGCGTCAGCGTACGGGTTAGGATTAGGGGACGGGTGAGGGTCAGGCTTCGGGGAAGGGTTAGGGTTAGGGTTCGGGCTAGGGTTAGGGTTAGGGGACGGGGACGGTTTAGGGTCCAGGTGAGGGTACGACAACGCTTTAGGGGGAGCGTACGTGTGAGGGCGCGGGTTAGCGTCAGCGTATGGGTTAGGATTAGGGGACGGGTGAGGGTCAGGCTTCGGGGAAGGGTTAGGGTTAGGGTTCGGGCTAGGGTTAGGGTTAGGGGACGGGGACCGTTTAGGGTCCAGGTGAGGGTACGACAACGCTTTAGGGGGAGCGTACGTGTGAGGGCGCGGGTTAGCGTCAGCGTACGGGTTAGGATTAGGGGACGGGTGAGGGTCAGGCTTCGGGGAAGTGTTAGGGTTAGGGTTCGGGCTAGGGTTAGGGTTAGGGGACGGGGACGCTTTAGGGTCCAGGTGTGGGTACGACAACGCTTTAGGGGGAGCGTACGTGTGAGGGCGCGGGTTAGCGTCAGCGTACGGGTTAGGATTAGGGGACGGGTGAGGGTCAGGCTTCGGGGAAGGGTTAGGGTTAGGGTTCGGGCTAGGGTTAGGGTTAGGGGACGGGGACGTTTTAGGGTCCAGGTGAGGGTACGACAACGCTTTAGGGGGAGCGTACGTGTGAGGGCGCGGCTTAGTGTCAGCGTACGGGTTAGGATTAGGGGACGGGTGAGGGTCAGGCTTCGGGGAAGGGTTAGGGTTAGGGTTCGGGCTAGGGTTAGGGTTAGGGTACGGGGACGCTTTAGGGTCCAGGTGAGGGTACGACAACGCTTTAGGGGGAGCGTACGTGTGAGGGCGCGGGTTAGCGTCAGCGTACGGGTTAGGATTAGGGGACGGGTGAGGGTCAGGCTTCGGGGAAGTGTTAGGGTTAGGGTTCGGGATAGGGTTAGGGTTAGGGTACGGGGACGCTTTAGGGTCCAGGTGAGGGTACGACAACGCTTTAGGGGGAGCGTACGTGTGAGGGCGCGGCTTAGCGTCAGCGTACGGGTTAGGATTAGGGGACGGGTGAGGGTCAGGCTTCGGGGAAGTGTTAGGGTTAGGGTTCGGGATAGGGTTAGGGTTAGGGTACGGGGACGCTTTAGGGTCCAGGTGAGGGTACGACAACGCTTTAGGGGGAGCGTACGTGTGAGGGCGCGGCTTAGCGTCAGCGTACGGGTTAGGATTAGGGGACGGGTGAGGGTCAGGCTTCGGGGAAGTGTTAGGGTTAGGGTTCGGGATAGGGTTAGGGTTAGGGTACGGGGACGCTTTAGGGTCCAGGTGAGGGTACGACAACGCTTTAGGGGGAGCGTACGTGTGAGGGCGCGGGTTAGCGTCAGCGTACGGGTTAGGATTAGGGGACGGGTGAGGGTCAGGCTTCGGGGAACGGTTAGGGTTAGGGTTCGGGCTAGGGTTAGGGTTAGGGGACGGGGACGGTTTAGGGTCCAGGGGAGGGTACGACAACGCTTTAGGGGGAGCGTACGTGTGAGGGCGCGGGTTAGCGTCAGCGTACGGGTTAGGATTAGGGGACGGGTGAGGGTCAGGCTTCGGGGAAGGGTTAGGGTTAGGGTTCGGGCTAGGGTTAGGGTTAGGGGACGGGGACGGTTTAGGGTCCAGGTGAGGGTACGACAACGCTTTAGGGGGAGCGTACGTGTGAGGGCGCGGGTTAGCGTCAGCGTACGGGTTAGGATTAGGGGACGGGTGAGGGTCAGGCTTCGGGGAAGGGTTAGGGTTAGGGTTCGGGCTAGGGTTAGGGTTAGGGTACGGGGACGCTTTAGGGTCCAGGTGAGGGTACGACAACGCTTTAGGGGGAGCGTACGTGTGAGGGCGCGGGTTAACGTCAGCGTACGGGTTAGGATTAGGGGACGGGTGAGGGTCAGGCTTCGGGGAAGGGTTAGGGTTAGGGTTCGGGCTAGGGTTAGGGTTAGGGGACGGGGACGTTTTAGGGTCCAGGTGAGGGTACGACAACGCTTTAGGGGGAGCGTACGTGTGAGGGCGCGGCTTAGTGTCAGCGTACGGGTTAGGATTAGGGGACGGGTGAGGGTCAGGCTTCGGGGAAGGGTTAGGGTTAGGGTTCGGGCTAGGGTTAGGGTTAGGGTACGGGGACGCTTTAGGGTCCAGGTGAGGGTACGACAACGCTTTAGGGGGAGCGTACGTGTGAGGGCGCGGGTTAGCGTCAGCGTACGGGTTAGGATTAGGGGACGGGTGAGGGTCAGGCTTCGGGGAAGGGTTAGGGTTAGGGTTCGGGCTAGGGTTAGGGTTAGGGGACAGGGACGGTTTAGGGTCCAGGTGAGGGTACGAGAACGCTTTAGGGGGAGCGTACATGTGAGGGCGCGGGTTAGTGTCAGCGTACGGGTTAGGATTAGGGGACGGGTGAGGGTCAGGCTTCGGGGAAGTGTTAGGGTTAGGGTTCGGGCTAGGGTTAGGGTTAGGGGACGGGGACCGTTTAGGGTCCAGGTGAGGGTACGACAACGCTTTAGGGGGAGCGTACGTGTGAGGGCGCGGGTTAGCGTCAGCGTACGGGTTAGGATTAGGGGACGGGTGAGGGTCAGGCTTCGGGGAAGTGTTAGGGTTAGGGTTCGGGCTAGGGTTAGGGTTAGGGGACGGGGGGCTTTAGGGTCCAGGTGAGGGTACGACAACGCTTTACGGGGAGCGTACGTGTGAGGGCGCGGGTTAGTGTCAGCGTACGGGTTAGGATTAGGGGACGGGTGAGGGTCAGGCTTCGGGGAAGGGTTAGGGTTAGGGTTCGGGCTAGGGTTAGGGTTAGGGGACGGGGACGGTTTAGGGTCCAGGTGAGGGTACGACAACGCTTTAGGGGGAGCGTACGTGTGAGGGCGCGGGTTAGCGTCAGCGTACGGGTTAGGATTAGGGGACGGGTGAGGGTCAGGCTTCGGGGAAGGGTTAGGGTTAGGGTTCGGGCTAGGGTTAGGGTTAGGGGACGGGGACGGTTTAGGGTCCAGGTGAGGGTACGACAACGCTTTAGGGGGAGCGTAGGTGTGAGGGCGTGGGTTAGTGTCCGCGTACGGGTTAGGATTAGGGGACGGGTGAGGGTCAGGCTTCGGGGAAGGGTTAGGGTTAGGTTTCGGGCTAGGGTTAGGGTTAGGGGACGGGGACGGTTTAGGGTCCAGGTGAGGGTACGAGAACGCTTTAGGGGGAGCGTACGTGTGAGGGCGCGGGTTAGTGTCAGCGTACGGGTTAGGATTAGGGGACGGGTGAGGGTCAGGCTTCGGGGAAGGGTTAGGGTTAGGGTTCGGGCTAGGGTTAGGGTTAGGGGACGGGGACGGTTTAGGGTCCAGGTGAGGGTACGACAACGCTTTAGGGGGAGCGTACGTGTGAGGGCGCGGGTTAGCGTCAGCGTACGGGTTAGGATTAGGGGACGGGTGAGGGTCAGGCTTTGGGGAAGGGTTAGGGTTAGGGTTCGGGCTAGGGTTAGGGTTAGGGGACGGGGACGTTTTAGGGTCCAGGTGAGGGTACGACAACGCTTTAGGGGGAGCGTACGTGTGAGGGCGCGGGTTAGCGTCAGCGTACGGGTTAGGATTAGGGGACGGGTGAGGGTCAGGCTTCGGGGAAGGGTTAGGGTTAGGGTTCGGGCTAGGGTTAGGGTTAGGGTACGGGGACGCTTTAGGGTCCAGGTGAGGGTACGACAACGCTTTAGGGGGAGCGTACGTGTGAGGGCGCGGGTTAGCGTCAGCGTACGGGTTAGGATTAGGGGACGGGTGAGGGTCAGGCTTCGGGGAAGGGTTAGGGTTAGGGTTCGGGCTAGGGTTAGGGTTAGGGGACGGGGACGGTTTAGGGTCCAGGTGAGGGTACGACAACGCTTTAGGGGGAGCGTACGTGTGAGGGCGCGGTTTAGCGTCAGCGTACGGGTTAGGATTAGGGGACGGGTGAGGGTCAGGCTTCGGGGAAGGGTTAGGGTTAGGGTTCGGGCTAGGGTTAGGGTTAGGGTACGGGGACGCTTTAGGGTCCAGGTGAGGGTACGACAACGCTTTAGGGGGAGCGTACGTGTGAGGGCGCGGGTTAGCGTCAGCGTACGGGTTAGGATTAGGGGACGGGTGAGGGTCAGGCTTCGGGGAAGGGTTAGGGTTAGGGTTCGGGCTAGGGTTAGGGTTAGGGGACGGGGACGGTTTAGGGTCCAGGTGAGGGTACGACAACGCTTTAGGGGGAGCGTACGTGTGAGGGCGCGGGTTAGCGTCAGCGTACGGGTTAGGATTAGGGGACGGGTGAGGGTCAGGCTTCGGGGAAGGGTTAGGGTTAGTGTTCGGGCTAGGGTTAGGGTTAGGGGACGGGGACGGTTTAGGGTCCAGGTGAGTGTACGACAACGCTTTAGGGGGAGCGTACGTGTGAGGGCGCGGGTTAGCGTCAGCGTACGGGTTAGGATTAGGGGACGGGTGAGGGTCAGGCTTCGGGGAAGGGTTAGGGTTAGGGTTCGGGCTAGGGTTAGGGTTAGGGGACGGGGACGGTTTAGGGTCCAGGTGAGGGTACGACAACGCTTTAGGGGGAGCGTACGTGTGAGGGCGCGGGTTAGTGTCCGCGTACGGGTTAGGATTAGGGGACGGGTGAGGGTCAGGCTTCGGGGAAGGGTTAGGGTTAGGGTTCGGGCTAGGGTTAGGGTTAGGGGACGGGGACGGTTTAGGGTCCAGGTGAGGGTACGAGAACGCTTTAGGGGGAGCGTACGTGTGAGGGCGCGGGTTAGTGTCAGCGTACGGGTTAGGATTAGGGGACGGGTGAGGGTCAGGCTTCGGGGAAGGGTTAGGGTTAGGGTTCGGGCTAGGGTTAGGGTTAGGGGACGGGGACGCTTTAGGGTCCAGGTGAGGGTACGACAACGCTTTAGGAGGAGCGTACGTGTGAGGGCGCGGGTTAGCGTCAGCGTACGGGTTAGGATTAGGGGACGGGTGAGGGTCAGGCTTCGGGGAAGGGTTAGGGTTAGGGTTCGGGCTAGGGTTAGGGTTAGGGGACGGGGACGGTTTAGGGTCCAGGTGAGGGTACGACAACGCTTTAGGGGGAGCGTACATGTGAGGGCGCGGGTTAGCGTCAGCGTACGGGTTAGGATTAGGGGACGGGTGAGGGTCAGGCTTCGGGGAAGGGTTGGGGTTAGGGTTCGGGCTAGGGTTAGGGTTAGGGGACGGGGACGCTTTAGGGTCCAGGTGAGGGTACGACAACGCTTTACGGGGAGCGTACGTGTGAGGGCGCGGGTTAGTGTCAGCGTACGGGTTAGGATTAGGGGACGGGTGAGGGTCAGGCTTCGGGGAAGGGTTAGGGTTAGGGTTCGGGCTAGGGTTAGGGTTAGGGGACGGGGACGGTTTAGGGTCCAGGTGAGGGTACGACAACGCTTTAGGGGGAGCGTACGTGTGAGGGCGCGGGTTAGCGTCAGCATACGGGTTAGGATTAGGGGACGGGTGAGGGTCAGGCTTCGGGGAAGGGTTAGGGTTAGGGTTCGGGCTAGGGTTAGGGTTAGGGGACGGGGACGGTTTAGGGTCCAAGTGAGGGTACGACAACGCTTTAGGGGGAGCGTACGTGTGAGGGCGCGGGTTAGCGTCAGCGTACGGGTTAGGATTAGGGGACGGGTGAGGGTCAGGCTTCGGGGAAGGGTTAGGGTTAGGGTTCGGGCTAGGGTTAGGGTTAGGGGACGGGGACGGTTTAGGGTCCAGGTGAGGGTACGACAACGCTTTAGGGGGAGCGTACGTGTGAGGGCGCGGGTTAGCGTCAGCGTACGGGTTAGGATTAGGGGACGGGTGAGGGTCAGGCTTCGGGGAAGGGTTAGGGTTACGGTTCGGGCTAGGGTTAGGGTTAGGGGACGGGGACCGTTTAGGGTCCAGGTGAGGGTACGACAACGCTTTAGGGGGAGCGTACGTGTGAGGGCACGGGTTAGTGTCAGCGTACGGGTTAGGATTAGGGGACGGGTGAGGGTCAGGCTTCGGGGAAGGGTTAGGGTTAGGGTTCGGGCTAGGGTTAGGGTTAGGGGACGGGGACGCTTTAGGGTCCAGGTGAAGGTACGACAACGCTTTAGGGGGAGCGTACGTGTGAGGGCGGGGGTTAGCGTCAGCGTACGGGTTAGGATTAGGGGACGGGTGAGGGTCAGGCTTCGGGGAAGGGTTAGGGTTAGGGTTCGGGCTAGGGTTAGGGTTAGGGGACGGGGACGCTTTAGGGTCCAGGTGAGGGTACGACAACGCTTTAGGGGGAGCGTTCGTGTGAGGGCGCGGGTTAGTGTCAGCGTACGGGTTAGGATTAGGGGACGGGTGAGGGTCAGGATTCGGGGAAGGGTTAGGGTTAGGGTTCGGGCTAGGGTTAGGGTTAGGGGACGGGGACGGTTTAGGGTCCAGGTGAGGGTACGACAACGCTTTAGGGGGAGCGTACGTGTGAGGGCGCGGGTTACTGTCAGCGTACGGGTTAGGATTAGGGGACGGGTGAGGGTCAGGCTTCGGGGAAGGGTTAGGGTTAGGGTTCGGGCTAGGGTTAGGGTTAGGGGACGGGGACGGTTTAGGGTCCAGGTGAGGGTACGACAACGCTTTAGGGGGAGCGTACGTGTGAGGGCGCGGGTTAGCGTCAGCGTACGGATTAGGATTAGGGGACGGGTGAGGGTCAGGCTTCGGGGAAGGGTTAGGGTTAGGGTTCGGGCTAGGGTTAGGGATAGGGGACGGGGACGGTTTAGGGTCCAGGTGAGGGTACGACAACGCTTTAGGGGGAGCGTACGTGTGAGGGTGCGGGTTAGCGTCAGCGTACGGGTTAGGATTAGGGGACGGGTGAGGGTCAGGCTTCGGGGAAGGGTTAGGGTTAGGGTTCAGGCTAGGGTTAGGGATAGGGGACGGGGACGGTTTAGGGTCCAGGTGAGGGTACGACAACGCTTTAGGGGGAGCGTAGGTGTGAGGGCGCGGGTTAGTGTCAGCGTACGGGTTAGGATTAGGGGACGGGTGAGGGTCAGGCTTCGGGGAAGGGTTAGGGTTAGGGTTCGGGCTAGGGTTAGGGTTAGGGGACGGAGACGTTTTAGGGTCCAGGTGAGGGTACGACAACGCTTTAGGGGGAGCGTACATGTGAGGGCGCGGGTTAGCGTCAGCGTACGGGTTAGGATTAGGGGACGGGTGAGGGTCAGGCTTCAGGGAAGGGTTAGGGTTAGGGTTCGGGCTAGGGTTAGGGTTAGGGGACGGGGACGGTTTAGGGTCCAGGTGAGGGTACGACAACGCTTTAGGGGGAGCGTACGTGTGAGGGCGCGGGTTAGTGTCAGCGTACGGGTTAGGATTAGGGGACGGGTGAGGGTCAGGCTTCGGGGAAGGGTTAGGGTTAGGGTTCGGGCTAGGGTTAGGGTTAGGGGACGGGGACCGTTTAGGGTCCAGGTGAGGGTACGACAACGCTTTAGGGGGAGCGTACGTGTGAGGGTGCGGGTTAGTGTCAGCGTACGGGTTAGGATTAGGGGACGGGTGAGGGTCAGGCTTCAGGGAAGGGTTAGGGTTAGGGTTCGGGGTAGGGTTAGGGTTAGGGGACGGGGACGGTTTAGGGTCCAGGTGAGGGTACGACAACGCTTTAGGGGGAGCGTACGTGTGAGGGCGCGGGTTACTGTCAGCGTACGGGTTAGGATTAGGGGACGGGTGAGGGTCAGGCTTCGGGGAAGGGTTAGGGTTAGGGTTCGGGCTAGGGTTAGGGTTAGGGGACGGGGACGGTTTAGGGTCCAGGTGATGGTACGACAACGCTTTAGGGGGAGCGTACGTGTGAGGGCGCGGGTTAGCGTCAGCGTACGGGTTAGGATTAGGGGACGGGTGAGGGTCAGGCTTCGGGGAAGGGTTAGGGTTACGGTTCGGGCTAGGGTTAGGGTTAGGGGACGGGGACGGTTTAGGGTCCAGGTGAGGGTACAACAACGCTTTAGGGGGAGCGTACGTGTGAGGGCGCGGGTTAGCGTCAGCGTACTGGTTAGGATTAGGGGACGGGTGAGGGTCAGGCTTCGGGGAAGTGTTAGGGTTAGGGTTCGGGCTAGGGTTAGGGTTAGGGGACGGGGACGGTTTAGGGTCCAAGTGAGGGTACGACAACGCTTTAGGGGGAGCGTACGTGTGAGGGCGCAGGTTAGTGTCAGCGTACGGGTTAGGATTAGGGGACGGGTGAGGGTCAGGCTTCGGGGAAGGGTTAGGTTTAGGGTTCGGGCTAGGGTTAGGGTTAGGGGACGGAGACGTTTTAGGGTCCAGGTGAGGGTACGACAACGCTTTAGGGGGAGCGTACATGTGAGGGCGCGGGTTAGCGTCAGCGTACGGGTTAGGATTAGGGGACGGGTGAGGGTCAGGCTTCGTGGAAGGGTTAGGGTTAGGGTTTGGGCTAGGGTTAGGGTTAGGGGACGGGGACGGTTTAGGGTGCAGGTGAGGGTACGACAACGCTTTAGGGGGAGCGTACGTGTGAGGGCGCGGCTTAGTGTCAGCGTGCGGGTTAGGATTAGGGGACGAGTGAGGGTCAGGCTTCAGGGAAGGGTTAGGGTTAGGGTTCGGGCTAGGGTTAGGGTTAGGGGACGGGGACGGTTTAGGGTCCAGGTGAGGGTACGACAACGCTTTAGGGGGAGCGTACGTGTGAGGGTGCGGGTTAGTGTCAGCGTACGGGTTAAGATTAGGGGACGGGTGAGGGTCAGGCTTCGGGGAAGGGTTAGGGTTAGGGTTCGGGCTAGGGTTAGGGTTAGGGGACGGGGACGGTTTAGGGTCCAGGTGAGGGTACGACAACGCTTTAGGGGGAGCGTACGTGTGAGGGCGCGGGTTAGCGTCAGCGTACGGGTTAGGATTAGGGGACGGGTGAGGGTCAGGCTTCGGGGAAGGGTTAGGGTTAGGGTTCAGGCTAGGGTTAGGGTTAGGGGACGGGGACGGTTTAGGGTCCAGGTGAGAGTACGACAACGCTTTAGGGGGAGCGTACGTGTGAGGGCGCGGGTTACTGTCAGCGTACGGGTTAGGATTAGGGGACGGGTGAGGGTCAGGCTTCGGGGAAGTGTTAGGGTTAGGGTTCGGGCTAGGGTTAGGGTTAGGGGACGGGGACGGTTTAGGGTCCAGGTGAGGGTACGACAACGCTTTAGGGGGAGCGTACGTGTGAGGGCGCGGCTTAGCGTCAGCGTACGGGTTAGGATTAGGGGACGGGTGAGGGTCAGGCTTCGGGGAAGGGTTAGGGTTAGGGTTCGGGCTAGGGTTAGGGTTAGGGGACGGGGACGCTTTAGGGTCCAGGTGAGGGTAGGACAACGCTTTAGGGGGAGCGTACGTGTGAGGGCGCGGGTTAGCGTCAGCGTACGGGTTAGGATTAGGGGACGGGTGAGGGTCAGGCTTCGGGGAAGGGTTAGGGTTAGGGTTCGGGCTAGGGTTAGTGTTAGGGGACGGGGACGGTTTAGGGTCCAGGTGAGGGTACGACAACGCTTTAGGGGGAGCGTACGTGTGAGGGCGCGGGTTAGCGTCAGCGTACGGGTTAGGATTAGGGGACGGGTGAGGGTCAGGCTTCGGGGAAGGGTTAGGGTTAGGGTTCGGGCTAGGGTTAGGGTTAGGGGACGGGGACGCTTTAGGGTCCAGGTGAGGGTACGACAACGCTTTAGGGGGAGCGTACGTGTGAGGGCGCGGGTTAGCGTCAGCGTACGGGTTAGGATTAGGGGACGGGTGAGGGTCAGGCTTCAGGGAAGGGTTAGGGTTAGGGTTCGGGCTAGGGTTAGGGTTAGGGGACGGGGACGCTTTAGGGTCCAGGTGAGGGTACGACAACGCTTTAGGGGGAGCGTACGTGTGAGGGCGCGGGTTACTGTCAGCGTACGGGTTAGGATTAGGGGACGGGTGAGGGTCAGGCTTCGGGGAAGGGTTAGGGTTAGGGTTCGGGCTAGGGTTAGGGTTAGGGGACGGGGACGGTTTAGGGTCCAGGTGAGGGTACGACAACGCTTTAGGGGGAGCGTACGTGTGAGGGCGCGGGTTAGCGTCAGCGTACGGGTTAGGATTAGGGGACGGGTGAGGGTCAGGCTTCGGGGAAGGGTTAGGGTTAGGGTTCGGGCTAGGGTTAGGGTTAGGGGACGGGGACGCTTTAGGGTCCAGGTGAGGGTACGACAACGCTTTAGGGGGAGCGTACGTGTGAGGGCGCGGATTAGCGTCAGCGTACGGGTTAGGATTAGGGGACGGGTGAGGGTCAGGCTTCGGGGAAGGGTTAGGGTTAGGGTTCGGGCTAGGGTTAGGGTTAGGGGACGGGGACGCTTTAGGGTCCAGGTGAGGGTACGACAACGCTTTAGGGGGAGCGTACGTGTGAGGGCGCGGGTTAGTGTCAGCGTACGGGTTAGGATTAGGGGACGGGTGAGGGTCAGGCTTCGGGGAAGCGTTAGGGTTAGGGTTCGGGCTAGGGTTAGGGTTAGGGGACGGGGACGGTTTAGGGTCCAGGTGAGGGTACGACAACGCTTTAGGGGGAGCGTACGTGTGAGGGCACGGGTTACTGTCAGCGTACGGGTTAGGATTAGGGGACGGGTGAGGGTCAGGCTTCGGGGAAGGGTTAGGGTTAGGGTTCGGGCTAGGGTTAGGGTTAGGGGACGGGGACGGTTTAGGGTCCAGGTGAGGGTACGACAACGCTTTAGGGGGAGCGTACGTGTGAGGGCGCGGGTTAGCGTCAGCGTACGGGTTAGGATTAGGGGACGGGTGAGGGTCAGGCTTCGGGGAAGGGTTAGGGTTAGGGTTCGGGCTAGGGTTAGGGTTAGGGGACGGGGACGGTTTAGGGTCCAGGTGAGGGTACGACAACGCTTTAGGGGGAGCGTACGTGTGAGGGCGCGGGTTAGCGTCAGCGTACGGGTTAGGATTAGGGGACGGGTGAGGGTCAGGCTTCGGGGAAGGGTTAGGGTTAGGGTTCGGGCTAGGGTTAGGGTTAGGGGACGGGGACGGTTTAGGGTCCAAGTGAGGGTACGACAACGCTTTAGGGGGAGCGTACGTGTGAGGGCGCGGGTTAGCGTCAGCGTACGGGTTAGGATTAGGGGACGGGTGAGGGTCAGGCTTCGGGGAAGGGTTAGGGTTAGGGTTCGGGCTAGGGTTAGGGTTAGGGGACGGGGACGGTTTAGGGTCCAGGTGAGGGTACGACAACGCTTTAGGGGGAGCGTACGTGTGAGGGCGCGGGTTAGCGTCAGCGTACGGGTTAGGATTAGGGGACGGGTGAGTGTCAGGCTTCGGGGAAGGGTTAGGGTTAGGGTTCGGGCTAGGGTTAGGGTTAGGGGACGGGGACGGTTTAGGGTCCAAGTGAGGGTACGACAACGCTTTAGGGGGAGCGTACGTGTGAGGGCGCGGGTTAGTGTCAGCGTACGGGTTAGGATTAGGGGACGGGTGAGGGTCAGGCTTCGGGGAAGGGTTAGGGTTAGGGTTCGGGCTAGGGTTAGTGTTAGGGGACGGAGACGTTTTAGGGTCCAGGTGAGGGTACGACAACGCTTTAGGGGGAGCGTACGTGTGAGGGCGCGGGTTAGCGTCAGCGTACGGGTTAGGATTAGGGGACGGGTGAGGGTCAGGCTTCGGGGAAGGGTTAGGGTTAGGGTTCGGGCTAGGGTTAGGGTTAGGGGACGGGGACGGTTTAGGGTCCAGGTGAGGGTACGATAACGCTTTAGGGGGAGCGTACATGTGAGGGCGCGGGTTAGTGTCAGCGTACGGGTTAGGATTAGGGGACGGGTGAGGGTCAGGCTTCGGGGAAGGGTTAGGGTTAGGGTTCGGGCTAGGGTTAGGGTTAGGGGACGGGGACGGTTTAGGGTCCAGGTGAGGGTACGACAACGCTTTAGGGGGAGCGTACGTGTGAGGGCGCGGGTTAGTGTCAGCGTACGGGTTAGGATTAGGGGACGGGTGAGGGTCAGGCTTCGGGGAAGGGTTAGGGTTAGTGTTCGGGCTAGGGTTAGGGTTAGGGGCCGGGGACGCTTTAGGGTCCAGGTGAGGGTACGACAACGCTTTAGGGGGAGCGTACGTGTGAGGGCGCGGGTTAGCGTCAGCGTACGGGTTAGGATTAGGGGACGGGTGAGGGCCAGGCTTCGGGGAAGGGTTAGGGTTAGGGTTCGGGCTAGGGTTAGGGTTAGGGGACGGGGACGCTTTAGGGTCCAGGTGAGGGTACGACAACGCTTTAGGGGGAGCGTACGTGTGAGGGCGCGGGTTAGTGTCAGCGTACGGGTTAGGAATAGGGGACGGGTGAGGGTCAGGCTTCGGGGAAGGGTTAGGGTTAGGGTTCGGGCTAGGGTTAGGGTTAGGGGACGGGGACGGTTTAGGGTCCAGGTGAGGGTACGACAACGCTTTAGGGGGAGCGTACGTGTGAGGGCGCGGGTTACTGTCAGCGTACGGGTTAGGATTAGGGGACGGGTGAGGGTCAGGCTTCGGGGAAGGGTTAGAGTTAGGGTTCGGGCTAGGGTTAGGGTTCGGGGACGGGGACGGTTTAGGGTCCAGGTGAGGGTACGACAACGCTTTAGGGGGAGCGTACGTGTGAGGGCGCGGGTTAGCGTCAGCGTACGGGTTAGGATTAGGGGACGGGTGAGGGTCAGGCTTCGGGGAAGGGTTAGGGTTAGGGTTCGGGCTAGGGTTAGGGTTAGTGGACGGGGACGGTTTAGGGTCCAGGTGAGGGTACGACAGCGATTTAGGGGGAGCGTACGCATGAGGGCGCGGGTTAGTGTCAGCGTACGGGTTAGGATTAGGGGACGGGTGAGGGTCAGGCTTCGGGGAAGGGTTAGGGTTAGGGTTCGGGCTAGGGTTAGGGTTAGGGGATGGGGACGGTTTAGGGTCCAGGTGAGGGTACGACAACGCTTTAGGGGGAGCGTACGGGTGAGGGCGCGGGTTAGTGTCAGCGTACGGGTTAGGATTAGGGGACGGGTGAGGGTCAGGCTTCGGGGAATTGTTAGGGTTAGGGATTCGGCTAGGGTTAGGGTTAGGGGACGGGGACGGTTTAGGGTCCAGGTGAGGGTACGACAACGCTTTAGGGGGAGCGTACGTGTGAGGGTGCGGGTTAGCGTCAGCGTACGGGTTAGGATTAGGGGAGGGGTGAGGGTCAGGCTTCGGGGAAGGGTTAGGGTTAGGGTTCGGGCTAGGGTTAGGGTTAGGGGACGGGGACGGTTTAGGGTCCAGGTGAGGGTACGACAACGCTTTAGGGGGAGCGTACGTGTGAGGGCGCGGGTTAGTGTCAGCGTACGGGTTAGGATTAGGGGACGGGTGAGGGTCAGGCTTCGGGGAAGGGTTAGGGTTAGGGTTCGGGCTAGGGTTAGGGTTAGGGGACGGGGACGGTTTAGGGTCCAGGTGAGGGTACGACAACGCTTTAGGGGGAGCGTACGTGTGAGGGCACAGGTTAGCGTCAGCGTACGGGTTAGGATTAGGGGACGGGTGAGGGTCAGGCTTCGGGGAAGGGTTAGGGTTAGGGTTCGGGCTAGGGTTAGGGTTAGGGGACGGGGACGGTTTAGGGTCCAGGTGAGGGTACGACAATGCTTTAGGGGGAGCGTACGTGTGAGGGCGCGGGTTACTGTCAGCGTACGGGTTAGGATTAGGGGACGGGTGAGGGTCAGGCTTCGGGGAAGGGTTAGAGTTAGGGTTCGGGCTAGGGTTAGGGTTAGGGGACGGGGACGGTTTAGGGTCCAGGTGAGGGTACGACAACGCTTTAGGGGGAGCGTACGTGTGAGGGCGCGGGTTAGCGTCAGCGTACGGGTTAGGATTAGGGGACGGGTGAGGGTCAGGCTTCGGGGAAGGGTTAGGGTTAGGGTTCGGGCTAGGATTAGGGTTAGTGGACGGGGACGGTTTAGGGTCCAGGTGAGGGTACGACAGCGATTTAGGGGGAGCGTACGCATGAGGGCGCGGGTTAGTGTCAGCGTACGGGTTAGGATTAGGGGACGGGTGAGGGTCAGGCTTCAGGGAAGGGTTAGGGTTAGGGTTCGGGCTAGGGTTAGGGTTAGGGGATGGGGACGGTTTAGGGTCCAGGTGAGGGTACGACAACGCTTTAGGGGGAGCGTACGTGTGAGGGCGCGGGTTAGTGTCAGCGTACGGGTTAGGATTAGGGGACGGGTGAGGGTCAGGCTTCGGGGAAGTGTTAGGGTTAGGGATTCGGCTAGGGTTAGGGTCAGGGGACGGGGACGGTTTAGGGTCCAGGTGAGGGTACGACAACGCTTTAGGGGGAGCGTACGTGTGAGGGTGCGGGTTAGCGTCAGCGTACGGGTTAGGATTAGGGGAGGGGTGAGGGTCAGGCTTCGGGGAAGGGTTAGGGTTAGGGTTCGGGCTAGGGTTAGGGTTAGGGGACGGGGACGGTTTAGGGTCCAGGTGAGGGTACGACAACGCTTTAGGGGGAGCGTACGTGTGAGGGCGCGGGTTAGTGTCAGCGTACGGGTTAGGATTAGGGGACGGGTGAGGGTCAGGCTTCGGGGAAGGGTTAGGGTTAGGGTTCGGGCTAGGGTTAGGGTTAGGGGACAGGGACGGTTTAGGGTCCAGGTGAGGGTACGACAATGCTTTAGGGGGAGCGTATGTGTGAGGGCGCGGGTTAGTGTTAGCGTACGGGTTAGGATTAGGGGACGGGTGAGGGTCAGGCTTCGGGGAAGTGTTAGGGTTAGGGTTCGGGCTAGGATTAGGGTTAGGGGACGGGGACGGTTTAGGGTCCAGGTGAGGGTACGACAACGCTTTAGGGGGAGCGTACGCGTGAGGGCGTGGGTTAGTGTCAGCGTACGGGTTAGGATTAGGGGACGGGTGAGGGTCAGGCTTCGGGGAAGGGTTAGGCTTAGGGTTCGGGCTAGGGTTAGGGTTAGGGGACGGGCACGGTTTAGGGTGCAGGTGAGGGTACGACAACGCTTTAGGGGGAGCGTACGTGTGAGGGCGCGGGTTAGTGTCAGCGTACGGGTTAGTATTAGGGGACGGGTGAGGGTCAGGCTTCGGGGAAGTGTTAGGGTTAGTGTTCGGGCTAGGGTTAGGGTTAGGGGACGGAGACGTTTTAGGGTCCAGGTGAGGGTACGACAACGCTTTAGGGGGAGCGTACGTGTGAGGCCACGGGTTAGCTTCAGCGTACGGGTTAGGATTAGGGGACGGGTGAGGGTCAGGCTTCGGGGAAGTGTTAGGGTTAGGGTTCGGGCTAGGGTTAGGGTTAGGGGACGGGGACGGTTTAGGGTCCAGGTGAGGGTACGACAACGCTTTATGGGGAGCGTACGTGTGAGGGCGTGGGTTAGTGTCAGCGTACGGGTTAGGATTAGGGGACGGGTGAGGGTCAGGCTTCAGGCAAGGGTTAGGGTTAGGGTTCGGGCTAGGGTTAGGGTTAGGGGACAGGGACGGTTTAGGGTCCAGGTGAGGGTACGACAACGCTTTACGGGGAGCGTACGTGTGAGGGCGCGGGTTAGTGTCAGCGTACGGGTTAGGATTACGGGACGGGTGAGGGTCAGGCTTCGGGGAAGGGTTAGGGTTAGGGTTCGGGCTAGGGTTAGGGTTAGGGGACAGGGACGGTTTAGGGTCCAGGTGAGGGTACGACAATGCTTTAGTGGGAGCGTACGTGTGAGGGTGCGGGTTAGTGTCAGCGTACGGGTTAGGATTAGGGGACGGGTGAGGGTCAGGCTTCGGGGAAGGGTTAGGGTTAGGGTTCGGGCTAGGGTTAGGGTTAGGGGACGTGGACGGTTTAGGGTCCAGGTGAGGGTACGACAACGCTTTAGGGGGAGCGTACGTGTGAGGGCGCGGGTTAGTGTCAGCGTACGGGTTAGGATTAGGGGCCGGGTGAGGGTCAGGCTTCAGGGAAGGGTTAGGGTTAGGGTTCGGGCTAGGGTTAGGGTTAGGGGACGGGGACGGTTTAGGGTCCATGTGAGGGTACGACAACGCTTTAGGGGGAGCGTACGTGTGAGGGCGCGGGTTAGTGTCAGCGTACGGATTAGGATTAGGGGACGGGTGAGGGTCAGGCTTCGGGGAAGTGTTAGGGTTAGGGTTCGGGCTAGGGTTAGGTTTAGGGGACGGGGACGGTTTAGGGTCCAGGTGAGGGTACGACAACGCTTTAGGGGGAGCGTACGTGTGAGGGCGCAGGTTAGCGTCAGCGTACGGGTTAGGATTAGGGGACGGGTGAGGGTCAGGCTTCGGGGAAAAATTAGGGTTAGTGTTCGGGCTAGGGTTAGGGTTAGGGGACGGGGACGGTTTAGGGTCCAGGTGAGGGTACGACAACGCTTTAGGGGGAGCGTACGTGTGAGGGAGCGGGTTAGTGTCAGCGTACGGGTTAGGATTAGGGGACGGGTGAGGGTCAGGCTTCGGGGAAGGGTTAGGGTTAGGGTTCGGGCTAGGGTTAGGGTTAGGGTTAGGGGACGGTTTAGGGTCCAGGTGAGGGTACGACAACGCTTTAGGGGGAGCGTACGTGTGAGGGCGCGGGTTAGCGTCAGCGTACGGGTTAGGATTAGGGGACGTATGAGGGTCAGGCTTCGGGGAAGGGTTAGGGTTAGGGTTCGGGCTAGGGTTAGGGTTAGGGGACGGGGACGGTTTAGGGTCCAGGTGAGGGTACGACAACGCTTTAGGGGGAGCGTACGTGTGAGGGCGCGGGTTAGTGTCAGCGTACGGGTTAGGATTAGGGGACGGGTGAGGGTCAGGCTTCGGGGAAGTGTTAGGGTTAGGGTTCGGGCTAGGGTTAGGGTTAGGGGACGGGGACGGTTTAGGGTCCAGGTGAGGGTACGACAACGCTTTAGGGGGAGCGTACGTGTGAGGGCGCGGGTTAGTGTCAGCGTACGGGTTAGGATTAGGGGACGGGTGAGGGTCAGGCTTCGGGGAAGGGTTAGGGTTAGGGTTCGGGCTAGGGTTAGGGTTAGGGTTAGGGGACGGTTTAGGGTCCAGGTGAGGGTACGACAACGCTTTAGGGGGAGCGTACGTGTGAGGGCGCGGGTTAGCGTCAGCGTACGGGTTAGGATTAGGGGACGGATGAGGGTCAGGCTTCGGGGAAGGGTTAGGGTTAGGGTTCGGGCTAGGGTTAGGGTTAGGGGACGGGGACGGTTTAGGGTCCAGGTGAGGATACGACAACGCTTTAGGGGGAGCGTACGTGTGAGGGCGCGGGTTACTGTCAGCGTACGGGTTAGGATTAGGGGACGGGTGAGGGTCAGGCTTCGGGGAAGGGTTAGGGTTAGGGTTCGGGCTAGGGTTAGGGTTAGGGTTAGGGGACGGTTTAGGGTCCAGGTGAGGGTACGACAACGCTTTAGGGGGAGCGTACGTGTGAGTGCGCAGGTTAGTGTCAGCGTACGGGTTAGGATTAGGGGACGGCTGAGGGTCAGGCTTCGGGGAAGGGTTAGGGTTAGGGTTCGGTCTAGGGTTAGGGTTAGGGGACGGGGACGGTTTAGGGTCCAGGTGAGGGTACGACAACGCTTTAGGGGGAGCGTACGTGTGAGGGCGCGGGTTAGCGTCAGCGTACGGGTTAGGATTAGGGGACGGGTGAGGGTCAGGCTTCGGGGAAGGGTTAGGGTTAGGGTTCGGGCTAGGGTTAGGGTTAGGGGACGGGGACGGTTTAGGGTCCAGGTGAGGGTACGACAACGCTTTAGGGGGAGCGTACGTGTGAGGGCGCGGGTTAGTGTCAGCGTACGGGTTAGGATTAGGGGACGGGTGAGGGTCAGGCTTCGGGGAAGGGTTAGGGTTAGGGTTCGGGCTAGGGTTAGGGTTAGGGGACGGGGACGGTTTAGGATCCAGGTGAGGGTACGACAACGCTTTAGGGGGAGCGTACGTGTGAGGGCGCGGGTTAGTGTCAGCGTACGGGTTAGGATTAGGGGACGGGTGAGGGTCAGGCTTCGGGGAAGGGTTAGGGTTAGGGTTCGGGCTAGGGTTAGGGTTAGGGGACGGGGACGGTTTAGGGTCCAGGTGAGGGTACGACAACGCTTTAGGGGGAGCGTACGCGTGAGGGCGTGGGTTAGTGTCAGCGTACGGGTTAGGATTAGGGGACGGGTGAGGGTCAGGCTTCGGGGAAGGGTTAGGGTTAGGGTTCGGGCTAGGGTTAGGGTTAGTGGACAGGGACGGTTTAGGGTCCAGGTGAGGGTACGACAGTGATTTAGGGGGAGCGTACGCATGAGGGCGCGGGTTAGTGTCAGCGTACGGATTAGGATTAGGGGACAGGTGAGGATCAGGCTTCGGGGAAGGGTTAGGGTTAGGGTTCGGGCTAGGGTTAGGGTTAGGGGACGGGGACGGTTTAGGGTCCAGGTGAGGGTACGACAATGCTTTAGGGGGAGCGTACGTGTGAGGGCGCGGGTTAGTGTCAGCGTACGGGTTAGGATTAGGGGACGGGTGAGGGTCAGGCTTCGGGGAAGGGTTAGGGTTAGGGTTCGGGCTAGGGTTAGGGTTAGGGGACGGGGACGGTTTAGGGTCCAGGTGAGGGTACGACAACGCTTTAGGGGGAGCGTACGCGTGAGGGCGTGGGTTAGTGTCAGCGTACGGGTTAGGATTAGGGGACGGGTGAGGGTCAGGCTTCGGGGAAGGGTTAGGGTTAGGGTTCAGGCTAGGGTTAGGGTTAGGGGACGGGGACGGTTTAGGGTCCAGGTGAGGGTACGACAGCGCTTTAGGGGGAGCGTACGTGTGAGGGCGCGGGTTAGTGCCAGCGTACGGGTTAGGATTAGGGGACGGGTGAGGGTCAGGCTTCGGGGAAGGGTTAGGGTTAGGGTTCGGGCTAGGGTTAGGGTTAGGGGACGGGGAGGGTTTAGGGTCCAGGTGAGGGTACGACAACGCTTTAGGGGGAGCGTACGTGTGAGGGCGCGGGTTAGCGTCAGCGTACGGGTTAGGATTAGGGGACGGGTGAGGGTCAGGCTTCGGGGAAGTGTTAGGGTTAGGGTTCGGGCTAGGGTTACGGTTAGGGGACGGGGACGGTTTAGGGTCCAGGTGAGGGTACGACAATGCTTTAGGGGGAGCGTACGTGTGAGGGCGTGGGTTAGTGTCAGCGTACGGGTTAGGATTAGGGGACGGGTGAGGGTCAGGCTTCGGGGAAGGGTTAGGGTTAGGGTTCGGGCTAGGGTTAGGCTTAGGGGACGGGGACGGTTTAGGGTCCAGGTGAGGGTACGACAACGCTTTAGGGGGAGCGTACGTGTGAGGGCGCGGGTTAGCGTCAGCGTACGGGTTAGGATTAGGGGACGGGTGAGGGTCAGGCTTCGGGGAAGGGTTAGGGTTAGGGTTCGGGCTAGGGTTAGGGTTAGGGGACGGGGACGGTTTAGGGTCCAGGTGAGGGTACGACAACGCTTTAGGGGGAGCATACGTGTGAGGGCGCGGCTTAGTGTCAGCGTACGGGTTAGGATTAGGGGACGGGTGAGGGTCAGGCTTCGGGGAAGGGTTAGGGTTAGGGTTCGGGCTAGGGTTAGGGTTAGGGGACGGGGACGGTTTAGGGTCCAGGTGAGGGTACGACAACGCTTTAGGGGGAGCGTACGTGTGAGGGCGCGGGTTAGCGTCAGCGTACAGGTTAGGATTAGGGGACGGGTGAGGGTCAGGCTTCGGGGAAGGGTTAGGGTTAGGGTTCGGGCTAGGGTTAGGGTTAGGGGACGGGGACGGGTTAGGGTCCAGGTGAGGGTACGACAACGTTTTAGGGGGAGCGTACGTGTGAGGGCGCGGGTTAGCGTCAGCGTACGGGTTAGGATTAGGGGACTGGTGAGGGTCAGGCTTCGGGGAAGGGTTAGGGTTAGGGTTCGGGCTAGGGTTAGGGTTAGGGGACGAGGACGGTTTAGGGTCCAGGTGAGGGTACGACAACGCTTTAGGGGGAGCGTACGTGTGAGGGCGCGGGTTACTGTCAGCGTACGGGTTAGGATTAGGGGACGGGAGAGGGACAGGCTTCGGGGAAGTGTTAGGGTTAGGGTTCGGGCTAGGGTTAGGGTTAGGGGACGGGGACGGTTTAGGGTCCAGGTGAGGGTACGACAACGCTTTAGGGGGAGCGTACGTGTGAGGGCGCGGGTTAGTGTCAGCGTACGGGTTAGGATTAGGGGACGGGTGAGGGTCAGGCTTCGGGGAAGGGTTAGGGTTAGGGTTCGGGCTAGGGTTAGGGTTAGGGGACGGGGACGGTTTAGGGTCCAGGTGAGGGTACGACAACGCTTTAGGGGGAGCGTACGTGTGAGGGCGCGGGTTAGTGTCAGCGTACGGGTTAGGATTAGGGGACGGGTGAGGGTCAGGCTTCGGGGAAGGGTTAGGGTTAGGGTTCGGGCTAGGGTTAGGGTTAGGGGACGGGGACGGTTTAGGGTCCAGGTGAGGGTACGACAACGCATTAGGGAGAGCGTACGTGTGAGGGCGCGGGTTAGTGTCAGCGTACGGGTTAGGATTAGGGGACGGGTGAGGGTCAGGCTTCGGGGAAGGGTTAGGGTTAGGGTTCGGGCTAGGGTTAGGGTTAGGGGACGGGGACGGTTTAGGGTCCAGGTGAGGGTACGACAACGCTTTAGGGGGAGCGTACGTGTGAGGGCGCGGGTTAGTGTCAGCGTACGGTTTAGGATTAGGGGACGGGTGAGGGTCAGGCTTCGGGGAAGGGTTAGGGTTAGGGTTCGGGCTAGGGTTAGGGTTAGGGGACGGGGACGGTTTAGGGTCCAGGTGAGGGTACGACAACGCTTTAGGGGGAGCGTACGTGTGAGGGCGCGGGTTAACGTCAGCGTACGGGTTAGGATTAGGGGACGGGTGAGGGTCAGGCTTCGGGGAAGGGTTAGGGTTAGGGTTCGGGCTAGGGTTAGGGTTAGGGGACGGGGACGGTTTAGGGTCCAGGTGAGGGTACGACAACGCTTTAGGGGGAGCGTACGTGTGAGGGCGCGGGTTAGTGTCAGTGTACGGTTTAGGATTAGGGGACGGGTGAGGGTCAGGCTTCGGGGAAGTGTTAGGGTTAGGGTTTGGGCTAGGGTTAGGGTTAGGGGACGGGGACGGTTTAGGGTCCAGGTGAGGGTACGACAACGCTTTAGGGGGAGCGTACGTGTGAGGGCGCGGGTTAGCGTCAGCGTACGGGTTAGGATTAGGGGACGGGTGAGGGTCAGGCTTCGGGGAAGGGTTAGGGTTAGGGTTCGGGCTAGGGTTAGGGTTAGGGGACGGGGACGGTTTAGGGTCCAGGTGAGGGTACGACAACGATTTAGTGGGAGCGTACGTGTGAGGGCGCGGGTTAGCGTCAGCGTACGGGTTAGGATTAGGGGACGGGTGAGGGTCAGGCTTCGGGGAAGGGTCAGGGTTAGGGTTCGGGCTAGGGTTAGGGTTAGGGGACGGGGACGCTTTAGGGTCCAGGTGAGGGTATGACAACGCTTTAGGGGGAGCGTACGTGTGAGGGCGCGGGTTAGTATCAGTGTACGGGTTAGGATTAGGGGACGGGTGAGGGTCAGGCTTCGGGGAAGGGTTAGGTTAGGGTTCGGGCTAGGGTTAGGGTTAGGGGACGGGGACGGTTTAGGGTCCAGGTGAGGGTACGACAACGCTTTAGGGGAAGCGTACGTGTGAGGGCGCGGGTTAGTGTCAGCGTACGGGTTAGGTTTAGGTGACGGGTGAGGGTCAGGCTTCGGGGAAGGGTTAGGGTTAGGGTTCGTGCTAGGGTTAGGGTTAGGGGACAGGGACGGTTTAGGGTCCAGGTGAGGGTACGACAACGCTTTAGGGGGAGCGTACGTGTGAGGGCGCGGGTTAGCGTCAGCGTACGGGTTAGGATTAAGGGACGGGTGAGGGTCAGGCTTCGGGGAAGGGTTAGGGTTAGGGTTCGGGCTAGGGTTAGGGTTAGGGGACGGGGAAGGTTTAGGGTCCAGGTGAGGGTACGACAACGCTTTAGGGGGAGCGTATGTGTGAGGGCGCGGGTTAGCGTCAGCGTACGGTTTAGGATTAGGGGACGGGTGAGGGTCAGGCTTCGGGGAAGGGTTAGGGTTAGGGTTCGGGCTAGGGTTAGGGTTAGGGGACGGGGACGGTTTAGGGTCCAGGTGAGGGTACGACAACGCTTTAGGGGGAGCGTACGTGTGAGGGCGCGGGTTAGCGTCAGCGTACGGGTTAGGATTAGGGGACGGGTGAGGGTCAGGCTTCGGGGAAGGGTTAGGGTTAGTGTTCGGGCTAGGGTTAGGGTTAGGGGACGGGGACGGGTTAGGGTCCAGGTGAGGGTACGACAACGCTTTAGGGGGAGCGTACGTGTGAGGGCGCGGGTTAGCATCAGCGTACGGGTTAGGATTAGGGGACGGGTGAGGGTCAGGCTTCGGGGAAGGGTTAGGGTTAGGGTTCGGGCTAGGGTTAGGGTTAGGGGACGGGGACGGTTTAGGGTCCAGGTGAGGGTACGACAACGCTTTAGGGGGAGCGTACGTGTGAGGGCGCGGGTTAGTGTCAGCGTACGGGTTAGGATTAGGGGACGGGTGAGGGTCAGGCTTCGGGGAAGTGTTAGAGTTAGGGTTCGGGCTAGGGTTAGGGTTAGGGGACGGGGACGGTTTAGGGTCCAGGTGAGGGTACGACAACGCTTTAGGGGGAGCGTACGTGTGAGGGCGCGGGTTAGTGTCAGCGTACGGGTTAGGATTAGGGGACGGGTGAGGGTCAGGCTTCGGGGAAGGGTTAGGGTTAGGGTTCGGGCTAGGGTTAGGGTTAGGGGACGGGGACGGTTTAGGGTCCAGGTGAGGGTACGACAACGCTTTAGGGGGAGCGTACGTGTGAGGGCGCGGGTTAGCGTCAGCGTACGGTTTAGGATTAGGGGACGGTTGAGGGTCAGGCTTCGGGGAAGGTTTAGGGTTAGGGTTCGAGCTAGGGTTAGGGTTAGGGGACGGGGACGGTTTAGGGTCCAGGTGAGGGTACGACAACGCTTTAGGGGGAGCGTACGTGTGAGGGCGCGGGTTAGCGTCAGCGTACGGGTTAGGATTAGGGGACGGGTGAGGGTCAGGCTTCGGGGAAGGGTTAGGGTTAGGATTCGGGCTAGGGTTAGAGTTAGGGGACGGGGACGGTTTAGGATCCAGGTGAGGGTACGACAACGCTTTAGGGGGAGTGTACGTGTGAGGGCGCGGGTTAGTGTCAGCGTACGGGTTAGGATTAGGGGACGGGTGAGGGTCAGGCTTCGGGGAAGGTTTAGGGTTAGGGTTCGGGCTAGGGTTAGGGTTAGGGGACGGGGACGGTTTAGGGTCCAGGTGAGGGTACGACAACGCTTTAGGGGGAGCGTACGCGTGAGGGCGTGGGTTAGTGTCAGCGTACGGGTTAGGATTAGGGGACGGGTGAGGGTCAGGCTTCGGGGAAGTGTTAGGGTTAGGGTTCGGGCTAGGGTTAGGGTTAGGGGACGGGGACGGTTTAGGGTCCAGGTGAGGGTACGACAACGCTTTAGGGGGAGCGTACGTGTGAGGGCGCGGGTTAGTGTCAGCGTACGGGTTAGGATTAGGGAACGGGTGAGGGTCAGGCTTCGGGGAAGGGTTAGGGTTAGGGTTCGGGCTAGGGTTAGGGTTAGGGGACGGGGACGGTTTAGGGTCCAGGTGAGGGTACGACAACGCTTTAGGGGGAGCGTACGTGTGAGGGCGCGGGTTAGCGTCAGCGTACGGGTTAGGATTAGGGGACGGGTGAGGGTCAGGCTTCGGGGAAGGTTTAGGTTTAGGGTTCGGGCTACGGTTAGGGTTAGGGGACGGGGACGGTTTAGGGTCCAGGTGAGGGTACGACAACGCTTTAGGGGGAGCGTACGTGTGAGGGCGCGGGTTAGTGTCAGCGTACGGGTTAGGATTAGGGGACGGGTGAGGGTCAGGCTTCGGGGAAGGGTTAGGGTTAGGGTTCGGGCTAGGGTTAGGGTTAGGGGACGGGGACGGTTTAGGGTCCAGGTGAGGGTACGACAACGCTTTAGGGGGAGCGTACGTGTGAGGGCGCGGGTTAGCGTCAGCGTACGGGTTAGGATTAGGGGACGGGTGAGGGTCAGGCTTCGGGGAAGGGTTAGGGTTAGGGTTCAGGCTAGGGTTAGGGTTAGGGGACGGGGACGGTTTAGGGTCCAGGTGAGGGTACGACAACGCTTTAGGGGGAGCGTACGTGTGAGGGCGCGGGTTAGTGCCAGCGTACGGGTTAGGATTAGGGGACGGGTGAGGGTCAGGCTTCGGGGAAGGGTTAGGGTTAGGGTTCGGGCTAGGGTTAGGGTTTGGGGACGGGGACGGTTTAGGGTCCAGGTGAGGGTACGACAACGCTTTAGGGGGAGCGTACGTGTGAGGGCGTGGGTTAGCGTCAGCGTACGGGTTAGGATTAGGGGACGGGTGAGGGTCAGGCTTCGGGGAAGGGTTAGGGTTAGGGTTCGGGCTAGCTTTAGGGTTAGGGGACGGGGACGGTTTAGGGTCCAGGTGAGGGTACGACAACGCTTTAGTGGGAGCGTACGTGTGAGGGCGCGGGTTAGTGTCAGCGTACGGGTTAGGATTATGGGACGGGTGAGGGTCAGGCTTCGGGGAAGGGTTAGGGTTAGGGTTCGGGCTAGGGTTAGGGTTAGGGGACGGGGACGGTTTAGGGTCCAGGTGAGGGTACGACAACGCTTTAGGGGGAGCGTACGTGTGAGGGCGCGGGTTAGCGTCAGCGTACGGGTTAGGATTAGTGGACGGGTGAGGGTCAGGCTTCGGGGAAGGGTTAGGGTTAGGGTTCGGGCTAGGGTTAGGGTTAGGGGACGGGGACAGTTTAGGGTCCAGGTGAGGGTACGACAACGCTTTAGGGGGAGCGTACGTGTGAGGGCGCGGGTTAGCGTCAGCGTACGGTTTAGGATTAGGGGACGGGTGAGGGTCAGGCTTCGGGGAAGGGTTAGGGTTAGGGTTCGGGCTAGGGTTAGGGTTAGGGGACGGGGACGGTTTAGGGTCCAGCTGAGGGTACGACAACGCTTTAGGGGGAGCGTACGTGTGAGGGCGCGGGTTAGCGTCAGCGTACGGGTTAGGATTAGGGGACGGGTGAGGGTCAGGCTTCGGGGAAGGGTTAGGGTTAGGGTTCGGGCTAGGGTTAGTGTTAGGGGACGGGGACGGTTTAGGGTCCAGGTGAGGGTACGACAACGCTTTAGGGGGAGCGTACGTGTGAGGGCGCGGGTTACTGTCAGCGTACGGGTTAGGATTAGGGGACGGGTGAGGGTCAGGCTTCGGGGAAGGGTTAGGGTTAGGGTTCGGGCTAGGGTTACGGTTAGGGGACGGGGACGGTTTAGGGTCCAGGTGAGGGTACGACAACGCTTTAGGGGGAGCGTACGTGTGAGGGCGCGGGTTAGCGTCAGCGTACGGGTTAGGATTAGGGGACGGGTGAGGGTCAGGCTTCGGGGAAGGGTTAGGGTTAGGGTTCGGGCTAGGGTTAGGGTTAGGGGACGGGGACGTTTTAGGGTCCAGGTGTGGGTACGACAACACTTTAGGGGGAGCGTACGTGTGAGGGCGCGGCTTAGTGTCAGCGTACGGGTTAGGATTAGGGGACGGGTGAGGGTCAGGCTTCGGGGAAGGGTTAGGGTTAGGGTTCGGGCTAGGGTTAGGGTTAGGGGACGGGGACGGTTTAGGGTCCAGGTGAGGGTACGACAACGCTTTAGGGGGAGCGTACGTGTGAGGGCGCGGGTTAGCGTCAGCGTACGGGTTAGGATTAGGGGACGGGTGAGGGTCAGGCTTTGGGGAAGGGTTAGGGTTAGGGTTTAGGCTAGGCTTAGGGTTAGGGGACGGGGACGGTTTAGGGTCCAGGTGAGGGTACGACAACGCTTTAGGGGGAGCGTACGTGTGAGGGCGCGGGTTAGTGCCAGCATACGTGTTAGGATTAGGGGACGGGTGAGGGTCAGGCTTCGGGGAAGGGTTAGGGTTAGGGTTCGGGCTAGGGTTAGGGTTAGGGGACGGGGACGGTTTAGGGTCCAGGTGAGGGTACGACAACGCTTTAGGGGGAGCGTACGTGTGAGGGCGTGGGTTAGCGTCAGCGTACGGGTTAGGATTAGGGGACGGGTGAGGGTCAGGCTTCGGGGAAGGGTTAGGTTTAGGGTTCGGGCTAGGTTTAGGGTTAGGGGACGGGGACGGTTTAGGGTCCAGGTGAGGGTACGACAACGCTTTAGGGGGAGCGTACGTGTGAGGGCGCGGGTTACTGTCAGCGTACGGGTTAGGATTAGGGGACGGGTGAGGGTCAGGCTTCGGGGAAGGGTTAGGGTTAGGGTTCGGGCTAGGGTTACGGTTAGGGGAAGGGGACGGTTTAGGGTCCAGGTGAGGGTACGACAACGCTTTATGGGGAGCGTACGTGTGAGGGCGCGGGTTAGCGTCAGCGTACGGGTTAGGATTACGGGACGGGTGAGGGTCAGGCTTCGGGGAAGGGTTAGGGTTAGGGTTCGGGCTAGGGTTAGGGTTAGGGGACGGGGACGTTTTAGGGTCCAGGTGTGGGTACGACAACGCTTTAGGGGGAGCGTACGTGTGAGGGCGCGGCTTAGTGTCAGCGTACGGGTTAGGATTAGGGGACGGGTGAGGGTCAGGCTTCGGGGAAGGGTTAGGGTTAGGGTTCGGGCTAGGGTTAGGGTTAGGGGACGGGGACGGTTTAGGGTCCAGGTGAGGGTACGACAACGCTTTAGGGGGAGCGTACGTGTGAGGGCGCGGGTGAGAGTCAGCGTACGGGTTAGGATTAGGGGACGAGTGAGGGTCAGGCTTCGGGGAAGTGTTAGGGTTAGGGTTAGGGCTAGGGTTAGGGTTAGGGGACGGGGACGGTTTAGGGTACAGGTGAGGGTACGACAACGCTTTAGGGGGAGCGTACGTGTGAGGGCGCGGGTTAGCGTCAGCGTACGGGTTAGGATTAGGGGACGGGTGAGGGTCAGGCTTCGGGGAAGGGTTAGGGTTAGGGTTCGGGCTAGGGTTAGGGTTAGGGGACGGGGACGGTTTAGGGTCCAGGTGAGGGTACGACAACGCTTTAGGGGGAGCGTACGTGTGAGGGCGCGGGTTAGCGTCAGCGTACGGGTTAGGATTAGGGGACGGGTGAGGGTCAGGCTTCGGGGAAGGGTTAGGGTTTGGGTTCGGGCTAGGGTTAGGGTTAGGGGACGGGGACGGTTTAGGGTCCAGGTGAGGGTACGACAACGCTTTAGTGGGAGCGTACGTGTGAGGGCGCGGGTTAGCGTCAGTGTATGGGTTAGGATTAGGGGACGGGTGAGGGTCAGGCTTCGGGGAAGGGTTAGGGTTAGGGTTCGGGCTAGGGTTAGGGTTAGGAGACGGGGATGGTTTCGGGTCCAGGTGAGGGTACGACAACGCTTTAGGGGGAGCATACGTGTGAGGGCGCGGGTTAGCGTCAGCGTACGGGTTAGGATTAGGGGACGGGTGAGGGTCAGGCTTCGGGGAAGGGTTAGGGTTAGGGTTCGGGCTAGGGTTAGGGTTAGGGGACGGGGACGGTTTAGGGTCCAGGTGAGGGTACGACAACGCTTTAGGGGGAGCGTACGTGTGAGGGCGCGGGTTAGCGTCAGCGTACGGGTTAGGATTAGGGGACGGGTGAGGGTCAGGCTTCGGGGAAGGGTTAGGGTTAGGGTTCGGGCTAGGGTTAGGGTTAGGGGACGGGGACGGTTTAGGGTCCAGGTGAGGGTACGACAACGCTTTAGGGGGAGCGTACGTGTGAGGGCGCGGGTTAGTGTCAGCGTACGGGTTAGGATTAGGGGACGGGTGAGGGTCAGGCTTCGGGGAAGGGTTAGGGTTAGGGTTCGGGCTAGGGTTAGGGTTAGGGAATGGGGACGGTTTAGGGTCCAGGTGAGGGTACGACAACGCTTTAGGGGGAGCGTACGTGTGAGGGCGCGGGTTAGCGTCAGCGTACGGGTTAGGATTAGGGGACGGGTGAGGGTCAGGCTTCGGGGAAGGGTTAGGGTTAGGGTTCGGGCTAGGGTTAGGGTTAGGAGACGGGGACGGTTTAGGGTCCAGGTGAGGGTACGACAACGCTTTAGGGGGAGCGTACGTTTGAGGGCGCGGGTTAGCGTCAGCGTACGGGTTAGGATTAAGGGACGGGTGAGGGTCAGGCTTCGGGGAAGGGTTAGGGTTAGGGTTCGGGCTAGGGTTAGGGTTAGGGGACGGGGACGTTTTAGGGTCCAGGTGTGGGTACGACAACACTTTAGGGGGAGCGTACGTGTGAGGGCGCGGCTTAGTGTCAGCGTACGGGTTAGGATTAGGGGACGGGTGAGGGTCAGGCTTCGGGGAAGGGTTAAGGTTAGGGTTCGGGCTAGGGTTAGGGTTAGGGGACGGGGACGGTTTAGGGTCCAGGTGAGGGTACGACAACGCTTTAGGGGGAGCGTACGTGTGAGGGCGCGGGTTAGCGTCAGCGTACGGGTTAGGATTAGGGGACGGGTGAGGGTCAGGCTTTGGGGAAGGGTTAGGGTTAGGGTTTAGGCTAGGCTTAGGGTTAGGGGACGGGGACGGTTTAGGGTCCAGGTGAGGGTACGACAACGCTTTAGGGGGAGCGTACGTGTGAGGGCGCGGGTTAGTGCCAGCATACGTGTTAGGATTAGGGGACGGGTGAGGGTCAGGCTTCGGGGAAGGGTTAGGGTTAGGGTTCGGGCTAGGGTTAGGGTTAGGGGACGGGGACGGTTTAGGGTCCAGGTGAGGGTACGACAACGCTTTAGGGGGAGCGTACGTGTGAGGGCGTGGGTTAGCGTCAGCGTACGGGTTAGGATTAGGGGACGGGTGAGGGTCAGGCTTCGGGGAAGGGTTAGGTTTAGGGTTCGGGCTAGGTTTAGGGTTAGGGGACGGGGACGGTTTAGGGTCCAGGTGAGGGTACGACAACGCTTTAGTGGGAGCGTACGTGTGAGGGCGCGGGTTAGCGTCAGCGTACGAGTTAAGATTAGGGGACGGGTGAGGGTCAGGCTTCGGGGAAGGGTTAGGGTTAGGGTTCGGGCTAGGGTTAGGGTTAGGGGACGGGGACGGTTTAGGGTCCAGGTGAGGGTACGACAACGCTTTAGGGGGAGCGTACGTGTGAGGGCGCGGGTTAGCGTCAGTGTACGGGTTAGGATTAGTGGACGGGTGAGGGTCAGGCTTCGGGGAAGGGTTAGGGTTAGGGTACGGGCTAGGCTTAGGGTTAGGGGACGGGGACGGATTAGGGTCCAGGTGAGGGTACGACAACGCTTTAGGGGGAGCGTACGTGTGAGGGCGCGGGTTAGCGTCAGCGTACGGGTTAGGATTAGGGGACGGGTGAGGGTCAGGCTTCGGGGAAGGGTTAGGGTTAGGGTTCGGGCTAGGGTTAGGGTTAGGGGACGGGGACGGTTTAGGGTCCAGGTGAGGGTACGACAACGCTTTAGGGGGAGCGTACGTGTGAGGGCGCGGATTAGCGTCAGCGTACGGGTTAGGATTAGGGGACGGGTGAGGGTCAGGCTTCGGGGAAGGGTTAGGGTTAGGGTTCGGGCTAGGGTTAGTGTTAGGGGACGGGGACGGTTTAGGGTCCAGGTGAGGGTACGACAACGCTTTAGGGGGAGCGTACGTGTGAGGGCGCGGGTTACTGTCAGCGTACGGGTTAGGATTAGGGGACGGGTGAGGGTCAGGCTTCGGGGAAGGGTTAGGGTTAGGGTTCGGGCTAGGGTTACGGTTAGGGGAAGGGGACGGTTTAGGGTCCAGGTGAGGGTACGACAACGCTTTATGGGGAGCGTACGTGTGAGGGCGCGGGTTAGCGTCAGCGTACGGGTTAGGATTACGGGACGGGTGAGGGTCAGGCTTCGGGGAAGGGTTAGGGTTAGGGTTCGGGCTAGGGTTAGGGTTAGGGGACGGGGACGTTTTAGGGTCCAGGTGTGGGTACGACAACGCTTTAGGGGGAGCGTACGTGTGAGGGCGCGGCTTAGTGTCAGCGTACGGGTTAGGATTAGGGGACGGGTGAGGGTCAGGCTTCGGGGAAGGGTTAGGGTTAGGGTTCGGGCTAGGGTTAGGGTTAGGGGACGGGGACGGTTTAGGGTCCAGGTGAGGGTACGACAACGCTTTAGGGGGAGCGTACGTGTGAGGGCGCGGGTGAGAGTCAGCGTACGGGTTAGGATTAGGGGACGAGTGAGGGTCAGGCTTCGGGGAAGTGTTAGGGTTAGGGTTAGGGCTAGGGTTAGGGTTAGGGGACGGGGACGGTTTAGGGTACAGGTGAGGGTACGACAACGCTTTAGGGGAAGCGTACGTGTGAGGGCGCGGGTTAGCGTCAGCGTACGGGTTAGGATTAGGGGACGGGTGAGGGTCAGGCTTCGGGGAAGGGTTAGGGTTAGGGTTCGGGCTAGGGTTAGGGTTAGGGGACGGGGACGGTTTAGGGTCCAGGTGAGGGTACGACAACGCTTTAGGGGGAGCGTACGTGTGAGGGCGCGGGTTAGCGTCAGCGTACGGGTTAGGATTAGGGGACGGGTGAGGGTCAGGCTTCGGGGAAGGGTTAGGGTTTGGGTTCGGGCTAGGGTTAGGGTTAGGGGACGGGGACGGTTTAGGGTCCAGGTGAGGGTACGACAACGCTTTAGTGGGAGCGTACGTGTGAGGGCGCGGGTTAGCGTCAGTGTATGGGTTAGGATTAGGGGACGGGTGAGGGTCAGGCTTCGGGGAAGGGTTAGGGTTAGGGTTCGGGCTAGGGTTAGGGTTAGGGGACGGGGACGGTTTCGGGTCCAGGTGAGGGTACGACAACGCTTTAGGGGGAGCATACGTGTGAGGGCGCGGGTTAGCGTCAGCGTACGGGTTAGGATTAGGGGACGGGTGAGGGTCAGGCTTCGGGGAAGGGTTAGGGTTAGGGTTCGGGCTAGGGTTAGGGTTAGGGGACGGGGACGGTTTAGGGTCCAGGTGAGGGTACGACAACGCTTTAGGGGGAGCGTACGTGTGAGGGCGCGGGTTAGCGTCAGCGTAAGGGTTAGGATTAGGGGACGGGTGAGGGTCAGGCTTCGGGGAAGGGTTAGGGTTAGGGTTCGGGCTAGGGTTAGGGTTAGGGGACGGGGACGGTTTAGGGTCCAGGTGAGGGTACGACAACGCTTTAGGGGGAGCGTACGTGTGAGGGCGCGGGTTAGCGTCAGCGTACGGGTTAGGGTTAGGGGACGTGTGAGGGTCAGGCTTCGGGGAAGGGTTAGGGTTAGGGTTCGGGCTAGGGTTAGGGTTAGGGGACGGGGACGGTTTAGGGTCCAGGTGAGGGTACGACAACGCTTTAGGAGGAGCGTACGTGTGAGGGCGCGGGTTAGTGTCAGCGTACGGGTTAGGATTAGGGGACGGGTGAGGGTCAGGCTTCGGGGAAGGGTTAGGGTTAGGGTTCGGGCTAGGGTTAGGGTTAGGGGACGGGGACGGTTTAGGGTCCAGGTGAGGGTACGACAACGCTTTAGGGGGAGCATACGTGTGAGGGCGCGGGTTAGTGTCAGCGTACGGGTTAGGATTAGGGGACGGGTGAGTGTCAGGCTTCGGGGAAACGTTAGGGTTAGGGTTCGGGCTAGGGTTAGTGTTAGGGGACGGGGACGGTTTAGGGTCCAGGTGAGGGTACGACAACGCTTTAGGGGGGCGTACGTGAGAGGGCGTGGGTTACTGTCAGCGTACGGGTTAGGATTAGGGGACGGGTGAGGGTCAGGCTTCGGGGAAGGGTTAGGGTTAGGGTTCGGGCTAGGGTTAGGGTTAGGGGACGGGGACGGTTTAGGGTCCAGGTGAGGGTATGACAACGCTTTAGGGGGAGCGTACGTGTGAGGGCGCGGGTTAGCGTCAGCGTACGGGTTAGGATTAGGGGACGGGTGAGGGTCAGGCTTCGGGGAAGGGTTAGGGTTAGGGTTCGGGCTAGGGTTAGGGTTAGGGGACGGGGACGGTTTAGGGTCCAGGTGAGGGTACGACAACGCTTTAGGGGGAGCGTACGTGTGAGGGCGCGGGTTAGTGTCAGCGTACGGGTTAGGATTAGGGGACGGGTGAGGGTCAGGCTTCGGGGAAGGGTTAGGGTTAGGGTTCGGGCTAGGGTTAGGGTTAGGGAATGGGGACGGTTTAGGGTCCAGGTGAGGGTACGACAACGCTTTAGGGGGAGCGTACGTGTGAGGGCGCGGGTTAGCGTCAGCGTACGGGTTAGGATTAGGGGACGGGTGAGGGTCAGGCTTCGGGGAAGGGTTAGGGTTAGGGTTCGGGCTAGGGTTAGGGTTAGGGGACGGGGACGGTTTAGGGTCCAGGTGAGGGTACGACAACGCTTTAGGGGGAGCGTACGTTTGAGGGCGCGGGTTAGCGTCAGCGTACGGGTTAGGATTAAGGGACGGGTGAGGGTCAGGCTTCGGGGAAGGGTTAGGATTAGGGTTCGAGCTAGGGTTAGGGTTCGGGGACGGGGACCGTTTAGGGTCCAGGTGAGGGTACGACAACGCTTTAGGGGGAGCGTACGTGTGAGGGCGCGGCTTAGTGTCAGCGTACGGGTTAGGATTAGGGGACGGGTGAGGGTCAGGCATCGGGGAAGGGTTAGGGTTAGGGTTCGGGCTAGGGTTAGGGTTAGGGGACGGGGACGGTTGAGGGTCCAGGTGAGGGTACGACAACGCTTTAGGGGGAGCGTACGTGTGAGGGCGCGGGTTAGCGTCAGCGTACGGGTTAGGATTAGGGGACGGGTGAGGGTCAGGCTTCGGGGAAGCGTTAGGGTTAGGGTTCGGGCTAGGGTTAGTGTTAAGGGACGGGGACGGTTTAGGGTCCAGGTGAGGGTACGACAACGCTTTAGGGGGGCGTACGTGTGAGGGCGTGGGTTAGTGTCAGCGTACGGGTTAGGATTAGGGGACGGGTGAGGGTCAGGCTTCGGGGAAGGGTTAGGGTTAGGTTTCGGGCTAGGGTTAGGGTTAGGGGACGGGGACTCTTTAGGGTCCAGGTGAGGGTACGACAACGCTTTAGGGGGAGCGTACGTGTGAGGGCGCGGGTTAGTGTCAGCGTACGGGTTAGGATTAGGGGACGGGTGAGGGTCAGGCTTCGGGGAAGGGTTAGGGTTAGGGTTCGGGCTAGGGTTAGGGTTAGGGGACGGGGACGGTTTAGGGTCCAGGTGAGGGTACGACAACGCTTTAGGGGGAGCGTACGTGTGAGGGCGCGGGTTAGTGTCAGCGTACGGGTTAGGATTAGGGGACGGGTGAGGGTCAGGCTTCGGGGAAGGGTTAGGGTTAGGGTTCGGGCTAGGGTTAGGGTTAGGGGACGGGGACGGTTTAGGGTCAAGGTGAGGGTACGACAACGCTTTAGGGGGAGCGTACGTGTGAGGGCGCGGGTTAGTGTCAGCGTACGGGTTAGGATTAGGGGACGGGTGAGGGTCAGGCTTCGGGGAAGGGTTAGGGATAGGGTTCGGGCTAGGGTTAGGGTTAGGGGACGGGGACGGTTTAGGGTCCAGGTGAGGGTACGACAACGCTTTAGGGGGAGCGTACGTGTGAGGGCGCGGGTTAGCGTCAGCGTACGGGTTAGGATTAGGGGACGGGTGAGGGTCAGGCTTCGGGGAAGGGTTAGGGTTAGGGTTCGGGCTAGGGTTAGGGTTAGGGGACGGGGACGGTTTAGGGTCCAGGTGAGGGTACGACAACGCTTTAGGGGGAGCGTACGTGTGAGGGCGCGGGTTAGCGTCAGCGTACGGGTTAGGATTAGGGGACGGGTGAGGGTCAGGCTTCGGGGAAGGGTTAGGGTTAGGGTTCGGGCTAGGGTTAGGGTTAGGGGACGGGGACGGTTTAGGGTCCAGGTGAGGGTACGACAACGCTTTAGGGGGAGCGTACGTGTGAGGGCGCGGGTTAGCGTCAGCGTACGGGTTAGGATTAGGGGACGGGTGAGGGTCAGGCTTCGGGGAAGGGTTAGGGTTAGGGTTCGGGCTAGGGTTAGGGTTAGGGGACGGGGACGGTTTAGGGTCCAGGTGAGGGTACGACAACGCTTTAGGGGGAGCGTACGTGTGAGGGCGCGGGTTAGTGTCAGCGTACGGGTTAGGATTAGGGGACGGGTGAAGGTCAGGCTTCGGGGAAGGGTTAGGGTTAGGGTTCGGACTAGGGTTAGGGTTAGGGGACGGGGACGGTTTAGGGTCCAGGTGAGGGTACGACAACGCTTTAGGGGGAGCGTACGTGTGAGGGCGCGGGTTAGCGTCAGCGTACGGGTTAGGATTAGGGGACGGGTGAGGGTCAGGCTTCGGGGAAGGGTTAGGGTTAGGGTTCGGGCTAGGGTTAGGGTTAGGGGACGGGGACGGTTTAGGGTCCAGGTGAGGGTACGACAACGCTTTAGGGGGAGCGTACGTTTGAGGGCGCGGGTTAGCGTCAGCGTACGGGTTAGGATTAAGGGACGGGTGAGGGTCAGGCTTCGGGGAAGGGTTAGGATTAGGGTTCGAGCTAGGGTTAGGGTTCGGGGACGGGGACCGTTTAGGGTCCAGGTGAGGGTACGACAACGCTTTAGGGGGAGCGTATGTGTGAGGGCGCGGCTTAGTGTCAGCGTACGGGTTAGGATTAGGGGACGGGTGAGGGTCAGGCATCGGGGAAGGGTTAGGGTTAGGGTTCGGGCTAGGGTTAGGGTTAGGGGACGGGGACGGTTGAGGGTCCAGGTGAGGGTACGACAACGCTTTAGGGGGAGCGTACGTGTGAGGGCGCGGGTTAGCGTCAGCGTACGGGTTAGGATTAGGGGACGGGTGAGGGTCAGGCTTCGGGGAAGCGTTAGGGTTAGGGTTCGGGCTAGGGTTAGTGTTAAGGGACGGGGACGGTTTAGGGTCCAGGTGAGGGTACGACAACGCTTTAGGGGGGCGTACGTGTGAGGGCGTGGGTTAGTGTCAGCGTACGGGTTAGGATTAGGGGACGGGTGAGGGTCAGGCTTCGGGGAAGGGTTAGGGTTAGGTTTCGGGCTAGGGTTAGGGTTAGGGGACGGGGACTCTTTAGGGTCCAGGTGAGGGTACGACAACGCTTTAGGGGGAGCGTACGTGTGAGGGCGCGGGTTAGTGTCAGCGTACGGGTTAGGATTAGGGGACGGGTGAGGGTCAGGCTTCGGGGAAGGGTTAGGGTTAGGGTTCGGGCTAGGGTTAGGGTTAGGGGACGGGGACGGTTTAGGGTCCAGGTGAGGGTACGACAACGCTTTAGGGGGAGCGTACGTGTGAGGGCGCGGGTTAGTGTCAGCGTACGGGTTAGGATTAGGGGACGGGTGAGGGTCAGGCTTCGGGGAAGGGTTAGGGTTAGGGTTCGGGCTAGGGTTAGGGTTAGGGGACGGGGACGGTTTAGGGTCAAGGTGAGGGTACGACAACGCTTTAGGGGGAGCGTACGTGTGAGGGCGCGGGTTAGTGTCAGCGTACGGGTTAGGATTAGGGGACGGGTGAGGGTCAGGCTTCGGGGAAGGGTTAGGGATAGGGTTCGGGCTAGGGTTAGGGTTAGGGGACGGGGACGGTTTAGGGTCCAGGTGAGGGTACGACAACGCTTTAGGGGGAGCGTACGTGTGAGGGCGCGGGTTAGCGTCAGCGTACGGGTTAGGATTAGGGGACGGGTGAGGGTCAGGCTTCGGGGAAGGGTTAGGGTTAGGGTTCGGGCTAGGGTTAGGGTTAGGGGACGGGGACGGTTTAGGGTCCAGGTGAGGGTACGACAACGCTTTAGGGGGAGCGTACGTGTGAGGGCGCGGGTTAGCGTCAGCGTACGGGTTAGGATTAGGGGACGGGTGAGGGTCAGGCTTCGGGGAAGGGTTAGGGTTAGGGTTCGGGCTAGGGTTAGGGTTAGGGGACGGGGACGGTTTAGGGTCCAGGTGAGGGTACGACAACGCTTTAGGGGGAGCGTACGTGTGAGGGCGCGGGTTAGCGTCAGCGTACGGGTTAGGATTAGGGGACGGGTGAGGGTCAGGCTTCGGGGAAGGGTTAGGGTTAGGGTTCGGGCTAGGGTTAGGGTTAGGGGACGGGGACGGTTTAGGGTCCAGGTGAGGGTACGACAACGCTTTAGGGGGAGCGTACGTGTGAGGGCGCGGCTTAGTGTCAGCGTACGGGTTAGGATTAGGGGACGGGTGAGGGTCAGGCTTCGGGGAAGGGTTAGGGTTAGGGTTCGGGCTAGGGTTAGGGTTAGGGGACGGGGACGGTTTAGGGTCCAGGTGAGGGTACGACAACGCTTTAGGGGGAGCGTACGTGTGAGGGCGCGGGTTAGCGTCAGCGTACGGGTTAGGATTAGGGGACGGGTGAGGGTCAGGCTTCGGGGAAGCGTTAGGGTTAGGGTTCGGGCTAGGGTTAGTGTTAAGGGACGGGGACGGTTTAGGGTCCAGGTGAGGGTACGACAACGCTTTAGGGGGGCGTACGTGTGAGGGCGTGGGTTAGTGTCAGCGTACGGGTTAGGATTAGGGGACGGGTGAGGGTCAGGCTTCGGGGAAGGGTTAGGGTTAGGGTTCGGGCTAGGGTTAGGGTTAGGGGCCGGGGACTCTTTAGGGTCCAGGTGAGGGTACGACAACGCTTTAGGGGGAGCGTACGTGTGAGGGCGCGGGTTAGTGTCAGCGTACGGGTTAGGATTAGGGGACGGGTGAGGGTCAGGCTTCGGGGAAGGGTTAGGGTTAGGGTTCGGGCTAGGGTTAGGGTTAGGGGACGGGGACGGTTTAGGGTCCAGGTGAGGGTACGACAACGCTTTAGGGGGAGCGTACGTGTGAGGGCGCGGGTTAGTGTCAGCGTACGGGTTAGGATTAGCGGACGGGTGAGGGTCAGGCTTAGGGGAAGGGTTAGGGTTAGGGTTCGGGCTAGGGTTAGGGTTAGGGGACGGGGACGGTTTAAGGTCCAGGTGAGGGTACGACAACGCTTTAGGGGGAGCGTACGTGTGAGGGCGCGGGTTAGTGTCAGCGTACGGGTTAGGATTAGGGGACAGGTGAGGGTCAGGCTTCGGGGAAGGGTTAGGGTTAGTGTTCGGGCTAGGGTTAGGGTTAGGGGACGGGGACGGTTTAGGGTCCAGGTGAGGGTACGACAACGCTTTAGGGGGAGCGTACGTGTGAGGGCGCGGGTTAGTGTCAGCGTACGGGTTAGGATTAGGGGACGGGTGAGGGTCAGGCTTCGGGGAAGCGTTAGGGTTAGGGTTCGGGCTAGGGTTAGTGTTAGGGGACGGGGACGGTTTAGGGTCCAGGTGAGGGTACGACAACGCTTTAGGGAGGCGTACATGTGACGGCGTGGGTTAGTGTCAGCGTACGGGTTAGGATTAGGGGACGGGTGAGGGTCAGGCTTCGGGGAAGGGTTAGGGTTAGGGTTCGGGCTAGGGTTAGGGTTAGGGGACGGGGACGGTTTAGGGTCCAGGTGAGGGTATGACAACGCTTTAGGGGGACCGTACGTGTGAGGGCGCGGGTCAGCGTCAGCGTACGGGTTAGGATTAGGGGACGGGTGAGGGTCAGGCTTCGGGGAAGGGTTAGGGTTAGGGTTCGGGCTAGGGTTAGGGTTAGGGGACGGGGACGGTTTAGGGTCCAGGTGAGGGTACGACAACGCTTTAGGGGGAGCGTACGTGTGAGGGCGCGGTTTAGTGTCAGCGTACGGGCTAGGATTAGGGGACGGGTGAGGGTCAGGCTTCGGGGAAGCGTTAGGGTTAGGGTTCGGGCTAGGGTTAGTGTTAAGGGACGGGGACGGTTTAGGGTCCCGGTGAGGGTACGACAACGCTTTAGGGGGGCGTACGTGTGAGGGCGTGGGTTAGTGTCAGCGTACGGGTTAGGATTAGGGGACGGGTGAGGGTCAGGCTTCGGGGAAGGGTTAGGGTTAGGGTTCGGGCTAGGGTTAGGGTTGGGGACGGGGACTCTTTAGGGTCCAGGTGAGGGTACGACAACGCTTTAGGGGGAGCGTACGTGTGAGGTCGCGGGTTAGTGTCAGCGTACGGGTTAGGATTAGGGGACGGGTGAGGGTCAGGCTTCGGGGAAGGGTTAGGGTTAGGGTTCGGGCTAGGGTTAGGGTTAGGGGACGGGGACGGTTTAGGGTCCAGGTGAGGGTACGACAACGCTTTATGGGGAGCGTACGTGTGAGGGCGCGGGTTAGTGTCAGCGTACGGGTTAGGATTAGGGGACGGGTGAGGGTCAGGCTTCGGGGAAGGGTTAGGGTTAGGGTTCGGGCTAGCGTTAGGGTTAGGGGACGGGGACGGTTTAGGGTCCAGGTGAGGGTACGACAACGCTTTAGGGGGAGCGTATGTGTGAGGGCGCGGGTTAGTGTTAGCGTACGGGTTAGGATTAGCGGACGGGTGAGGGTCAGGCTTCGGGGAAGGGTTAGGGTTAGGGTTCGGGCTACGGTTAGGGTTAGGGGACGGGGATGGTTTAGGGTCCAGGTGAGGGTACGACAACGCTTTAGGGGGAGCGTACGTGTGAGGGCGCGGGTTAGTGTCAGCGTACGGGTTAGGATTATGGGACAGGTGAGGGTCAGGCTTCGGGGAAGGGTTAGGGTTAGTGTTCGGGCTAGGGTTAGGGTTAGGGAACGGGGACGGTTTAGGGTCCAGGTGAGGGTACGACAACGCTTTAGGGGGAGCGTACGTGTGAGGGCGCGGGTTAGTGTCAGCGTACGGGTTAGGATTAGGGGACGGGTGAGGGTCAGGCTTCGGGGAAGCGTTAGGGTTAGGGTTCGGGCTAGGGTTAGTGTTAGGGGACGGGGACGGTTTAGGGTCCAGGTGAGGGTACGACAACGCTTTAGGGGGGCGTACGTGTGAGGGCGTGGGTTAGTGTCAGCGTACGGGTTAGGATTAGGGGACGGGTGAGGGTCAGGCTTCGGGGAAGGGTTAGGGTTAGGGTTCGGGCTAGGGTTAGGGTTAGGGGACGGGGACGGTTTAGGGTCCAGGTGAGGGTACGACAACGCTTTAGGGGTTGCGTACGTGTGAGGGCGCGGGTTAGTGTCAGCGTACGGGTTAGGATTAGGGGACGTGTGAGGGTCAGGCTTCGGTGAAGGGTTAGGGTTAGGGTTCGGGCTAGGGTTAGGGTTAGGGGACGGGGACGGTTTAGGGTCCAGGTGAGGGTACGACAGCGCTTTAGGGGGAGCGTACATGTGAGGGCGCGGGTTAGTGTCAGCGTACGGGTTAGGATTAGGGGACGGGTGAGGGTCAGGCTTCGGGGAAGGGTTAGGGTTAGGGTTCGGGCTAGGGTTAGGGTTAGGGGACGGGGACGCTTTAGGGTCCAGTTGAGGGTACGACAACGATTTAGTGGGAGCGTACGTGTGAGGGCGCGGGTTAGTGTCAGCGTACGGGTTAGGATTAGGGGACGGGTGAGGGTCAAGCTTCGGGGAAGGGTTAGGGTTAGGGTTCGGGCTAGGGTTAGGGTTAGGGGACGGGAACGGTTTAGGGTCCAGGTGAGGGTACGATAACGCTTTATGGGGAGCGTATGTGTGAGGGCGCGGGTTAGTGTCAGCGTACGGGTTAGGATTAGGGGACGGGTGAGGGTCAGGCTTCGGGGAAGGGTTAGGGTTAGGGTTCGGCCTAGGGTTAGGGTTAGGGGACGGGGACGCTTTAGGGTCCAGGTGAGGGTACGACAACGCTTTAGGGGGAGCGTACGTGTGAGGGCGCGGGTTAGCGTCAGCGTACGGGTTAGGATTAGGGGACGGGTGAGGGTCAGGCTTCGGGGAAGGGTTAGTGTTAGGGTTCGGGCTAGGGTTAGGGTTAGGGGACGGGGACGGTTTAGGGTCCAGGTGAGGGTACGACAACGCTTTAGGGTGAGCGTACGAGTGAGTGCGCGGGTTAGCGTCAGCGTATGGGTTATGATTAGGGGACGGGTGAGGGTCAGGCTTCGGGGAAGGGTTAGGGTTAGGGTTCGGGCTAGGGTTAGGGTTAGGGGACGGGGACGGTTCAGGGTCCAAGTGAGGGTACGACAACGCTTTAGGGGGAGCGTACGTGTGAGGGCGCGGGTTAGTGTCAGCGTACGGGTTGGGATTAGGGGACGGGTAAGGGTCAGGCTTCGGGGAAGGGTTAGGGTTAGGGTTCGGGCTAGGGTTAGGGTTAGGGGACGGGGACGGTTTAGGGTCCAGGTGAGGGTACGACAACGCTTTAGGGGGAGCGTACGTGTGAGGGCGCGGGTTACTGTCAGCGTACGGGTTAGGATTAGGGGACGGGTGAGGGTCAGGCTTCGGGGAAGAGTTAGGGTTAGGGTTCGGGCTAGGGTTAGGGTTTGGGGACGGGGACGGTTTAGGGTCCAGGTGAAGGTACGACAACGCTTTAGGGGGAGCGTACGTGTGAGGGCGCGGGTTAGCGTCAGCGTACGGGTTAGGATTAGGGGACGGGTGAGGGTCAGACTTCGGGGAAGGGTTAGGGTTAGGGTTCAGGCTAGGGTTAGGGTTAGGGGACGGGGACGGTTTAGGGTCCAGGTGAGGGTACGACAACGCTTTAGGGGGAGCGTACGTGTGAGGGCGCGGGTTAGTGTCAGCGTACGGGTTAGGATTAGGGGACGGGTGAGGTTCAGGCTTCGGGGAAGGGTTAGGGTTAGGGTTCGGGCTAGGGTTAGGGTTAGGGGACGGGGACGGTTTAGGGTCCAGGTGAGGGTACGACAACGCTTTAGGGGGAGCGTACGTGTGAGGGCGCGGGTTAGTGTCAGCGTACGGGTTAGGATTAGGGGACGGGTGAGGGTCAGGCTTCGGGGAAGGGTTAGGGTTAGGGTTCGAGCTAGGGTTAGGGTTAGGGGACGGGGACGGTTTAGGGTCCTGGTGAGGGTACGACAACGCTTTAGGGGGAGCGTACGTGTGAGAGCGCGGGTTAGTGTCAGCGTACGGGTTAGGATTAGGGGACGGGTGAGGGTCAGGCTTCGGGGAAGGGTTAGGTTTAGGGTTCGGGCTAGGGTTAGGGTTAGGGGACGGGGACACTTTAGGGTCCAGGTGAGGGTACGACAACGCTTTAGGGGGAGCGTACGTGTGAGGGAGCGGGTTAGTGTCAGCGTACGGGTTAGGATTAGGGGACGGGTGAGGGTCAGGCTTCGGGGAAGGGTTAGGGTTAGGGTTCGGGCTAGGGTTAGGGTTAGGGGACGGGGACGGTTTAGGGTCCAGGTGAGGGTACGACAACGCTTTAGGGGGAGCGTACGTGTGAGGGCGCGGGTTACTGTCAGCGTACGGGTTAGGATTAGGGGACGGGTGAGGGTCAGGCTTCGGGGAAGAGTTAGGGTTAGGGATCGGGCTAGGGTTAGGGTTTGGGGACGGGGACGGTTTAGGGTCCAGGTGAAGGTACGACAACGCTTTAGGGGGATCGTACGTGTGAGGGCGCGGGTTAGCGTCAGCGTACGGGTTAGGATTAGGGGACGGGTGAGGGTCAGACTTCGGGGAAGGGTTAGGGTTAGGGTTCAGGCTAGGGTTAGGGTTAGGGGACGGGGACGGTTTAGGGTCCAGGTGAGGGTACGACAACGCTTTAGGGGGAGCGTACGTGTGAGGGCGCGGGTTAGTGTCAGCGTACGGGTTAGGATTAGGGGACGGGTGAGGGTCAGGCTTCGGGGAAGGGTTAGGGTTAGGGTTCGGGCTAGGGTTAGGGTTAGGGGACGGGGACGGTTTAGGGTCCAGGTGAGGGTACGACAACGCTTTAGGGGGAGCGTACGTGTGAGGGCGCGGGTTACTGTCAGCGTACGGATTAGGATTAGGGGACGGGTGAGGGTCAGACTTCGGGGAAGGGTTAGGGTTAGGGTTAGGGCTAGGGTTAGGGTTAGGGGACGGGGACGCTTTAGGGTCCAGGTGAGGGTACGACAACGCTTTAGGGGGAGCGTACGTGTGAAGGCACGGGTTAGCGTCAGCGTACGGGTTAGGATTAGGGGACGGGTGAGGGTCAGGCTTCGGGGAAGGGTTAGGGTTATGGTTCGGGCTAGGGTTAGGGTTAGGGGATGGGGACGGTTTAGGGTCCAGGTGAGGGTATGACAACGCTTTAGGGGGAGCGTACGTGTGAGGGCGCGGGGTAGCGTCAGCGTACGGTTTAGGATTAGGGGACGGGTGAGGGTCAGGCTTCGGGGAAGGGTTAGGGTTAGGGTTCGGGCTAGGGTTAGGGTTAGGGGACGGGGACGGTTTAGGGTCCAGGTGAGGGTACGACAACGCTTTAGGGGGAGCGTACGTGTGAGGGCGTGGGTTACTGTCAGCGTACGGGTTAGGATTAGGGGACGGGTGAGGTTCAGGCTTCGGGGAAGTGTTAGGGTTAGGGTTCGGGCTAGGGTTAGGGTTAGGGGACGGGAAAGGTTTAGGGTCCAGGTGAGGGTACGACAACGCTTTAGGGGGAGCGTACGTGTGAGGGCGCGGGTTAGTGTCAGCGTACGGGTTAGGATTAGGGGACGGGTGAGGGTCAGGCTTCAGGGAAGTGTTAGGGTTAGGGTTCGGGCTAGGGTTAGGGTTAGGGGACGGGGACGGTTTAGGGTCCAGGTGAGGGTACGACAACGCTTTAGGGGGAGCGTACGTGTGAGGGCGCGGGTTAGCGTCAGCGTACGGGTTAGGATTAGGGGACGGGTGAGGGTCAGGCTTCGGGGAAGGGTTAGGGTTAGGGTTCGGGCTAGGGTTAGGGTTAGGGGACGGGGACGGTTTAGGGTCCAGGTGAGGGTACGACAACGCTTTAGGGGGAGCGTACGTGTGAGGGCGCGGGTTAGCGTCAGCGTACGGGTTAGGATTAGGGGACGGGTGAGGGTCAGGCTTCGGGGAAGGGTTAGGGTTAGGGTTCAGGCTAGGGTTAGGGTTAGGGGACGGGGACGGTTTAGGGTCCAGGTGAGGGTACGACAACGCTTTGGGGGAGTGTACGTGTGAGGGCGCGGGTTAGCGTCAGTGTACGGGTTAGGATTAGGGGACGGGTGAGGGTCAGGCTTCGGGGAAGTGTTAGGGTTAGGGTTCGGGCTAGGGTTAGGTTTAGGAGACGGGGACGGTTTAGGGTCCAGGTGAGGGTACGACAACGCTTTAGGGGGAGCGTACGTGTGAGAGCGCGGGTTAGTGTCAGCGTACGGGTTAGGATTAGGGGACGGGTGAGGGTCAGGCTTCGGGGAAGGGTTAGGGTTAGGGTTCGGGCTAGGGTTAGGGTTAGGGGACGGGGACGGTTTAGGGTCCAGGTGAGGGTACGACAACGCTTTAGGGGGAGCGTACGTGTGAGGGCGCGGCTTAGTGTCAGCGTACGGGTTAGGATTAGGGGACGGGTGAGGGTCAGGCTTCGGGGAAGGGTTAGGGTTAGGGTTCGGGCTAGGGTTAGGGTTAGGGGACGGGGACGGTTTAGGGTCCAGGTGAGGGTACGACAACGCTTTAGGGGGAGCGTACGTGTGAGGGCGCGGGTTAGCATCAGCGTACGGGTTAGGATTAGGGGACGGGTGAGGGTCAGGCTTCGGGGAAATGTTAGTGTTAGGGTTCAGGCTAGGGTTAGGGTTAGGGGACGGGGACGGTTTAGGGTCCAGGTGAGGGTACGACAACGCTTTAGGGGGAGCGTACGTGTGAGGGCGCGGGTTAGTGTCAGCGTACGGGTTAGGATTAGGGGACGGGTGAGGGTCAGGCTTCGGGGAAGGGTTAGGGATAGGGTTCGGGCTAGGGTTAGGGTTAGGGGACGGGGACGGTTTAGGGTCCAGGTGAGGGTACGACAACGCTTTAGGGGGAGCGTACGTGTGAGGGCGCGGGTTAGTGTCAGCGTACGGGTTAGGATTAGAGGATGGGTGAGGGTCAGGCTTCGGGGAAGGGTTAGGATTAGGGTTCGGGCTAGGGTTAGAGTTAGGGGACGGGGACGGTTTAGGGTCCAGGTGAGGGTACGACAACGCTTTAGGGGGAGCGTACGTGTGAGGGCGCGGGTTAGCGTCAGCGTACGGGTTAGGATTAGTGGACGGGTGAGTGTCAGGCTTCGGGGAAGGGTTAGGGATAGGGTTCGGGCTAGGGTTAGGGTTAGGGGACGGGGACGGTTTAGGGTCCAGGTGAGGGTACGACAACGCTTTAGGGGGAGCGTACGTGTGAGGGCGCGGTTTAGCGTCAGCGTACGGGTTAGGATTAGGGGACGGGTGAGGGTCAGGCTTCGGGGAAGGGTTAGGGTTAGGGTTCGGGCTAGGGTTAGGGTTAGGGGACGGGGACGGTTTAGGGTCCAGGTGAGGGTACGACAACGCTTTAAGGGGAGCGTACGTGTGAGGGCGCGGGTTAGCGTCAGCGTACGGGTTAGGATTAGGGGACGGGTGAGGGTCAGGCTTCGGGGAAGGGTTAGGGTTAGGGTTAGGGGACGGGGACGGTTTAGGGTCCAGGTGAGGGTACGACAACGCTTTAGGGGGAGCGTACGTGTGAGGGCGCGGGTTAGCGTCAGCGTACGGGTTAGGATTAGGGGACGGGTGAGGGTCAGGCTTCGGGGAAGGGTTAGGGTTAGGGTTCGGGCTAGGGTTAGGGTTAGGGGACGGGGACGGTTTAGGGTCCAGGTGAGGGTACGACAACGCTTTAAGGGGAGCGTACGTGTGAGGGCGCGGGTTAGCGTCAGCGTACGGGTTAGGATTAGGGGACGGGTGAGGGTCAGGCTTCGGGGAAGGGTTAGGGTTAGGGTTCGGGCTAGGGTTAGGTTTAGGGGACGGGGACGGTTTAGGGTCCAGGTGAGGGTACGACAACGCTTTAGGGGCAGCGTACGTGTGAGGGCGCGGGTTAGCGTCAGCGTACGGGTTAGGATTAGGGGACGGGTGAGGGTCAGGCTTCGGGGAAGTGTTAGGGTTAGGGTTCGGGCTAGGGTTAGGTTTAGGGGACGGGGACGGTTTAGGGTCCAGGTGAGGGTACGACAACGCTTTAGGGGGAGCGTACGTGTGAGGGCGCGGGTTAGTGTCAGCGTACGGGTTAGGATTAGGGGACGGGTGAGGGTCAGGCTTCAGGGAAGGGTTAGGGTTAGGGTTCGGGCTAGGGTTAGGGTTAGGGGACGGGGACGGTTTAGGGTCCAGGTGAGGGTACGACAACGCTTTAGGGGGAGCGTACGTGTGAGGGCGTGGGTTAGTGTCAGCGTACGGGTTAGGATTAGGGGACGGGTGAGGGTCAGGCTTCGGGGAAGGGTTAGGGATAGGGTTCGGGCTAGGGTTAGGGATAGGGGACGGGGACGGTTTAGGGTCCAGGTGAGGGTACGACAACGCTTTAGAGGGAGCGTACGTGTGAGGGCGCGGGTTAGCGTCAGCGTACGGGTTAGGATTAGGGGACGGGTGAGGGTCAGGCTTCGGGGAAGTTTTAGGGTTAGGGTTCGGGCTAGGGTTAGGGTTAGGGGACGGGGACGGTTTAGGGTCCAGGTGAGGGTACGACAACGCTTTAGGCGGAGCGTACGTGTGAGGGCGCGGGTTAGTGTCAGCGTACGGGTTAGGATTAGGGGACGGGTGAGGGTCAGGCTTCGGGTAAGCGTTAGGGTTAGGGTTCGGGCTAGGGTTAGTGTTAGGGGACGGGGACGGTTTAGGGTCCAGGTGAGGGTACGACAACGCTTTAGTGGGACGTACGTGTGAGGGCGTGGGTTAGTGTCAGCGTACGTGTTAGGATTAGGGGACGGGTGAGGGTCAGGCTTCGGGGAAGGGTTAGGGTTAGGGTTCGGGCTAGGGTTAGGGTTAGGGGACGGGGACGGTTTATGGTCCAGGTGAGGGTACGACAACGCTTTAGGGGGAGCGTGCGTGTGAGGGCGCGGGTTAGTGTCAGCGTACGGGTTAGGATTAGGGTACGGGTGAGGGTCAGGCTTCGGGGAAGGGTTAGGGTTAGGGTTCGGGCTAGGGTTAGGGTTAGGGGACGGGGACGGTTTAGGGTCCAGGTGAGGGTACGACAACGCTTTAGGGGGAGCATACGTGTGAGTGCGCGGGTTAGTGTCAGCGTATGGGTTAGGATTATGGGACGGGTGAGGGTCAGGCTTCGGGGAAGGGTTAGGGTTAGGGTTCGGGCTAGGGTTAGGGTTAGGGGACGGGGACGGTTTAGGGTCCAGGTGAGGGTACGACAACGATTTAGTGGGAGCATACGTGTGAGGGCGCGGGTTAGTGTCAGCGTACGGGTTAGGATTAGGGGACGCGTGAGGGTCAGGCTTCGGGGAAGGGTTAGGGTTAGGGTTCGGGCTAGGGTTAGGGTTAGGGGACGGGGACGCTTTAGGGTCCAGGTGAGGGTACGACAACGCTTTAGGGGGAGCGTACGTGTGAGGGCGCGGGTTAGTGTCAGCGTACGGGTTAGGATTAGGGGACGGGTGAGGGTCAGGCTTCGGGGAAGGGTTAGGGTTAGGGTTCGGGCTAGGGTTAGGGGACGGGGACGGGGACGGTTTAGGGTCCAGGTGAGGGTACGACAACGCTTTAGGGGGAGCGTACGTGTGAGGGCGCGGGTTAGCGTCAGCGTACGGGTTAGGATTAGGGGACGGGTGAGGGTCAGGCTTCGGGGAAGGGTTAGGGTTATGGTTCGGGCTAGGGTTAGGGTTAGGGGATGGGGACGGTTTAGGGTCCAGGTGAGGGTACGACAACGCTTTAGGGGGAGCGTACGTGTGAGGGCGAGGGTTAGTGTCAGCGTACGGGTTAGGATTAAGGGACGGGTGAGGGTCAGGCTTCGGGGAAGGGTTAGGGTTAGGATTCGGGCTAGGGTTAGGGTTAGGGGACGGGGTCGCTTTAGGGTCCAGGTGAGGGTACGCAACGCTTTAGGGGGAGCGTACGTGTGAGGGCGCAGGTTAGCGTCAGCGTACGGGTTAGGATTAGGGGACGGGTGAGGGTCAGGCTTCGGGGAAGGGTTAGGGTTAGGGTTCGGGCTAGGGTTAGGGTTAGGGGACGGGGACGGTTTAGGGTCCAGGTGAGGGTACGACAACGCTTTAGGGGGAGCGTACGTGTGAGGGCGCGGGTTAGTGTCAGCGTACGGGTTAGGATTAGGGGACGGGTGAGGGTCAGGCTTCGGGGAAGGGTTAGGGTTAGGTTTCGGGCTAGGGTAAGGGTTAGGGGACGGGGACGGTTTAGGGTCCAGGTGAGGGTACGACAACGCTTTAGGGGGAGCGTACGTGTGAGGGCGCGGGTTAGCGTCAGCGTACGGGTTAGGATTAGGTGACGGGTGAGGGTCAGGCTTCGGGGAAGTGTTATGGTTAGGGTTCGGGCTAGGGTTAGGGTTTGGGGACGGGGACGGTTTAGGGTCCAGGTGAAGGTACGACAACGCTTTAGGGGGAGCGTACGTGTGAGGGCGCGTGTTAGCGTCAGCGTACGGGTTAGGATTAGGGGACGGGTGAGGGTCAGGCTTCGGGGAAGGGTTAGGGTTGTGGTTCAGGCTAGGGTTAGGGTTAGGGGACGGGGACGGTTTAGGGTCCAGGTGAGGGTACGACAACGCTTTAGGGGGAGTGTACGTGTGAGGGCGCGGGTTAGTGTCAGCGTACGGGTTAGGATTAGGGGACGGGTGAGGGTCAGGCTTCGGGGAAGGGTTAGGGTTAGGGTTCGGGCTAGGGTTAGGGTTAGGGGACGGGGACGGTTTAGGGTCCAGGTGAGGGTCCGACAACGCTTTAGGGGGAGCGTACGTGTGAGGGCGCGGGTTAGTGTCAGCGTACGGGTTAGGATTAGGGGACGGGTGAGGGTCAGGCTTCAGGGAAGGGTTAGGGTTAGGGTTCGGGCTAGGGTTAGGGTTAGGGGACGGGGACGGTTTAGGGTCCAGGTGAGTGTACGACAACGCTTTAGGGGGAGCGTACGTGTGAGGGCACGGGTTAGTGTCAGCGTACGGGTTAGGATTAGGGGACGGGTGAGGGTCAGGCTTCGGGGAAGGGTTAGGGATAGGGTTCGGGCTAGGGTTAGGGATAGGGGACGGGGACGGTTTAGGGTCCAGGTGAGGGTACGACAACGCTTTAGGGGGAGCGTACGTGTGAGGGCGCGGGTTAGCGTCAGCGTACGGGTTAGGATTAGGGGACGGGTGAGGGTCAGGCTTCGGGGAAGGGTTAGGGTTAGGGTTCGGGCTAGGGTTAGGGTTAGGGGACGGGGACGGTTTAGGGTCCAGGTGAGGGTACGACAACGCTTTAGGGGGAGCGTACGTGTGAGGGCGCGGGTTAGTGTCAGCGTACGGGTTAGGATTAGGGGACGGGTGAGGGTCAGTCTTCGGGGAAGGGTTAGGGTTAGGGTTCGGGCTAGGGTTAGGGTTAGGGGACGGGGACGGTTTAGGGTCCAGGTGAGGGTACGAGAACGCTTTAGGGGGAGCGTACGTGTGAGGGCGCGGGTTAGTGTCAGCGTACGGGTTAGGATTAGGGGACGGGTGAGGGTCAGGCTTCGGGTAAGCGTTAGGGTTAGGGTTCGGGCTAGGGTTAGTGTTAGGGGACGGGGACGGTTTAGGGTCCAGGTGAGGGTACGACAACGCTTTAGGTGGGCGTACGTGTGAGGGCGTGGGTTAGTGTCAGCGTACGTGTTAGGATTAGGGGACGGGTGAGGGTCAGGCTTCGGGGAAGGGTTAGGGTTAGGGTTCGGGCTAGGGTTAGGGTTAGGGGACGGGGATGGTTTAGGGTCCAGGTGAGGGTACGACAACGATTTAGTGGGAGCATACATGTGAGGGCGCGGGTTAGTGTCAGCGTACGGGTTAGGATTAGGGGACGCGTGAGGGTCAGGCTTCGGGGAAGGGTTAGGGTTAGGGTTCGGGCTAGGGTTAGGGTTAGGGGACGGGGACGCTTTAGGGTCCAGGTGAGGGTACGACAACGCTTCAGGGGGAGCGTACGTGTGAGGGCGCGGGTTAGTGTCAGCGTACGGGTTAGGATTAGGGGACGGGTGAGGGTCAGGCTTCGGGGAAGGGTTAGGGTTAGGGTTCGGGCTAGGGTTAGGGGACGGGGACGGGGACGGTTTAGGGTCCAGGTGAGGGTACGACAACGCTTTAGGGGGAGCGTACGTGTGAGGGCGCGGGTTAGCGTCAGCGTACGGGTTAGGATTAGGGGACGGGTGAGTGTCAGGCTTCGGGGAAGGGTTAGGGTTAGGGTTCGGGCTAGGGTTAGGGTTAGGGGACGGGGACGGTTTAGGGTCCAGGTGAGGGTACGACAACGCTTTAGGGGGAGCGTACGTGTGAGAGCGCGGGTTAGTGTCAGGGTACGGGTTAGGATTAGGGGACGGGTGAGGGTCAGGCTTCGGGGAAGGGTTAGGGTTAGGTTTCGGGCTAGGGATAGGGTTAGGGGACGGGGACGGTTTAGGGTCCAGGTGAGGGTACGACAACGCTTTAGGGGGAGCGTACGTGTGAGGGCGCGGGTTAGCGTCAGCGTACGGGTTAGGATTAGGGGACGGGTGAGAGTCAGGCTTCGGGGAAATGTTAGTGTTAGGGTTCAGGCTAGGGTTAGGGTTAGGGGACGGGGACGGTTTAGGGTCCAGGTGAGGGTACGACAACGCTTTAGGGGGAGCGTACGTGTGAGGGCGCGGGTTAGTGTCAGCGTACAGGTTAGGATTAGGGGACGGGTGAGGGTCAGGCTTCGGGGAAGGGTTAGGGTTCGGGTTCGGGCTAGGGTTAGGGTTAGGGGACGGGGACGGTTTAGGGTCCAGGTGAGGGTACGACAACGATTTAGTGGGAGCGTACGTGTGAGGGCGCGGGTTAGCGTCAGCGTACGGGTTAGGATTAGGGGACGGGTGAGGGTCAGGCTTCGGGGAAGGGTTAGGGTTATGGTTCGGGCTAGGGTTAGGGTTAGGGGATGGGGACGGTTTAGAGTCCAGGTGAGGGTACGACAACGCTTTAGGGGGAGCATACGTGTGAGGGCGAGGGTTAGTGTCAGCGTACGGGTTAGGATTAGGGGACGGGTGAGGGTCAGGCTTCGGGGAAGGGTTAGGGTTAGGGTTCGGGCTAGGGTTAGGGTTAGGGGACGGGGTCGCTTTAGGGTCCAGGTGAGGGTACGACAACGCTTTAGGGGGAGCGTACGTGTGAGGGCGCGGGTTAACGTCAGCGTACGGGTTAGGATTAGGGGACGGGTGAGGGTCAGGCTTCGGGGAAGGGTTAGGGTTAGGGTTCGGGCTAGGGTTAGGGTTAGGGGACGGGGACGGTTTAGGGTCCAGGTGAGGGTACGACAACGCTTTAGGTGGGCGTACGTGTGAGGGCGTGGGTTAGTGTCAGCGTACGTGTTAGGATTAGGGGACGGGTGAGGGTCAGGCTTCGGGGAAGGGTTAGGGTTAGGGTTCGGGCTAGGGTTAGGGTTAGGGGACGGGGACGGTTTAGGGTCCAGGTGAGGGTACGACAACGCTTTAGGTGGGCGTACGTGTGAGGGCGTGGGTTAGTGTCAGCGTACGTGTTAGGATTAGGGGACGGGTGAGGGTCAGACTTCGGGGAAGGGTTAGGGTTAGGGTTCGGGCTAGGGTTAGGGTTAGGGGACGGGGACGGTTTAGGGTCCAGGTGAGGGTACGACAACGATTTAGTGGGAGCGTACGTGTGAGGGCGCGGGTTAGTGTCAGCGTACGGGTTAGGATGAGGGGACGGGTGAGGGTCAGGCTTCGGGGAAGGGTTAGGGTTAGGGTTCGGGCTAGGGTTAGGGTTAGGGGACGGGGACGGTTTAGGGTCCAGGTGAGTGTACGACAACGCTTTAGGGGGAGCGTACGTGTGAGGGCACGGGTTAGTGTCAGCGTACGGGTTAGGATTAGGGGACGGGTGAGGGTCAGGCTTCGGGGAAGGGTTAGGGATAGGGTTCGGGCTAGTGTTAGGGATAGGGGACGGGGACGGTTTAGGGTCCAGGTGAGGGTACGACAACGCTTTAGGGGGAGCGTACGTGTGAGGGCGCGGGTTAGCGTCAGCGTACGGGTTAGGATTAGGGGACGGGTGAGTGTCAGGCTTCGGGGAAGGGTTAGGGTTAGGGTTCGGGCTAGGGTTAGGGTTAGGGGACGGGGACGCTTTAGGGTCCAGGTGAGGGTACGACAACGCTTTAGGGGGAGCGTACGTGTGAGGGCGCGGGTTAGTGTCAGCGTACGGGTTAGGATTAGGGGACGGGTGAGGGTCAGGCTTCGGGGAAGGGTTAGGGTTAGGGTTCGGGCTAGGGTTAGGGTTAGGGGACGGGGACGGTTTAGGGTCCAGGTGAGGGTACGAGAACGCTTTAGGGGGAGCGTACGTGTGAGGGCGCGGGTTAGTGTCAGCGTACGGGTTAGGATTAGGGGACGGGTGAGGGTCAGGCTTCGGGTAAGCATTAGGGTTAGGGTTCGGGCTAGGGTTAGTGTTAGGGGACGGGGACGGTTTAGGGTCCAGTTGAGGGTAAGACAACGCTTTAGGTGGGCGTACGTGTGAGGCCGTGGGTTAGTGTCAGCGTACGTGTTAGGATTAGGGGACGGGTGAGGGTCAGGCTTCGGGGAAGGGTTAGGGTTAGGGTTCGGGCTAGGGTTAGGGTTAGGGGACGGGGATGGTTTATGGTCCAGGTGAGGGTACGACAACGATTTAGTGGGAGCATACATGTGAGGGCGCGGGTTAGTGTCAGCGTACGGGTTAGGATTAGGGGACGCGTGAGGGTCAGGCTTCGGGGAAGGGTTAGGGTTAGGGTTCGGGCTAGGGTTAGGGTTAGGGGACGGGGACGCTTTAGGGTCCAGGTGAGGGTACGACAACGCTTCAGGGGGAGCGTACGTGTGAGGGCGCGGGTTAGTGTCAGCGTACGGGTTAGGATTAGGGGACGGGTGAGGGTCAGGCTTCGGGGAAGGGTTAGGGTTAGGGTTCGGGCTAGGGTTAGGGGACGGGGACGGGGACGGTTTAGGGTCCAGGTGAGGGTACGACAACGCTTTAGGGGGAGCGTACGTGTGAGGGCGCGGGTTAGCGTCAGCGTACGGGTTAGGATTAGGGGACGGGTGAGTGTCAGGCTTCGGGGAAGGGTTAGGGTTAGGGTTCGGGCTAGGGTTAGGGTTAGGGGATGGGGACGGTTTAGGGTCCAGGTGAGGGTACGACAACGCTTTAGGGGGAGCGTACGTGTGAGAGCGCGGGTTAGTGTCAGGGTACGGGTTAGGATTAGGGGACGGGTGAGGGTCAGGCTTCGGGGAAGGGTTAGGGTTAGGGTTCGGGCTAGGGATAGGGTTAGGGGACGGGGACGGTTTAGGGTCCAGGTGAGGGTACGACAACGCTTTAGGGGGAGCGTACGTGTGAGGGCGCGGGTTAGCGTCAGCGTACGGGTTAGGATTAGGGGACGGGTGAGGGTCAGGCTTCGGGGAAATGTTAGTGTTAGGGTTCAGGCTAGGGTTAGGGTTAGGGGACGGGGACGGTTTAGGGTCCAGGTGAGGGTACGACAACGCTTTAGGGGGAGCGTACGTGTGAGGGCGCGGGTTAGTGTCAGCGTACAGGTTAGGATTAGGGGACGGGTGAGGGTCAGGCTTCGGGGAAGGGTTAGGGTTCGGGTTCGGGCTAGGGTTAGGGTTAGGGGACGGGGACGGTTTAGGGTCCAGGTGAGGGTACGACAACGATTTAGTGGGAGCGTACGTGTGAGGGCGCGGGTTAGCGTCAGCGTACGGGTTAGGATTAGGGGACGGGTGAGGGTCAGGCTTCGGGGAAGGGTTAGGGTTATGGTTCGGGCTAGGGTTAGGGTTAGGGGATGGGGACGGTTTAGGGTCCAGGTGAGGGTACGACAACGCTTTAGGGGGAGCATACGTGTGAGGGCGAGGGTTAGTGTCAGCGTACGGGTTAGGATTAGGGGACGGGTGAGGGTCAGGCTTCGGGGAAGGGTTAGGGTTAGGGTTCGGGCTAGGGTTAGGGTTAGGGGACGGGGTCGCTTTAGGGTCCAGGTGAGGGTACGACAACGCTTTAGGGGGAGCGTACGTGTGAGGGCGCGGGTTAACGTCAGCGTACGGGTTAGGATTAGGGGACGGGTGAGGGTCAGGCTTCGGGGAAGGGTTAGGGTTAGGGTTCGGGCTAGGGTTAGGGTTAGGGGACGGGGACGGTTTAGGGTCCAGGTGAGGGTACGACAACGCTTTAGGGGGAGCGTACGTGTGAGGGCGCGGGTTAGTGTCAGCGTACGGGTTAGGATTAGGGGACGGGTGAGGGTCAGGCTTCGGGGAAGGGTTAGGGTTAGGTTTCGGGCTAGGGTTAGGGTTAGGGGACGGGGACGGTTTAGGGTCCAGGTGAGGGTACGACAACGCTTTAGGGGGAGCGTACGTGTGAGGGCGCGGGTTAGCGTCAGCGTACGGGTTAGGATTAGGGGACGGGTGAGGGTCAGGCTTCGGGGAAGTGTTATGGTTAGGGTTCGGGCTAGGGTTAGGGTTTGGGGACGGGGACGGTTTAGGGTCCAGGTGAAGGTACGACAACGCTTTAGGGGGAGCGTACGTGTGAGGGCGCGTGTTAGCGTCAGCGTACGGGTTAGGATTAGGGGACGGGTGAGGGTCAGGCTTCGGGGAAGGGTTAGGGTTGGGGTTCAGGCTAGGGTTAGGGTTAGGGGACGGGGACGGTTTAGGGTCCAGGTGAGGGTACGACAACGCTTTAGGGGGAGTGTACGTGTGAGGGCGCGGGTTAGTGTCAGCGTACGGGTTAGGATTAGGGGACGGGTGAGGGTCAGGCTTCGGGGAAGGGTTAGGGTTAGGGTTCGGGCTAGGGTTAGGGTTAGGGGACGGGGACGGTTTAGGGTCCAGGTGAGGGTACGACAACACTTTAGGGGGAGCGTACGTGTGAGGGCGCGGGTTAGTGTCAGCGTACGGGTTAGGATTAGGGGACGGGTGAGGGTCAGGCTTCGGGGAAGGGTTAGGGTTAGGGTTCGGGCTAGGGTTAGGGTTAGGGGACGGGGACGGTTTAGGGTCCAGGTGAGGGTACGACAACGCTTTAGGGGGAGCGTACGTGTGAGGGCGCGGGTTAGCATCAGCGTACGGGTTAGGATTAGGGGACGGGTGAGGGTCAGGCTTCGGGGAAGGGTTAGGGTTATGGTTCGGGCTAGGGTTAGGGTTAGGGGATGGGGACGGTTTAGGGTCCAGGTGAGGGTACGACAACGCTTTAGGGGGAGCGTAAGTGTGAGGGCGAGGGTTAGTGTCAGCGTACGGGTTAGGATTAGGGGACGGGTGAGGGTCAGGCTTCGGGGAAGGGTTAGGGTTAGGGTTCGGGCTAGGGTTAGGGTTAGGGGACGGGGTCGCTTTAGGGTCCAGGTGAGGGTACGACAACGCTTTAGGGGGAGCGTACGTGTGAGGGCGCAGGTTAACGTCAGCGTACGGGTTAGGATTAGGGGACGGGTGAGGGTCAGGCTTCGGGGAAGGGTTAGGGTTAGGGTTCGGGCTAGGGTTAGGGTTAGGGGACGGGGACGGTTTAGGGTCCAGGTGAGGGTACGACAACGCTTTAGGGGGAGCGTACGTGTGAGGGCGCGGGTTAGTGTCAGCGTACGGGTTAGGATTAGGGGACGGGTGAGGGTCAGGCTTCGGGGAATGGTTAGGGTTAGGTTTCGGGCTAGGGTTAGGGTTAGGTGACGGGGACGGTTTAGGGTCCAGGTGAGGGTACGACAACGCTTTAGGGGGAGCATACGTGTGAGGGCGCGGGTTAGCGTCAGCGTACGGGTTAGGATTAGGGGATGGGTGAGGGTCAGGCTTCGGGGAAGTGTTATGCTTAGGGTTCGGGCTAGGGTTAGGGTTTGGGGACGGGGACGGTTTAGGGTCCAGGTGAAGGTACGACAACGCTTTAGGGGGAGCGTACGTGTGAGGGCGCGTGTTAGCGTCAGCGTACGGGTTAGGATTAGGGGACGGGTGAGGGTCAGGCTTCGGGGAAGGGTTAGGGTTAGGGTTCGGGCTAGGGTTAGGGTTAGGGGACGGGGACGGTTTAGGGTCCAAGTGAGGGTACGACAACGCTTTAGGGGGAGCGTACGTGTGAGGGCGCGGGTTAGCGTCAGCGTACGGGTTAGGATTAGGGGACGGGTAAGGGTCAGGCTTCGGGGAAGGGTTAGGGTTAGGGTTCGGGCTAGGGTTAGGGTTAGGGGACGGGGACGGTTTAGGGTCCAGGTGAGGGTACGACAACGCTTTAGGGGGAGCGTACGTGTGAGGGCGCGGCTTAGTGTCAGCGTACGGGTTAGGATTAGGGGACGGGTGAGGGTCAGGCTTCGGGGAAGGGTTAGGGTTAGGGTTCGGGGAGGGTTAGGTTTAGGGGACGGGGACGCTTTAGGGTCCAGTTGAGGGTACGACAACGCTTTAGGGGGAGCTTACGTGTGAGGGCGCGGGTTAGTATCAGCGTACGGGTTAGGATTAGGGGACGGGTGAGGGTCAGGCTTCGGGGAAGGGTTAGGGTTAGGGTTCGGACTAGGGTTAGGGTTAGGGGACGGGGACGGTTTAGGGTCCAGGTGAGGGTACGACAACGCTTTATGGGGAGCGTACGTGTGAGGGCGCGGGTTAGTGTCAGCGTACGGGTTAGGATTAGGGGACGGGTGAGGGTCAGGCTTCGGGGAAGTGTTAGGGTTAGGGTTCGGGCTAGGGTTAGGGTTAGGGGACGGGGACGGTTTAGGGTCCAGGTGAGGGTACGCCAACGCTTTAGGGGGAGCGTACGTGTGAGGGCGCGGGTTACTGTCAGCGTACGGGTTGGGATTAGGGGACGGGTGAGGGTCAGGCTTCGGGGAAGGGTTAGGGTTACGGTTCGGGCTAGGGTTAGGGTTTGGGGACGGGGATGGTTTAGGGTCCAGGTGAAGGTACGACAACGTTTTAGGGGGAGCGTACGTGTGAGGGCGCGGGTTAGCGTCAGCATACGTGTTAGGATTAGGGGACGGGTGAGGGTCAGGCTTCGGGGAAGGTTTAGGGTTAGGGTTCGGGCTAGGGTTAGGGTTAGGGGACGGGGACGGTTTAGGGTCCAGGTGAGGGTACGACAACGATTTAGTGGGAGCGTACGTGTGAGGGCGCGGGTTAGTGTCAGCGTACGGGTTAGGATTAGGGGACGGGTGAGGGTCAGGCTTCGGGGAAGGGTTAGGGTTAGGGTTCGGGCTAGGGTTAGGGTTAGGGGACGGGGACGGTTTAGGGTCCAGGTGAGTGTACGACAACGCTTTAGGGGGAGCGTACGTGTGAGGGCACGGGTTAGTGTCAGCGTACGGGTTAGGATTAGGGGACGGGTGAGGGTCAGGCTTCGGGGAAGGGTTAGGGATAGGGTTCGGGCTAGGGTTAGGGATAGGGGATGGGGACGGTTTAGGGTCCAGGTGAGGGTACGACAACGCTTTAGGGGGAGCGTACGTGTGAGGGCGCGGGTTAGCGTCAGCGTACGGGTTAGGATTAGGGGACGGGTGAGGGTCAGGCTTCGGGGAAGGGTTAGGGTTAGGGTTCGGGCTAGGGTTAGGGTTAGGGGACGGGGACGCTTTAGGGTCCAGGTGAGGGTACGACAACGCTTTAGGGGGAGCGTACGTGTGAGGGCGCGGGTTAGTGTCAGCGTACGGGTTAGGATTAGGGGACGGGTGAGGGTCAGGCTTCGGGTAAGCGTTAGGGTTAGGGTTCGGGCTAGGGTTAGTGTTAGGGGACGGGGACGGTTTAGGGTCCAGGTGAGGGTAAGACAACGCTTTAGGTGGGCGTACGTGTGAGGGCGTGGGTTAGTGTCAGCGTACGTGTTAGGATTAGGGGACGGGTGAGGGTCAGGCTTCGGGGAAGGGTTAGGGTTAGGGTTCGGGCTAGGGTTAGGGTTAGGGGACGGGGATGGTTTATGGTCCAGGTGAGGGTACGACAACGATTTAGTGGGAGCATACATGTGAGGGCGCGGGTTAGTGTCAGCGTACGGGTTAGGATTAGGGGACGCGTGAGGGTCAGGCTTCGGGGAAGGGTTAGGGTTAGGGTTCGGGCTAGGGTTAGGGTTAGGGGACGGGGACGCTTTAGGGTCCAGGTGAGGGTACGACAACGCTTCAGGGGGAGCGTACGTGTGAGGGCGCGGGTTAGTGTCAGCGTACGGGTTAGGATTAGGGGACGGGTGAGGGTCAGGCTTCGGGGAAGGGTTAGGGTTAGGGTTCGGGCTAGGGTTAGGGGACGGGGACGGGGACGGTTTAGGGTCCAGGTGAGGGTACGACAACGCTTTAGGGGGAGCGTACGTGTGAGGGCGCGGGTTAGCGTCAGCGTACGGGTTAGGATTAGGGGACGGGTGAGTGTCAGGCTTCGGGGAAGGGTTAGGGTTAGGGTTCGGGCTAGGGTTAGGGTTAGGGGACGGGGACGGTTTAGGGTCCAGGTGAGGGTACGACAACGCTTTAGGGGGAGCGTACGTGTGAGGGCGCGGGTTAGTGTCAGCGTACAGGTTAGGATTAGGGGACGGGTGAGGGTCAGGCTTCGGGGAAGGGTTAGGGTTCGGGTTCGGGCTAGGGTTAGGGTTAGGGGACGGGGACGGTTTAGGGTCCAGGTGAGGGTACGACAACGATTTAGTGGGAGCGTACGTGTGAGGGCGCGGGTTAGCGTCAGCGTACGGGTTAGGATTAGGGGACGGGTGAGGGTCAGGCTTCGGGGAAGGGTTAGGGTTATGGTTCGGGCTAGGGTTAGGGTTAGGGGATGGGGACGGTTTAGGGTCCAGGTGAGGGTACGACAACGCTTTAGGGGGAGCATACGTGTGAGGGCGAGGGTTAGTGTCAGCGTACGGGTTAGGATTAGGGGACGGGTGAGGGTCAGGCTTCGGGGAAGGGTTAGGGTTAGGGTTCGGGCTAGGGTTAGGGTTAGGGGACGGGGTCGCTTTAGGGTCCAGGTGAGGGTACGACAACGCTTTAGGGGGAGCGTACGTGTGAGGGCGCGGGTTAACGTCAGCGTACGGGTTAGGATTAGGGGACGGTTGAGGGTCAGGCTTCGGGGAAGGGTTAGGGTTAGGGTTCGGGCTAGGGTTAGGGTTAGGGGACGGGGACGGTTTAGGGTCCAGGTGAGGGTACGACAACGCTTTAGGGGGAGCGTACGTGTGAGGGCGCGGGTTAGTGTCAGCGTACGGGTTAGGATTAGGGGACGGGTGAGGGTCAGGCTTCGGGGAAGGGTTAGGGTTAGGCTTCGGGCTAGGGTTAGGGTTAGGGGACGGGGACGGTTTAGGGTCCAGGTGAGGGTACGACAACGCTTTAGGGGGAGCGTACGTGTGAGGGCGCGGGTTAGCGTCAGCGTACGGGTTAGGATTAGGGGACGGGTGAGGGTCAGGCTTCGGGGAAGTGTTATGGTTAGGGTTCGGGCTAGGGTTAGGGTTTGGGGACGGGGACGGTTTAGGGTCCAGGTGAAGGTACGACAACGCTTTAGGGGGAGCGTACGTGTGAGGGCGCGTGTTAGCGTCAGCGTACGGGTTAGGATTAGGGGACGGGTGAGGGTCAGGCTTCGGGGAAGGGTTAGGGTTGGGGTTCAGGCTAGGGTTAGGGTTAGGGGACGGGGACGGTTTAGGGTCCAGGTGAGGGTACGACAACGCTTTAGGGGGAGTGTACGTGTGAGGGCGCGGGTTAGTGTCAGCGTACGGGTTAGGATTAGGGGACGGGTGAGGGTCAGGCTTCGGGGAAGGGTTAGGGTTAGGGTTCGGGCTAGGGTTAGTGTTAGGGGACGGGGACGGTTTAGGGTCCAGGTGAGGGTACGACAACACTTTAGGGGGAGCGTACGTGTGAGGGCGCGGGTTAGTGTCAGCGTACGGGTTAGGATTAGGGGACGGGTGAGGGTCAGGCTTCGGGGAAGGGTTAGGGTTAGGGTTCGGGCTAGGGTTAGGGTTAGGGGACGGGGACGGTTTAGGGTCCAGGTGAGGGTACGACAACGCTTTAGGGGGAGCGTACGTGTGAGGGCGCGGGTTAGCATCAGCGTACGGGTTAGGATTAGGGGACGGGTGAGGGTCAGGCTTCGGGGAAGGGTTAGGGTTATGGTTCGGGCTAGGGTTAGGGTTAGGGGATGGGGACGGTTTAGGGTCCAGGTGAGGGTACGACAACGCTTTAGGGGGAGCGTACGTGTGAGGGCGAGGGTTAGTGTCAGCGTACGGGTTAGGATTAGGGGACGGGTGAGGGTCAGGCTTTGGGGAAGGTTTAGGGTTAGGGTTCGGGCTAGGGTTAGGGTTAGGGGACGGGGTCGCTTTAGGGTCCAGGTGAGGGTACGACAACGCTTTAGGGGGAGCGTACGTGTGAGGGCGCAGGTTAACGTCAGCGTACGGGTTAGGATTAGGGGACGGGTGAGGGTCAGGCTTCGGGGAAGGGTTAGGGTTAGGGTTCGGGCTAGGGTTAGGGTTAGGGGACGGGGACGGTTTAGGGTCCAGGTGAGGGTACCACAACGCTTTAGGGGGAGCGTACGTGTGAGGGCGCGGGTTAGTGTCAGCGTACGGGTTAGGATTAGGGGACGGGTGAGGGTCAGGCTTCGGGGAATGGTTAGGGTTAGGTTTCGGGCTAGGGTTAGGGTTAGGGGACGGGGACGGTTTAGGGTCCAGGTGAGGGTACGACAACGCTTTAGGGGGAGCGTACGTGTGAGGGCGCGGGTTAGCGTCAGCGTACGGGTTAGGATTAGGGGACGGGTGAGGGTCAGGCTTCGGGGAAGTGTTATGCTTAGGGTTCGGGCTAGGGTTAGGGTTTGGGGACGGGGACGGTTTAGGGTCCAGGTGAAGGTACGACAACGCTTTAGGGGGAGCGTACGTGTGAGGGCGCGTGTTAGCGTCAGCGTACGGGTTAGGATTAGGGGACGGGTGAGGGTCAGGCTTCGGGGAAGGGTTAGGGTTAGGGTTCGGGCTAGGGTTAGGGTTAGGGGACGGGGACGGTTTAGGGTCCAAGTGAGGGTACGACAACGCTTTAGGGGGAGCGTACGTGTGAGGGCGCGGGTTAGCGTCAGCGTACGGGTTAGGATTAGGGGACGGGTAAGGGTCAGGCTTCGGGGAAGGGTTAGGGTTAGGGTTCGGGCTAGGGTTAGGGTTAGGGGACGGGGACGGTTTAGGGTCCAGGTGAGGGTACGCCAACGCTTTAGGGGGAGCGTACGTGTGAGGGCGCGGGTTACTGTCAGCGTACGGGTTGGGATTAGGGGACGGGTGAGGGTCAGGCTTCGGGGAAGGGTTAGGGTTACGGTTCGGGCTAGGGTTAGGGTTTGGGGACGGGGATGGTTTAGGGTCCAGGTGAAGGTACGACAACGTTTTAGGGGGAGCGTACGTGTGAGGGCGCGGGTTAGCGTCAGCATACGGGTTAGGATTAGGAGACGGGTGAGGGTCAGGCTTCGGGGAAGGGTTAGGGTTAGGGTTCGGGCTAGGGCTAGGGTTAGGGGACGGGGACGGTTTAGGGTCCAGGTGAGGGTACGACAACGCTTTAGGGGGAGCGTGCGTGTGAGGGCGCGGGTTAGCGTCAGCGTACGGGTTAGGATTAGGGGACGGGTGAGGGTCAGGCTTCTGGGAAGTGTTAGGGTTAGGGTTCGGGCTAGGGTTAGGGTTAGGGGACGGGGACGGTTTAGGGTCCAAGTGAGGGTACGACAACGCTTTAGGGGGAGCGTACGTGTGAGGGCGCGGGTTAGCGTCAGCGTACGGGTTAGGATTAGGGGACGGGTGAGGGTCAGGCTTCGGGGAAGGGTTAGGGTTAGGGTTCGGGCTAGGGTTAGGGTTAGGGGACGGGGTCGCTTTAGGGTCCAGATGAGGGTACGACAACGCTTTAGGGGGAGCGTACGTGTGAGGGCGCAGGTTAACGTCAGCGTACGGGTTAGGATTAGGGGACGGGTGAGGGTCAGGCTTCGGGGAAGGGTTAGGGTTAGGGTTCGGGCTAGGGTTAGGGTTAGGGGACGGGGACGGTTTAGGGTCCAGGTGAGGGTACGACAACGCTTTAGGGGGAGCGTACGTGTGAGGGCGCGGGTTAGTGTCAGCGTACGGGTTAGGATTAGGGGACGGGTGAGGGTCAGGCTTCGGGGAAGGGTTAGGGTTAGGGTTCGGGCTAGGGTTAGGGGACGGGGACGGGGACGGTTTAGGGTCCAGGTGAGGGTACGACAACGCTTTAGGGGGAGCGTACGTGTGAGGGCGCGGGTTAACGTCAGCGTACGGGTTAGGATTAGGGGACGGGTGAGGGTCAGGCTTCGGGGAAGGGTTAGGGTTAGGGTTCGGGCTAGGGTTAGGGTTAGGGGACGGGGACGGTTTAGGGTCCAGGTGAGGGTACGACAACGATTTAGTGGGAGCATACATGTGAGGGCGCGGGTTAGTGTCAGCGTACGGGTTAGGATTAGGGGACGCGTGAGGGTCAGGCTTCGGGGAAGGGTTAGGGTTAGGGTTCGGGCTAGGGTTAGGGTTAGGGGACGGGGACGCTTTAGGGTCCAGGTGAGGGTACGACAATGCTTCAGGGGGAGCGTACGTGTGAGGGCGCGGGTTAGTGTCAGCGTACGGGTTAGGATTAGGGGACGGGTGAGGGTCAGGCTTCGGGGAAGGGTTAGGGTTAGGGTTCGGGCTAGGGTTAGGGGACGGGGACGGGGACGGTTTAGGGTCCAGGTGAGGGTACGACAACGCTTTAGGGGGAGCGTACGTGTGAGGGCGCGGGTTAGCGTCAGCGTACGGGTTAGGATTAGGGGACGGGTGAGTGTCAGGCTTCGGGGAAGGGTTAGGGTTAGGGTTCGGGCTAGGGTTAGGGTTAGGGGACGGGGACGGTTTAGGGTCCAGGTGAGGGTACGACAACGCTTTAGGGGGAGCGTACGTGTGAGGGCGCGGGTTAGTGTCAGCGTACAGGTTAGGATTAGGGGACGGGTGAGGGTCAGGCTTCGGGGAAGGGTTAGGGTTCGGGTTCGGGCTAGGGTTAGGGTTAGGGGACGGGGACGGTTTAGGGTCCAGGTGAGGGTACGACAACGATTTAGTGGGAGCGTACGTGTGAGGGCGCGGGTTAGCGTCAGCGTACGGGTTAGGATTAGGGGACGGGTGAGGGTCAGGCTTCGGGGAAGGGTTAGGGTTATGGTTCGGGCTAGGGTTAGGGTTAGGGGATGGGGACGGTTTAGGGTCCAGGTGAGGGTACGACAACGCTTTAGGGGGAGCATACGTGTGAGGGCGAGGGTTAGTGTCAGCGTACGGGTTAGGATTAGGGGACGGGTGAGGGTCAGGCTTCGGGGAAGGGTTAGGGTTAGGGTTCGGGCTAGGGTTAGGGTTAGGGGACGGGGTCGCTTTAGGGTCCAGGTGAGGGTACGACAACGCTTTAGGGGGAGCGTACGTGTGAGGGCGCGGGTTAACGTCAGCGTACGGGTTAGGATTAGGGGACGGTTGAGGGTCAGGCTTCGGGGAAGGGTTAGGGTTAGGGTTCGGGCTAGGGTTAGGGTTAGGGGACGGGGACGGTTTAGGGTCCAGGTGAGGGTACGACAACGCTTTAGGGGGAGCGTACGTGTGAGGGCGCGGGTTAGTGTCAGCGTACGGGTTAGGATTAGGGGACGGGTGAGGGTCAGGCTTCGGGGAAGGGTTAGGGTTAGGCTTCGGGCTAGGGTTAGGGTTAGGGGACGGGGACGGTTTAGGGTCCAGGTGAGGGTACGACAACGCTTTAGGGGGAGCGTACGTGTGAGGGCGCGGGTTAGCGTCAGCGTACGGGTTAGGATTAGGGGACGGGTGAGGGTCAGGCTTCGGGGAAGTGTTATGGTTAGGGTTCGGGCTAGGGTTAGGGTTTGGGGACGGGGACGGTTTAGGGTCCAGGTGAAGGTACGACAACGCTTTAGGGGGAGCGTACGTGTGAGGGCGCGTGTTAGCGTCAGCGTACGGGTTAGGATTAGGGGACGGGTGAGGGTCAGGCTTCGGGGAAGGGTTAGGGTTGGGGTTCAGGCTAGGGTTAGGGTTAGGGGACGGGGACGGTTTAGGGTCCAGGTGAGGGTACGACAACGCTTTAGGGGGAGTGTACGTGTGAGGGCGCGGGTTAGTGTCAGCGTACGGGTTAGGATTAGGGGACGGGTGAGGGTCAGGCTTCGGGGAAGGGTTAGGGTTAGGGTTCGGGCTAGGGTTAGTGTTAGGGGACGGGGACGGTTTAGGGTCCAGGTGAGGGTACGACAACACTTTAGGGGGAGCGTACGTGTGAGGGCGCGGGTTAGTGTCAGCGTACGGGTTAGGATTAGGGGACGGGTGAGGGTCAGGCTTCGGGGAAGGGTTAGGGTTAGGGTTCGGGCTAGGGTTAGGGTTAGGGGACGGGGACGGTTTAGGGTCCAGGTGAGGGTACGACAACGCTTTAGGGGGAGCGTACGTGTGAGGGCGCGGGTTAGCATCAGCGTACGGGTTAGGATTAGGGGACGGGTGAGGGTCAGGCTTCGGGGAAGGGTTAGGGTTATGGTTCGGGCTAGGGTTAGGGTTAGGGGATGGGGACGGTTTAGGGTCCAGGTGAGGGTACGACAACGCTTTAGGGGGAGCGTACGTGTGAGGGCGAGGGTTAGTGTCAGCGTACGGGTTAGGATTAGGGGACGGGTGAGGGTCAGGCTTTGGGGAAGGGTTAGGGTTAGGGTTCGGGCTAGGGTTAGGGTTAGGGGACGGGGTCGCTTTAGGGTCCAGGTGAGGGTACGACAACGCTTTAGGGGGAGCGTACGTGTGAGGGCGCAGGTTAACGTCAGCGTACGGGTTAGGATTAGGGGACGGGTGAGGGTCAGGCTTCGGGGAAGGGTTAGGGTTAGGGTTCGGGCTAGGGTTAGGGTTAGGGGACGGGGACGGTTTAGGGTCCAGGTGAGGGTACCACAACGCTTTAGGGGGAGCGTACGTGTGAGGGCGCGGGTTAGTGTCAGCGTACGGGTTAGGATTAGGGGACGGGTGAGGGTCAGGCTTCGGGGAATGGTTAGGGTTAGGTTTCGGGCTAGGGTTAGGGTTAGGGGACGGGGACGGTTTAGGGTCCAGGTGAGGGTACGACAACGCTTTAGGGGGAGCGTACGTGTGAGGGCGCGGGTTAGCGTCAGCGTACGGGTTAGGATTAGGGGACGGGTGAGGGTCAGGCTTCGGGGAAGTGTTATGCTTAGGGTTCGGGCTAGGGTTAGGGTTTGGGGACGGGGACGGTTTAGGGTCCAGGTGAAGGTACGACAACGCTTTAGGGGGAGCGTACGTGTGAGGGCGCGTGTTAGCGTCAGCGTACGGGTTCGGATTAGGGGACGGGTGAGGGTCAGGCTTCGGGGAAGGGTTAGGGTTAGGGTTCGGGCTAGGGTTAGGGTTAGGGGACGGGGACGGTTTAGGGTCCAAGTGAGGGTACGACAACGCTTTAGGGGGAGCGTACGTGTGAGGGCGCGGGTTAGCGTCAGCGTACGCTTTAGGATTAGGGGACGGGTAAGGGTCAGGCTTCGGGGAAGGGTTAGGGTTAGGGTTCGGGCTAGGGTTAGGGTTAGGGGACGGGGACGGTTTAGGGTCCAGGTGAGGGTACGACAACGCTTTAGGGGGAGCGTACGTGTGAGGGCGCGGCTTAGTGTCAGCGTACGGGTTAGGATTAGGGGACGGGTGAGGGTCAGGCTTCGGGGAAGGGTTAGGGTTAGGGTTCGGGGAGGGTTAGGTTTAGGGGACGGGGACGCTTTAGGGTCCAGTTGAGGGTACGACAACGCTTTAGGGGGAGCTTACGTGTGAGGGCGCGGGTTAGTATCAGCGTACGGGTTAGGATTAGGGGACGGGTGAGTGTCAGGCTTCGGGGAAGGGTTAGGGTTAGGGTTCGGACTAGGGTTAGGGTTTGGGGACGGGGACGGTTTAGGGTCCAGGTGAGGGTACGACAACGCTTTATGGGGAGCGTACGTGTGAGGGCGCGGGTTAGTGTCAGCGTACGGGTTAGGATTAGGGGACGGGTGAGGGTCAGGCTTCGGGGAAGTGTTAGGGTTAGGGTTCGGGCTAGGGTTAGGGTTAGGGGACGGGGACGGTTTAGGGTCCAGGTGAGGGTACGCCAACGCTTTAGGGGGAGCGTACGTGTGAGGGCGCGGGTTACTGTCAGCGTACGGGTTGGGATTAGGGGACGGGTGAGGGTCAGGCTTCGGGGAAGGGTTAGGGTTACGGTTCGGGCTAGGGTTAGGGTTTGGGGACGGGGATGGTTTAGGGTCCAGGTGAAGGTACGACAACGTTTTAGGGGGAGCGTACGTGTGAGGGCGCGGGTTAGCGTCAGCATACGGGTTAGGATTAGGAGACGGGTGAGGGTCAGGCTTCGGGGAAGGGTTAGGGTTAGGGTTCGGGCTAGGGCTAGGGTTAGGGGACGGGGACGGTTTAGGGTCCAGGTGAGGGTACGACAACGCTTTAGGGGGAGCGTGCGTGTGAGGGCGCGGGTTAGCGTCAGCGTACGGGTTAGGATTAGGGGACGGGTGAGGGTCAGGCTTCTGGGAAGTGTTAGGGTTAGGGTTCGGGCTAGGGTTAGGGTTAGGGGACGGGGACGGTTTAGGGTCCAAGTGAGGGTACGACAACGCTTTAGGGGGAGCGTACGTGTGAGGGCGCGGGTTAGCGTCAGCGTACGGGTTAGGATTAGGGGACGGGTGAGGGTCAGGCTTCGGGGAAGGGTTAGGGTTAGGGTTCGGGCTAGGGTTAGGGTTAGGGGACGGGGTCGCTTTAGGGTCCAGGTGAGGGTACGACAACGATTTAGGGGGAGCGTACGTGTGAGGGCGCAGGTTAACGTCAGCGTACGGGTTAGGATTAGGGGACGGGTGAGGGTCAGGCTTCGGGGAAGGGTTAGGGTTAGGGTTCGGGCTAGGGTTAGGGTTAGGGGACGGGGACGGTTTAGGGTCCAGGTGAGGGTACGACAACGCTTTAGGGGGAGCGTACGTGTGAGGGCGCGGGTTAGTGTCAGCGTACGGGTTAGGATTAGGGGACGGGTGAGGGTCAGGCTTCGGGGAAGGGTTAGGGTTAGGGTTCGGGCTAGGGTTAGGGGACGGGGACGGGGACGGTTTAGGGTCCAGGTGAGGGTACGACAACGCTTTAGGGGGAGCGTACGTGTGAGGGCGCGGGTTAACGTCAGCGTACGGGTTAGGATTAGGGGACGGGTGAGGGTCAGGCTTCGGGGAAGGGTTAGGGTTAGGGTTCGGGCTAGGGTTAGGGTTAGGGGACGGGGACGGTTTAGGGTCCAGGTGAGGGTACGACAACGCTTTAGGGGGAGCGTACGTGTGAGGGCGCGGGTTAGCGTCAGCGTACGGGTTAGGATTAGGGGACGGGTGAGGGTCAGGCTTCGGGGAAATGTTAGTGTTAGGGTTCAGGCTAGGGTTAGGGTTAGGGGACGGGGACGGTTTAGGGTCCAGGTGAGGGTACGACAACGCTTTAGGGGGAGCGTACGTGTGAGGGCGCGGGTTAGTGTCAGCGTACAGGTTAGGATTAGGGGACGGGTGAGGGTCAGGCTTCGGGGAAGGGTTAGGGTTCGGGTTCGGGCTAGGGTTAGGGTTAGGGGACGGGGACGGTTTAGGGTCCAGGTGAGGGTACGACAACGATTTAGTGGGAGCGTACGTGTGAGGGCGCGGGTTAGCGTCAGCGTACGGGTTAGGATTAGGGGACGGGTGAGGGTCAGGCTTCGGGGAAGGGTTAGGGTTATGGTTCGGGCTAGGGTTAGGGTTAGGGGATGGGGACGGTTTAGGGTCCAGGTGAGGGTACGACAACGCTTTAGGGGGAGCGTACGTGTGAGGGCGAGGGTTAGTGTCAGCGTACGGGTTAGGATTAGGGGACGGGTGAGGGTCAGGCTTCGGGGAAGGGTTAGGGTTAGGGTTCGGGCTAGGGTTAGGGTTAGGGGACGGGGTCGCTTTAGGGTCCAGGTGAGGGTACGACAACGCTTTAGGGGGAGCGTACGTGTGAGGGCGCGGGTTAACGTCAGCGTACGGGTTAGGATTAGGGGACGGGTGAGGGTCAGGCTTCGGGGAAGGGTTAGGGTTAGGGTTCGGGCTAGGGTTAGGGTTAGGGGACGGGGACGGTTTAGGGTCCAGGTGAGGGTACGACAACGCTTTAGGGGGAGCGTACGTGTGAGGGCGCGGGTTAGTGTCAGCGTACGGGTTAGGATTAGGGGACGGGTGAGGGTCAGGCTTCGGGGAAGGGTTAGGGTTAGGTTTCGGGCTAGGGTTAGGGTTAGGGGACGGGGACGGTTTAGGGTCCAGGTGAGGGTACGACAACGCTTTAGGGGGAGCGTACGTGTGAGGGCGCGGGTTAGCGTCAGCGTACGGGTTAGGATTAGGGGACGGGTGAGGGTCAGGCTTCGGGGAAGTGTTATGGTTAGGGTTCGGGCTAGGGTTAGGGTTTGGGGACGGGGACGGTTTAGGGTCCAGGTGAAGGTACGACAACGCTTTAGGGGGAGCGTACGTGTGAGGGCGCGTGTTAGCGTCAGCGTACGGGTTAGGATTAGGGGACGGGTGAGGGTCAGGCTTCGGGGAAGGGTTAGGGTTGGGGTTCAGGCTAGGGTTAGGGTTAGGGGACGGGGACGGTTTAGGGTCCAGGTGAGGGTACGACAACGCTTTAGGGGGAGTGTACGTGTGAGGGCGCGGGTTAGTGTCAGCGTACGGGTTAGGATTAGGGGACGGGTGAGGGTCAGGCTTCGGGGAAGGGTTAGGGTTAGGGTTCGGGCTAGGGTTAGGGTTAGGGGACGGGGACGGTTTAGGGTCCAGGTGAGGGTACGACAACACTTTAGGGGGAGCGTACGTGTGAGGGCGCGGGTTAGTGTCAGCGTACGGGTTAGGATTAGGGGACGGGTGAGGGTCAGGCTTCGGGGAAGGGTTAGGGTTAGGGTTCGGGCTAGGGTTAGGGTTAGGGGACGGGGACGGTTTAGGGTCCAGGTGAGGGTACGACAACGCTTTAGGGGGAGCGTACGTGTGAGGGCGCGGGTTAGCATCAGCGTACGGGTTAGGATTAGGGGACGGGTGAGGGTCAGGCTTCGGGGAAGGGTTAGGGTTATGGTTCGGGCTAGGGTTAGGGTTAGGGGATGGGGACGGTTTAGGGTCCAGGTGAGGGTACGACAACGCTTTAGGGGGAGCGTACGTGTGAGGGCGAGGGTTAGTGTCAGCGTACGGGTTAGGATTAGGGGACGGGTGAGGGTCAGGCTTCGGGGAAGGGTTAGGGTTAGGGTTCGGGCTAGGGTTAGGGTTAGGGGACGGGGTCGCTTTAGGGTCCAGGTGAGGGTACGACAACGCTTTAGGGGGAGCGTACGTGTGAGGGCGCAGGTTAACGTCAGCGTACGGGTTAGGATTAGGGGACGGGTGAGGGTCAGGCTTCGGGGAAGGGTTAGGGTTAGGGTTCGGGCTAGGGTTAGGGTTAGGGGACGGGGACGGTTTAGGGTCCAGGTGAGGGTACGACAACGCTTTAGGGGGAGCGTACGTGTGAGGGCGCGGGTTAGTGTCAGCGTACGGGTTAGGATTAGGGGACGGGTGAGGGTCAGGCTTCGGGGAATGGTTAGGGTTAGGTTTCGGGCTAGGGTTAGGGTTAGGGGCCGGGGACGGTTTAGGGTCCAGGTGAGGGTACGACAACGCTTTAGGGGGAGCGTACGTGTGAGGGCGCGGGTTAGCGTCAGCGTACGGGTTAGGATTAGGGGACGGGTGAGGGTCAGGCTTCGGGGAAGTGTTATGCTTAGGGTTCGGGCTAGGGTTAGGGTTTGGGGACGGGGACGGTTTAGGGTCCAGGTGAAGGTACGACAACGCTTTAGGGGGAGCGTACGTGTGAGGGTGCGTGTTAGCGTCAGCGTACGGGTTAGGATTAGGGGACGGGTGAGGGTCAGGCTTCGGGGAAGGGTTAGGGTTAGGGTTCGGGCTAGGGTTAGGGTTAGGGGACGGGGACGGTTTAGGGTCCAAGTGAGGGTACGACAACGCTTTAGGGGGAGCGTACGTGTGAGGGCGCGGGTTAGCGTCAGCGTACGGGTTAGGATTAGGGGACGGGTAAGGGTCAGGCTTCGGGGAAGGGTTAGGGTTAGGGTTCGGGCTAGGGTTAGGGTTAGGGGACGGGGACGGTTTAGGGTCCAGGTGAGGGTACGACAACGCTTTAGGGGGAGCGTACGTGTGAGGGCGCGGCTTAGTGTCAGCGTACGGGTTAGGATTAGGGGACGGGTGAGGGTCAGGCTTCGGGGAAGGGTTAGGGTTAGGGTTCGGGGAGGGTTAGGTTTAGGGGACGGGGACGCTTTAGGGTCCAGTTGAGGGTACGACAACGCTTTAGGGGGAGCTTACGTGTGAGGGCGCGGGTTAGTATCAGCGTACGGGTTAGGATTAGGGGACGGGTGAGTGTCAGGCTTCGGGGAAGGGTTAGGGTTAGGGTTCGGACTAGGGTTAGGGTTAGGGGACGGGGACGGTTTAGGGTCCAGGTGAGGGTACGACAACGCTTTATGGGGAGCGTACGTGTGAGGGCGCGGGTTAGTGTCAGCGTACGGGTTAGGATTAGGGGACGGGTGAGGGTCAGGCTTCGGGGAAGTGTTAGGGTTAGGGTTCGGGCTAGGGTTAGGGTTAGGGGACGGGGACGGTTTAGGGTCCATGTGAGGGTACGCCAACGCTTTAGGGGGAGCGTACGTGTGAGGGCGCGGGTTACTGTCAGCGTACGGGTTGGGATTAGGGGACGGGTGAGGGTCAGGCTTCTGGGAAGTGTTAGGGTTAGGGTTCGGGCTAGGGTTAGGGTTAGGGGACGGGGACGGTTTAGGGTCCAAGTGAGGGTACGACAACGCTTTAGGGGGAGCGTACGTGTGAGGGCGCGGGTTAGCGTCAGCGTACGGGTTAGGATTAGGGGACGGGTGAGGGTCAGGCTTCGGGGAAGGGTTAGGGTTAGGGTTCGGGCTAGGGTTAGGGTTAGGGGACGGGGTCGCTTTAGGGTCCAGGTGAGGGTACGACAACGCTTTAGGGGGAGCGTACGTGTGAGGGCGCAGGTTAACGTCAGCATACGGGTTAGGATTAGGGGACGGGTGAGGGTCAGGCTTCGGGGAAGGGTTAGGGTTAGGGTTCGGGCTAGGGTTAGGGTTAGGGGACGGGGACGGTTTAGGGTCCAGGTGAGGGTACGACAACGCTTTAGGGGGAGCGTACGTGTGAGGGCGCGGGTTAGTGTCAGCGTACGGGTTAGGATTAGGGGACGGGTGAGGGTCAGGCTTCGGGGAAGGGTTAGGGTTAGGTTTCGGGCTAGGGTTAGGGTTAGGGGACGGGGACGGTTTAGGGTCCAGGTGAGGGTACGACAACGCTTTAGGGGGAGCGTACGTGTGAGGGCGCGGGTTAGCGTCAGCGTACGGGTTAGGATTAGGGGACGGGTGAGGGTCAGGCTTCGGGGAAGTGTTATGGTTAGGGTTCGGGCTAGGGTTAGGGTTTGGGGACGGGGACGGTTTAGGGTCCAGGTGAAGGTACGACAACGCTTTAGGGGGAGCGTACGTGTGAGGGCGAGTGTTAGCGTCAGCGTACGGGTTAGGATTAGGGGACGGGTGAGGGTCAGGCTTCGGGGAAGGGTTAGGGTTGGGGTTCAGGCTAGGGTTAGGGTTAGGGGACGGGGACGGTTTAGGGTCCAGGTGAGGGTACGACAACGCTTTAGGGGGAGTGTACGTGTGAGGGCGTGGGTTAGTGTCAGCGTACGGGTTAGGATTAGGGGACGGGTGAGGGTCAGGCTTCGGGGAAGGGTTAGGGTTAGGGTTCGGGCTAGGGTTAGGGTTAGGGGACGGGGACGGTTTAGGGTCCAGGTGAGGGTACGACAACACTTTAGGGGGAGCGTACGTGTGAGGGCGCGGGTTAGTGTCAGCGTACGGGTTAGGATTAGGGGACGGGTGAGGGTCAGGCTTCGGGGAAGGGTTAGGGTTAGGGTTCGGGCTAGGGTTAGGGTTAGGGGACGGGGACGGTTTAGGGTCCAGGTGAGGGTACGACAACGATTTAGTGGGAGCGTACGTGTGAGGGCGCGGGTTAGTGTCAGCGTACGGGTTAGGTTTAGGGGACGGGTGAGGGTCAGGCTTCGGGGAAAGGTTAGGGTTAGGGTTCGGGCTAGGGTTAGGGTTAGGGGACGGGGACGCTTTAGGGTCCAGGTGAGGGTACGACAACGCTTTAGGGGGAGCGTACGTGTGAGGGCGTGGGTTAGTGTCAGCGTACGGGTTAGGATTAGGGGACGGGTGAGGGTCAGGCTTCGGGGAAGGGTTAGGGTTAGGGTTCGGGCTAGGGTTAGGGTTAGGGGACGGGGACGGTTTAGGGTCCAGGTGAGGGTACGACAACACTTTAGGGGGAGCGTACGTGTGAGGGCGCGGGTTAGTGTCAGCGTACGGGTTAGGATTAGGGGACGTGTGAGGGTCAGGCTTCGGGGAAGGGTTAGGGTTAGGGTTCGGGCTAGGGTTAGGGTTAGGGGACGGGGACGGTTTAGGGTCCAGGTGAGGGTACGACAACGATTTAGTGGGAGCGTACGTGTGAGGGCGCGGGTTAGTGTCAGCGTACGGGTTAGGATTAGGGGACGGGTGAGGGTCAGGCTTCGGGGAAGGGTTAGGGTTAGGGTTCGGGCTAGGGTTAGGGTTAGGGGACGGGGACGCTTTAGGGTCCAGGTGAGGGTACGACAACGCTTTAGGGAGAGCGTACGTGTGAGGGAGTGGGTTAGTGTCAGCGTACGGGTTAGGATTAGGGGACGGGTGAGGGTCAGGCTTCGGGGAAGGGTTAGGGTTAGGGTTAGGGTTCGGGCTAGGGTTAGGGTTAGGGGACGGGGACGGTTTAGGGTCCAGGTGAGGGTACGATAACGATTTAGTGGGAGCGTACGTGTGAGGTCGCGGGTTAGCGTCAGCGTACGGGTTAGGATTAGGGGACGGGTGAGGGTCAGGCTTCGGGGAAGGGTTAGGGTTAGGGTTCGGGCTAGGGTTAGGGTTTGGGGACGGGGACGGTTTAGGGTCCAGGTGAAGGTACGACAACGCTTTAGGGGGAGCGTACGTGTGAGGGCGCGTGTTAGCGTCAGCGTACGGGTTAGGATTAGGGGACGGGTGAGGGTCAGGCTTCGGAGAAGGGTTAGGGTTGGGGTTCAGGCTAGCGTTAGGGTTAGGGGACGGGGACGGTTTAGGGTCCAGGTGAGGGTACGACAACGCTTTAGGGGGAGTGTACGTGTGAGGGCGCGGGTTAGTGTCAGCGTACGGGTTAGGATTAGGGGACGGGTGAGGGTCAGGCTTCGGGGAAGGGTTAGGGTTAGGGTTCGGGCTAGGGTTAGGGTTAGGGGACGGGGACGCTTTAGGGTCCAGGTGAGGGTACGACAACGCTTTAGGGGGAGTGTACGTGTGAGGGCGCGGGTTAGTGTCAGCGTACGGGTTAGGATTAGGGGACGGGTGAGGGTCAGGCTTCGGAGAAGGGTTAGGGTTGGGGTTCAGGCTAGCGTTAGGGTTAGGGGACGGGGACGGTTTAGGGTCCAGGTGAGGGTACGACAACGCTTTAGGGGGAGTGTACGTGTGAGGGCGCGGGTTAGTGTCAGCGTACGGGTTAGGATTAGGGGACGGGTGAGGGTCAGGCTTCGGGGAAGGGTTAGGGTTAGGGTTCGGGCTAGGGTTAGGGTTAGGGGACGGGGACGCTTTAGGGTCCAGGTGAGGGTACGACAACGCTTTAGGGGGAGCGTACGTGTGAGGGCGTGGGTTTGTGTCAGCTTACGGGTTAGGATTAGGGGACGGGTGAGGGTCAGGCTTCGGGGAAGGGTTAGGGTTAGGGTTAGGGTTCGGGCTAGGGTTAGGGTTAGGGGACGGGGACGGTTTAGGGTCCAGGTGAGGGTACGATAAAGATTTAGTGGGAGCGTACGTGTGAGGGCGCGGGTTAGCGTCAGCGTACGGGTTAGGATTAGGGGACGGGTGAGGGTCAGGCTTCGGGGAAGGGTTAGGGTTAGGGTTCGGGCTAGGGTTAGGGTTAGGGGACGGGGACGGTTTAGGGTCCAGGTGAGGGTACGACAACGCTTTAGGGGGAGCGTACGTGTGAGTGCGCGGGTTAGCGTCAGCGTACGGGTTAGGATTAGGGGACGGGTGAGGGTCAGGCTTCGGGGAAGGGTTAGGGTTAGGGTTCGGGCTAGGGTTAGGGTTAGGGGACGGGGACGGTTTAGGGTCCAAGTGAGGGTACGACAACGCTTTAGGGGGAGCGTACGTGTGAGGGCGCGGGTTAGCGTCAGCGTACGGGTTAGGATTAGGGGACGGGTGAGGGTCAGGCTTCGGACAAGGGTTAGGGTTGGGGTTCAGGCTAGCGTTAGGGTTAGGGGACGGGGACGGTTTAGGGTCCAGGTGAGGGTACGACAACGCTTTAGGGGGAGTGTACGTGTGAGGGCGCGGGTTAGTGTCAGCGTACGGGTTAGGATTAGGGGACGGGTGAGGGTCAGGCTTCGGGGAAGGGTTAGGGTTAGGGTTCGGGCTAGGGTTAGGGTTAGGGGACGGGGACGCTTTAGGGTCCAGGTGAGGGTACGACAACGCTTTAGGGGGAGTGTACGTGTGAGGGCGCGGGTTAGTGTCAGCGTACGGGTTAGGATTAGGGGACGGGTGAGGGTCAGGCTTCGGAGAAGGGTTAGGGTTGGGGTTCAGGCTAGCGTTAGGGTTAGGGGACGGGGACGGTTTAGGGTCCAGGTGAGGGTACGACAACGCTTTAGGGGGAGTGTACGTGTGAGGGCGCGGGTTAGTGTCAGCGTACGGGTTAGGATTAGGGGACGGGTGAGGGTCAGGCTTCGGGGAAGGGTTAGGGTTAGGGTTCGGGCTAGGGTTAGGGTTAGGGGACGGGGACGCTTTAGGGTCCAGGTGAGGGTACGACAACGCTTTAGGGGGAGCGTACGTGTGAGGGCGTGGGTTAGTGTCAGCGTACGGGTTAGGATTAGGGGACGGGTGAGGGTCAGGCTTCGGGGAAGGGTTAGGGTTAGGGTTAGGGTTCGGGCTAGGGTTAGGGTTAGGGGACGGGGACGGTTTAGGGTCCAGGTTAGGGTACGATAACGATTTAGTGGGAGCGTACGTGTGAGGGCGCGGGTTAGCGTCAGCGTACGGGTTAGGATTAGGGGACGGGTGAGGGTCAGGCTTCGGGGAAGGGTTAGGGTTAGGGTTCGGGCTAGGGTTAGGGTTAGGGGACGGGGACGCTTTAGGGTCCAGGTGAGGGTACGACAACGATTTAGGGGGAGCGTACGTGTGAGGGCGTGGGTTAGTGTCAGCGTACGGGTTAGGATTAGGGGACGGGTGAGGGTCAGGCTTCGGGGAAGGGTTAGGGTTAGGGTTAGGGTTCGGGCTAGGGTTAGGGTTAGGGGACGGGGACGGTTTAGGGTCCAGGTGAGGGTACGATAACGATTTAGTGGGAGCGTACGTGTGAGGGCGCGGGTTAGCGTCAGCGTACGGGTTAGGATTAGGGGACGGGTGAGGGTCAGGCTTCGGGGAAGGGTTAGGGTTAGGGTTCGGGCTAGGGTTAGGGTTAGGGGACGGGGACGGTTTAGGGTCCAGGTGAGGGTACGACAACGCTTTAGGGGGAGCGTACGTGTGAGGGCGCGGGTTAGTGTCAGCGTACGGGTTAGGATTAGGGGACGTGTGAGGGTCAGGCTTCGGGGAAGTGTTAGGGTTAGGGTTCGGGCTAGGGTTAGGGTTAGGGGACGGGGACGGTTTAGGGTCCAGGTGAGGGTACGACAACGATTTAGTGGGAGCGTACGTGTGAGGGCGCGGGTTAGTGTCAGCGTACGGGTTAGGATTAGGGGACGGGTGAGGGTCAGGCTTCGGGGAAGGGTTAGGGTTAGGGTTCGGGCAAGGGTTAGGGTTAGGGGACGGGGACGCTTTAGGGTCCAGGTGAGGGTACGACAACGCTTTAGGGAGAGCGTACGTGTGAGGGCGTGGGTTAGTGTCAGCGTACGGGTTAGGATTAGGGGACGGGTGAGGGTCAGGCTTCGGGGAAGGGTTAGGGTTAGTGTTCGGGCTAGGGTTAGGGTTAGGGGACGGGGACGGTTTAGGGTCCAGGTAAGGGTACGACAACGCTTTAGGGGTTGCGTACGTGTGAGGGCGCGGGTTAGTGTCAGCGTACGGGTTAGGATTAGGGGACGGGTGAGGGTCAGGCTTCGGGGAAGTGTTAGGGTTAGGGTTCGGGCTAGGGTTAGGGTTAGGGGACGGGGACGGTTTAGGGTCCAGGTGAGGGTACGACAACGCTTTAGGGGGAGCGTACGTGTGAGGGCGCGGGTTAGTGTCAGCGTACGGGTTAGGATTAGGGGACGGGTGAGGGTCAGGCTTCGGGGAAGGGTTAGGGTTAGGGTTCGGGCTAGGGTTAGGGTTAGGGGACGGGGACGGTTTAGGGTCCAGGTGAGGGTACGACAACGCTTTAGGGGGAGCGTACATGTGAGGGCGCGGGTTAGTGTCAGCGTACGGGTTAGGATTAGGGGACGGGTGAGGGTCAGGCTTCGGGGAAGGGTTAGGGTTAGGGTTCGGGCTAGGGTTAGGGTTAGGGGACGGGGACGCTTTAGGGTCCAGGTGAGGGTACGACAACGCTTTAGGGGGAGCGTACGTGTGAGGGCGCGGGTTAGTGTCAGCGTACGGGTTAGGATTAGGGGACGGGTGAGGGTCAGGCTTCGGGGAAGGGTTAGGGTTAGGGTTCGGGCTAGGGTTAGGGTTAGGGGACGGGGACGGTTTAGGGTCCAGGTGAGGGTACGACAACGCTTTAGGGGGAGTGTACGTGTGAGGGCGCGGGTTAGTGTCAGCGTACGGGTTAGGATTAGGGGACGGGTGAGGGTCAGGCTTCGGGGAAGGGTTAGGGTTAGGGTTCGGGCTAGGGTTAGGGTTAGGGGACGGGGACGGTTTAGGGTCCAGGTGAGGGTACGACAACGCTTTAGGGGGAGCATACGTGTGAGGGCGTGGGTTAGTGTCAGCGTACGGGTTAGGATTAGGGGACGGGTGAGGGTCAGGCTTCGGGGAAGGGTTAGGGTTAGGGTTCGGGCTAGGGTTAGTGTTAAGGGACGGGGACGGTTTAGGGTCCAGGTGAGGGTACGACAACGCTTTAGGGGGGCGTACGTGTGAGGGCGTGGGTTAGTGTCAGCGTACGGGTTAGGATTAGGGGACGGGTGAGGGTCAGGCTTCGGGGAAGGGTTAGGGTTAGTGTTCGGGCTAGGGTTAGGGTTAGGGGACGGGGACGGTTTAGGGTCCAGGTGAGGGTACGACAACGCTTTAGGGGTTGCGTACGTGTGAGGGCGCGGGTTAGTGTCAGCGTACGGGTTAGGATTAGGGGACGGGTGAGGGTCAGGCTTCGGGGAAGCATTAGGGTTAGGGTTCGGGCTAGGGTTAGGGTTAGGGGACGGGGACGGTTTAGGGTCCAGATGAGGGTACGACAACGCTTTAGGGGGACCGTACGTGTGAGGGCGCGGGTTAGTGTCAGCGTACGGGTTAGGATTAGGGGACGGGTGAGGGTCAGGCTTCGGGGAAGGGTTAGGGTTAGGTTTCGGGCTAGGGTTAGGGTTAGGGTTAGGGGACGGGGACGGTTTAGGGTCCAGGTGAGGGTACGACAACGCTTTAGGGGGAGCGTACGTGTGAGGGCGCGGGTTAGCGTCAGCGTACGGGTTAGGATTAGGGGACGGGTGAGGGTCAGGCTTCGGGGAAGGGTTAGGGTTAGGGTTCGGGCTAGGGTTAGGGTTAGGGGACGCAGACGCTTTAGGGTCCAGGTGAGGGTACGACAACGCTTTAGGGGGAGCGTACATGTGAGGGCGCGGGTTAGCGTCAGCGTACGGGTTAGGATTAGGGGACGGGTGAGGGTCAGGCTTCGGGGAAGCGTTAGGGTTAGGGTTCGGGCTAGGGTTAGGGTTAGGGGACGGGGTCGCTTTAGGGTCCAGGTGAGGGTACGACAACGCTTTAGGGGGAGCGTACGTGTGAGGGCGCAGGTTAGCGTCAGCGTACGGGTTAGGATTAGGGGACGGGTGAGGGTCAGGCTTCGGGGAAGGGTTAGGTTTAGGTTTCGGGCTAGGGTTAGGGTTAGGGGACGGGGACGGTTTAGGGTCCAGGTGAGGGTACGACAACGCTTTAGGGGGAACGTACGTGTGAGGGCGCGGGTTAACGTCAGCGTACGGGTTAGGATTAGGGGACGGGTGAGGGTCAGGCTTCGGGGAAGTGTTATGGTTAGGGTTCGGGCTAGGGTTAGGGTTTGGGGACGGGGACGGTTTAGGGTCCAGGTGAAGGTACGACAACGCTTTAGGGGGAGCGTACGTGTGAGGGCGCGTGTTAGCGTCAGCGTACGGGTTAGGATTAGGGGACGGGTGAGGGTCAGGCTTCGGGGAAGGGTTAGGGTTGGGGTTCAGGCTAGGGTTAGGGTTAGGGGACGGGGACGGTTTAGGGTCCAGGTGAGGGTACGACAACGCTTTAGGGGGAGTGTACGTGTGAGGGCGCGGGTTAGTGTCAGCGTACGGGTTAGGATTAGGGGACGGGTGAGGGTCAGGCTTCGGGGAAGGGTTAGGGTTAGGGTTCGGGCTAGGGTTAGGGTTAGGGGACGGGGACGGTTTAGGGTCCAGGTGAGGGTACGACAACGATTTAGGGGGAGCATACGTGTGAGGGCGCGGGTTAGTGTCAGCGTACGGGTTAGGATTAGGGGACGGGTGAGGGTCAGGCTTCGGGGAAGGGTTAGGGTTAGGGTTCGGGCTAGGGTTAGGGTTAGGGGACGGGGATGGTTTAGGGTCCAGGTGAGGGTCCGACAACGCTTTAGGGGGAGCGTACGTGTGAGGGCGCGGGTTAGTGTCAGCGTACGGGTTAGGATTAGGGGACGGGTGAGGGTCAGGCTTCAGGGAAGGGTTAGGGTTAGGGTTCGGGCTAGGGTTAGGGTTAGGGGACGGGGACGGTTTAGGGTCCAGGTGAGGGTACGACAACGCTTTAGGGGGAGCGTACGTGTGAGGGCGCGGGTTAGTGTCAGCGTACGGGTTAGGATTAGGGGACGGGTGAGGGTCAGGCTTCGGGGAAGGGTTAGGGATAGGGTTCGGGCTAGGGTTAGGGATAGGGGACGGGGACGGTTTAGGGTCCAGGTGAGGGTACGACAACGCTTTAGGGGGAGCGTACGTGTGAGGGCGCGGGTTAGCGTCAGCGTACGGGTTAGGATTAGGGGACGGGTGAGGGTCAGGCTTCGGGGAAGGGTTAGGGTTAGGGTTCGGTCTAGGGTTAGGGTTAGGGGACGGGGACGGTTTAGGGTCCAGGTGAGGGTACGACAACGCTTTAGGGGGAGCGTACGTGTGAGGGCGCGGGTTAGTGTCAGCGTACGGGTTAGGATTAGGGGACGGGTGAGGGTCAGGCTTCGGGGAAGGGTTAGGGTTAGGGTTCGGGCTAGGGTTAGGGTTAGGGGACGGGGACGGTTTAGGGTCCAGGTGAGGGTACGAGAACGCTTTAGGGGGAGCGTACGTGTGAGGGCGCGGGTTAGTGTCAGCGTACGGGTTAGGATTAGGGGACGGGTGAGGGTCAGGCTTCGGGTAAGCGTTAGGGTTAGGGTTCGGGCTAGGGTTAGTGTTAGGGGACGGGGACGGTTTAGGGTCCAGGTGAGGGTACGACAACGCTTTAGGGGGAGCGTACGTGTGAGGGCGCGGGTTAGTGTCAGCGTACGGGTTAGGATTAGGGGACGGGTGAGGGTCAGGCTTCGGGGAAGGGTTAGGGTTAGGGTTCGGGCTAGGGTTAGGGTTAGGGGACGGGGACGTTTTAGCGTCCAGGTGAGGGTACGACAACGCTTTAGGGGGAGCGTACGTGTGAGGGCGCGGCTTAGTGTCAGCGTACGGGTCAGGATTAGGGGACGGGTGAGGGTCAGGCTTCGGGGAAGGGTTAGGGTTAGGGTTCGGGCTAGGGTTAGGGTTAGGGGACGGGGACGGTTTAGGGTCCAGGTGAGGGTACGACAACGCTTTAGGGGGAGCGTACGTGTGAGAGCGCGGGTTAGTGTCAGGGTACGGGTTAGGATTAGGGGACGGGTGAGGGTCAGGCTTCGGGGAAGGGTTAGGGTTAGGGTTCGGGCTAGGGTTAGGGTTAGGGGACGGGGTCGCTTTAGGGTCCAGGTGAGGGTACGACAACACTTTAGGGGGAGCTTACGTGTGAGGGTGCAGGTTAGCGTCAGCGTACGGGTTAGGATTAGGGGACGGGTGAGGGTCAGGCTTCGGGGAAGGGTTAGGTTTAGGGTTCGGGCTAGGGTTAGGGTTAGGGGACGGGGACGGTTTAGGGTCCAGGTGAGGGTACGACAACGCTTTAGGGGGAGCGTACGTGTGAGGGCGCGGGTTAGTGTCAGCGTACGGGTTAGGATTAGGGGACGGGTGAGGGTCAGGCTTCGGGGAAGGGTTAGGGTTAGGTTTCGGGCTAGGGTTAGGGTTAGGGGACGGGGACGGTTTAGGGTCCAGGTGAGGGTACGACAACGCTTTAGGGGGAGCGTACGTGTGAGGGTGCGGGTTAGCGTCAGCGTACGGGTTAGGATTACGGGACGGGTGATGGTCAGGCTTCGTGGAAGTGTTATGGTTAGGGTTCGGGCTAGGGTTAGGGTTTGGGGACGGGGACGGTTTAGGGTCCAGGTGAAGGTACGACAACGCTTTAGGGGGAGCGTACGTGTGAGGGCGCATGTTAGCGTCAGCGTACGGGTTAGGATTAGGGGACGGGTGAGGGTCAGGCTTCGGGGAAGGGTTAGGGTTGGGGTTCAGGCTAGGGTTAGGGTTAGGGGACGGGGACGGTTTAGGGTCCAGGTGAGGGTACGACAACGCTTTAGGGGGAGTGTACGTGTGAGGGCGCGGGTTAGTGTCAGCGTACGGGTTAGGATTAGGGGACGGGTGAGGGTCAGGCTTCGGGGAAGGGTTAGGGTTAGGGTTCGGGCTAGGGTTAGGGTTAGGGGACGGGGACGGTTTAGGGTCCAGGTGAGGGTACGACAACGCTTTAGGGGGAGCGTATGTGTGAGGGCGCGGGTTAGTGTCAGCGTACGGGTTAGGATTAGGGGACGGGTGAGGGTCAGGCTTCGGGGAAAGGTTAGGGTTAGGGTTCGGGCTAGGGTTAGGGTTAGGGGACGGGGACGGTTTAGGGTCCAGGTGAGGGTACGACAACGCTTTAGGGGGAGCGTACGTGTGAGAGCGCGGGTTAGTGTCAGGGTACGGGTTAGGATTAGGGGACGGGTGAGGGTCAGGCTTCGGGGAAGGGTTAGGGTTAGGGTTCGGGCTAGGGTTAGGGTTAGGGGACGGGGTCGCTTTAGGGTCCAGGTGAGGGTACGACAACGCTTTAGGGGGAGCTTACGTGTGAGGGTGCAGGTTAGCGTCAGCGTACGGGTTAGGATTAGGGGACGGGTGAGGGTCAGGCTTCGGGGAAGGGTTAGGGTTGGGGTTCAGGCTAGAGTTAGGGTTAGGGGACGGGGACGGTTTAGGGTCCAGGTGAGGGTACGACAACGCTTTAGGGGGAGTGTACGTGTGAGGGCGCGGGTTAGTGTCAGCGTACGGGTTAGGATTAGGGGACGGGTGAGGGTCAGGCTTCGGGGAAGGGTTAGGGTTAAGGTTCGGGCTAGGGTTAGGGTTAGGGGACGGGGACGGTTTAGGGTCCAGGTGAGGTACGACAACGATTTAGGGGGAGCATACGTGTGAGGGCGCGGGTTAGTGTCAGCGTACGGGTTAGGATTAGGGGACGGGTGAGGGTCAGGCTTCGGGGAAGGGTTAGGGTTAGGGTTCGGGCTAGGGTTAGGGTTAGGGGACGGGGATGGTTTAGGGTCCAGGTGAGGGTCCGACAACGCTTTAGGGGGAGCGTACGTGTGAGGGCGCGGGTTAGTGTCAGCGTACGGGTTAGGATTAGGGGACGGGTGAGGGTCAGGCTTCAGGGAAGGGTTAGGGTTAGGGTTCGGGCTAGGGTTAGGGTTAGGGGACGGGGACGGTTTAGGGTCCAGGTGAGGGTACGACAACGCTTTAGGGGGAGCGTATGTGTGAGGGCGCGGGTTAGTGTCAGCGTACGTGTTAGGATTAGGGGACGGGTGAGGGTCAGGCTTCGGGGAAAGGTTAGGGTTAGGGTTCGGGCTAGGGTTAGGGTTAGGGGACGGGGACGGTTTAGGGTCCAGGTGAGGGTACGACAACGCTTTAGGGGGAGCGTACGTGTGAGAGCGCGGGTTAGTGTCAGGGTACGGGTTAGGATTAGGGGACGGGTGAGGGTCAGGCTTCGGGGAAGGGTTAGGGTTAGGGTTCGGGCTAGGGTTAGGGTTAGGGGACGGGGTCGCTTTAGGGTCCAGGTGAGGGTACGACAACGCTTTAGGGGGAGCTTACGTGTGAGGGTGCAGGTTAGCGTCAGCGTACGGGTTAGGATTAGGGGACGGGTGAGGGTCAGGCTTCGGGGAAGGGTTAGGGTTAGGGTTCGGGCTAGGGTTAGGGTTAGGGGACGGGGACGGTTTAGGGTCCAGGTGAGGGTACGACAACGCTTTAGGGGGAGCGTATGTGTGAGGGCGCGGGTTAGTGTCAGCGTACGGGTTAGGATTAGGGGACGGGTGAGGGTCAGGCTTCGGGGAAGGGTTAGGGTTAGGGTTCGGGCTAGGGTTAGGGTTAGGGGACGGGGATGGTTTAGGGTCCAGGTGAGGGTCCGACAACGCTTTAGGGGGAGCGTACGTGTGAGGGCGCGGGTTAGTGTCAGCGTACGGGTTAGGATTAGGGGACGGGTGAGGGTCAGGCTTCAGGGAAGGGTTAGGGTTAGGGTTCGGGCTAGGGTTAGGGTTAGGGGACGGGGACGGTTTAGGGTCCAGGTGAGGGTACGACAACGCTTTAGGGGGAGCGTATGTGTGAGGGCGCGGGTTAGTGTCAGCGTACGGGTTAGGATTAGGGGACGGGTGAGGGTCAGGCTTCGGGGAAAGGTTAGGGTTAGGGTTCGGGCTAGGGTTAGGGTTAGGGGACGGGGACGGTTTAGGGTCCAGGTGAGGGTACGACAACGCTTTAGGGGGAGCGTACGTGTGAGAGCGCGGGTTAGTGTCAGGGTACGGGTTAGGATTAGGGGACGGGTGAGGGTCAGGCTTCGGGGAAGGGTTAGGGTTAGGGTTCGGGCTAGGGTTAGGGTTAGGGGACGGGGTCGCTTTAGGGTCCAGGTGAGGGTACGACAACGCTTTAGGGGGAGCTTACGTGTGAGGGTGCAGGTTAGCGTCAGCGTACGGGTTAGGATTAGGGGACGGGTGAGGGTCAGGCTTCGGGGAAGGGTTAGGGTTAGGGTTCGGGCTAGGGTTAGGGTTAGGGGACGGGGACGGTTTAGGGTCCAGGTGAGGGTACGACAACGCTTTAGGGGGAGCGTACGTGTGAGGGCGCGGGTTAGTGTCAGCGTACGGGTTAGGATTAGGGGACGGGTGAGGGTCAGGCTTCGGGGAAGGGTTAGGGTTAGGTTTCGGGCTAGGTTTAGGGTTAGGGGACGGGGACGGTTTAGGGTCCAGGTGAGGGTACGACAACGCTTTAGGGGGAGCGTACGTGTGAGGGTGCGGGTTAGCGTCAGCGTACGGGTTAGGATTACGGGACGGGTGATGGTCAGGCTTCGTGGAAGTGTTATGGTTAGGGTTCGGGCTAGGGTTAGGGTTTGGGGACGGGGACGGTTTAGGGTCCAGGTGAAGGTACGACAACGCTTTAGGGGGAGCGTACGTGTGAGGGCGCATGTTAGCGTCAGCGTACGGGTTAGGATTAGGGGACGGGTGAGGGTCAGGCTTCGGGGAAGGGTTAGGGTTGGGGTTCAGGCTAGGGTTAGGGTTAGGGGACGGGGACGGTTTAGGGTCCAGGTGAGGGTACGACAACGCTTTAGGGGGAGTGTACGTGTGAGGGCGCGGGTTAGTGTCAGCGTACGGGTTAGGATTAGGGGACGGGTGAGGGTCAGGCTTCGGGGAAGGGTTAGGGTTAGGGTTCGGGCTAGGGTTAGGGTTAGGGGACGGGGACGGTTTAGGGTCCAGGTGAGGGTACGACAACGCTTTAGGGGGAGCGTATGTGTGAGGGCGCGGGTTAGTGTCAGCGTACGGGTTAGGATTAGGGGACGGGTGAGGGTCAGGCTTCGGGGAAAGGTTAGGGTTAGGGTTCGGGCTAGGGTTAGGGTTAGGGGACGGGGACGGTTTAGGGTCCAGGTGAGGGTACGACAACGCTTTAGGGGGAGCGTACGTGTGAGGTCGCGGGTTAGCGTCAGCGTACGGGTTAGGATTAGGGGACGGGTGAGGGTCAGGCTTCGGGGAAGGGTTAGGGTTAGGGTTCGGGCTAGGGTTAGTGTTAAGGGACGGGGACGGTTTAGGGTCCAGGTGAGGGTACGACAACGCTTTAGGGGGAGCGTACGTGTGAGGGCGCGGGTTAGTGTCAGCGTACGGGTTAGGATTAGGGGACGGGTGAGGGTCAGGCTTCGGGGAAGGGTTAAGGTTAGGGTTCGGGCTAGGGTTAGGGTTAGGGGACGGGGACGGTTTAAAGTCCAGGTGAGGGTACGACAATGCTTTAGGGGGAGTGTACGTGTGAGGGCGCGGGTTAGTGTCAGCGTACGGGTTAGGATTAGGGGACGGGTGAGGGTCAGGCTTCGGGGAAGGGTTAGGGTTAGGGTTCGGGCTAGGGTTAGGGTTAGGGGACGGGGACGGTTTAGGGTCCAGGTGAGGGTACAACAACGATTTAGTGGGAGCATACGTGTGAGGGCGCGGGTTAGTGTCAGCGTACGGGTTAGGATTAGGGGACACGTGAGGGTCAGGCTTCGGGGAAGGGTTAGGGTTAGGGTTCGGGCTAGGGTTAGGGTTAGGGATCGGGGACGCTTTAGGGTCCAGGTGAGGGTACGACAACGCTTCAGGGGGAGCGTACGTGTGAGGGCGCGGGTTAGTGTCAGCGTACGGGTTAGGATTAAGGGACGGGTGAGGGTCAGGCTTCGGGGAAGGGTTAGGGTTAGGGTTCGGGCTAGGGTTAGGGGACGGGGACGGGGACGGTTTAGGGTCCAGGTGAGGGTACGACAACGCTTTAGGGGGAGCGTACGTGTGAGGGCGCGGGTTAGCGTCAGCGTACGGGTTAGGATTAGGGGAGGGGTGAGGGTCAGGCTTCGGGGAAGGGTTAGGGTTAGGGTTCGGGCTAGGGTTAGGGTTAGGGGACGGGGACGTTTTAGCGTCCAGGTGAGGGTACGACAACGCTTTAGGGGGAGCGTACGTGTGAGGGCGCGGCTGAGTGTCAGCGTACGGGTCAGGATTAGGGGACGGGTGAGGGTCAGGCTTCGGGGAAGGGTTAGGGTTAGGGTTCGGGCTAGGGTTAGGGTTAGGGGACGGGGACGGTTTAGGGTCCAGGTGAGGGTACGACAACGCTTTAGGGGGAGCGTACGTGTGAGAGCGCGGGTTAGTGTCAGGGTACGGGTTAGGATTAGGGGACGGGTGAGGGTCAGGCTTCGGGGAAGGGTTAGGGTTAGGGTTCGGGCTAGGGTTAGGGTTAGGGGACGGGGTCGCTTTAGGGTCCAGGTGAGGGTACGACAACGCTTTAGGGGGAGCTTACGTGTGAGGGCGCAGGTTAGCCTCAGCGTACGGGTTAGGATTAGGGGACGGGTGAGGGTCAGGCTTCGGGGAAGGGTTAGGGTTAGGGTTCGGGCTAGGGTTAGGGTTAGGGGACGGGGTCGCTTTAGGGTCCAGGTGAGGGTACGACAACGCTTTAGGGGGAGCTTACGTGTGAGGGCGCAGGTTAGCCTCAGCGTACGGGTTAGGATTAGGGGACGGGTGAGGGTCAGGCTTCGGGGAAGGGTTAGGGTTAGGGTTCGGGCTAGGGTTAGGGTTAGGGGACGGGGTCGCTTTAGGGTCCAGGTGAGGGTACGACAACGCTTTAGGGGGAGCTTACGTGTGAGGGCGCAGGTTAGCCTCAGCGTACGGGTTAGGATTAGGGGACGGGTGAGGGTCAGGCTTCGGGGAAGGGTTAAGGTTAGGGTTCGGGCTAGGGTTAGGGTTAGGGGACGGGGACGGTTTAAAGTCCAGGTGAGGGTACGACAACGCTTTAGGGGGAGTGTACGTGTGAGGGCGCGGGTTAGTGTCAGCGTACGGGTTAGGATTAGGGGACGGGTGAGGGTCAGGCTTCGGGGAAGGGTTAGGGTTCGGGTTCGGGCTAGCGTTAGGGTTAGGGGACGGGGACGGTTTAGGGTCCAGGTGAGGGTACGACAACGCTTTAGGGGGAGCATACGTGTGAGTGCGCGGGTTAGTGTCAGCGTACGGGTTAGGATTATGGGACGGGTGAGGGTCAGGCTTCGGGGAAGGGTTAGGGTTAGGGTTCGGGCTAGGGTTCGGGTTAGGGGACGGGGACGGTTTAGGGTCCAGGTGAGGGTACAACAACGATTTAGTGGGAGCATACGTGTGAGGGCGCGGGCTAGTGTCAGCGTACGGGTTAGGATTAGGGGACGCGTGAGGGTCAGGCTTCGGGGAAGGGTTAGGGTTAGGGTTCGGGCTAGGGTTAGGGTTAGGGATCGGGGATGCTTTAGGGTCCAGGTGAGGGTACGACAACGCTTCAGGGGGAGCGTACGTGTGAGGGCGCGGTTTAGCGTCAGCGTACGGGTTAGGATTAGGGGACGGGTGAGGGTCAGGCTTCGGGGAAGGGTTAGGGTTAGGGTTCGGGCTAGGGTTAGGGTTAGGGGACGGGGACGTTTTAGCGTCCAGGTGAGGGTACGACAACGCTTTAGGGGGAGCGTACGTGTGAGGGCGCGGCTTAGTGTCAGCGTACGGGTCAGGATTAGGGGACGGGTGAGGGTCAGGCTTCGGGGAAGGGTTAGGGTTAGGGTTCGGGCTAGGGTTAGGGTTAGGGGACGGGGACGGTTTAGGGTCCAGGTGAGGGTACGACAACGCTTTAGGGGGAGCGTACGTGTGAGAGCGCGGGTTAGTGTCAGGGTACGGGTTAGGATTAGGGGACGGGTGAGGGTCAGGCTTCGGGGAAGGGTTAGGGTTAGGGTTCGGGCTAGGGACAGGGTTAGGGGACGGGGACGGTTTAGGGTCCAGGTGAGGGTACGACAACGCTTTAGGGGGAGCGTACGTGTGAGGGCGCGGGTTAGCGTCAGCGTACGGGTTAGGATTAGGGGACGGGTGAGGGTCAGGCTTCGGGGAAATGTTAGTGTTAGGGTTCAGGCTAGGGTTAGGGTTAGGGGATGGGGACGGTTTAGGGTCCAGGTGAGGGTACGACAACTCTTTAGGGGGAGCGTACGTGTGAGGGCGCGGGTTAGTGTCAGCGTACAGGTTAGGATTAGGGGACGGGTGAGGGTCAGGCTTCGGGGAAGGGTTAGGGTTAGGGTTCGGGCTAGGGTTAGGGTTAGGGGAGGGGGACGGTTTAGGGTCCAGGTGAGGGTACGACAACGCTTTAGGGGGAGCGTACGTGTGAGGGCGCGGCTTTGTGTCAGCGTACGGGTTAGGATTAGGGGAGGGGTGAGGGTCAGGCTTCGGGGAAGGGTTAGGGTTCGGGTTCGGGCTAGGGTTAGGGTTAGGGGACGGGGACGCTTTAGGGTCCAGGTGAGGGTATGACAACGCTTTAGGGGGAGCGTACGTGTGAGGGCGCGGGTTAGCATCAGCGTACGGGTTAGGATTAGGGGACGGGTGAGGGTCAGGCTTCGGGGAAGGGTTAGGGTTATGGTTCGGGCTAGGGTTAGGGTTAGGGGATGGGGACGGTTTAGGGTCCAGGTGAGGGTACGACAACGCTTTAGGGGGAGCGTACGTGTGAGGGCGAGGGTTAGTGTCAGCGTACGGGTTAGGATTAGGGGACGGGTGAGGGTCAGGCTTCGGGGAAGGGTTAGGGTTAGGGTTCGGGCTAGGGTTAGGGTTAGGGGACGGGGTCGCTTTAGGGTCCAGGTGAGGGTACGACAACGCTTTAGGGGGAGCTTACGTGTGAGGGTGCAGGTTAGCGTCAGCGTACGGGTTAGGATTAGGGGACGGGTGAGGGTCAGGCTTCGGGGAAGGGTTAGGGTTAGGGTTCGGGCTAGGGTTAGGGTTAGGGGACGGGGACGGTTTAGGGTCCAGGTGAGGGTACGACAACGCTTTAGGGGGAGCGTACGTGTGAGGGCGCGGGTTAGTGTCAGCGTACGGGTTAGGATTAGGGGACGGGTGAGGGTCAGGCTTCGGGGAAGGGTTAGGGTTAGGTTTCGGGCTAGGGTTAGGGTTAGGGGACGGGGACGGTTTAGGGTCCAGGTGAGGGTACGACAACGCTTTAGGGGGAGCGTACGTGTGAGGGTGCGGGTTAGCGTCAGCGTACGGGTTAGGATTACGGGACGGGTGATGGTCAGGCTTCGTGGAAGTGTTATGGTTAGGGTTCGGGCTAGGGTTAGGGTTTGGGGACGGGGACGGTTTAGGGTCCAGGTGAAGGTACGACAACGCTTTAGGGGGAGCGTACGTGTGAGGGCGCATGTTAGCGTCAGCGTACGGGTTAGGATTAGGGGACGGGTGAGGGTCAGGCTTCGGGGAAGGGTTAGGGTTGGGGTTCAGGCTAGGGTTAGGGTTAGGGGACGGGGACGGTTTAGGGTCCAGGTGAGGGTACGACAACGCTTTAGGGGGAGTGTACGTGTGAGGGCGCGGGTTAGTGTCAGCGTACGGGTTAGGATTAGGGGACGGGTGAGGGTCAGGCTTCGGGGAAGGGTTAGGGTTAGGGTTCGGGCTAGGGTTAGGGTTAGGGGACGGGGACGGTTTAGGGTCCAGGTGAGGGTACGACAACGCTTTAGGGGGAGCGTATGTGTGAGGGCGCGGGTTAGTGTCAGCGTACGGGTTAGGATTAGGGGACGGGTGAGGGTCAGGCTTCGGGGAAAGGTTAGGGTTAGGGTTCGGGCTAGGGTTAGGGTTAGGGGACGGGGACGGTTTAGGGTCCAGGTGAGGGTACGACAACGCTTTAGGGGGAGCGTACGTGTGAGGTCGCGGGTTAGCGTCAGCGTACGGGTTAGGATTAGGGGACGGGTGAGGGTCAGGCTTCGGGGAAGGGTTAGGGTTAGGGTTCGGGCTAGGGTTAGTGTTAAGGGACGGGGACGGTTTAGGGTCCAGGTGAGGGTACGACAACGCTTTAGGGGGAGCGTACGTGTGAGGGCGCGGGTTAGTGTCAGCGTACGGGTTAGGATTAGGGGACGGGTGAGGGTCAGGCTTCGGGGAAGGGTTAAGGTTAGGGTTCGGGCTAGGGTTAGGGTTAGGGGACGGGGACGGTTTAAAGTCCAGGTGAGGGTACGACAATGCTTTAGGGGGAGTGTACGTGTGAGGGCGCGGGTTAGTGTCAGCGTACGGGTTAGGATTAGGGGACGGGTGAGGGTCAGGCTTCGGGGAAGGGTTAGGGTTAGGGTTCGGGCTAGGGTTAGGGTTAGGGGACGGGGACGGTTTAGGGTCCAGGTGAGGGTACAACAACGATTTAGTGGGAGCATACGTGTGAGGGCGCGGGTTAGTGTCAGCGTACGGGTTAGGATTAGGGGACGCGTGAGGGTCAGGCTTCGGGGAAGGGTTAGGGTTAGGGTTCGGGCTAGGGTTAGGGTTAGGGATCGGGGACGCTTTAGGGTCCAGGTGAGGGTACGACAACGCTTCAGGGGGAGCGTACGTGTGAGGGCGCGGGTTAGTGTCAGCGTACGGGTTAGGATTAAGGGACGGGTGAGGGTCAGGCTTCGGGGAAGGGTTAGGGTTAGGGTTCGGGCTAGGGTTAGGGGACGGGGACGGGGACGGTTTAGGGTCCAGGTGAGGGTACGACAACGCTTTAGGGGGAGCGTACGTGTGAGGGCGCGGGTTAGCGTCAGCGTACGGGTTAGGATTAGGGGAGGGGTGAGGGTCAGGCTTCGGGGAAGGGTTAGGGTTAGGGTTCGGGCTAGGGTTAGGGTTAGGGGACGGGGACGTTTTAGCGTCCAGGTGAGGGTACGACAACGCTTTAGGGGGAGCGTACGTGTGAGGGCGCGGCTTAGTGTCAGCGTACGGGTCAGGATTAGGGGACGGGTGAGGGTCAGGCTTCGGGGAAGGGTTAGGGTTAGGGTTCGGGCTAGGGTTAGGGTTAGGGGACGGGGACGGTTTAGGGTCCAGGTGAGGGTACGACAACGCTTTAGGGGGAGCGTACGTGTGAGAGCGCGGGTTAGTGTCAGGGTACGGGTTAGGATTAGGGGACGGGTGAGGGTCAGGCTTCGGGGAAGGGTTAGGGTTAGGGTTCGGGCTAGGGTTAGGGTTAGGGGACGGGGTCGCTTTAGGGTCCAGGTGAGGGTACGACAACGCTTTAGGGGGAGCTTACGTGTGAGGGCGCAGGTTAGCCTCAGCGTACGGGTTAGGATTAGGGGACGGGTGAGGGTCAGGCTTCGGGGAAGGGTTAGGGTTAGGGTTCGGGCTAGGGTTAGGGTTAGGGGACGGGGTCGCTTTAGGGTCCAGGTGAGGGTACGACAACGCTTTAGGGGGAGCTTACGTGTGAGGGCGCAGGTTAGCCTCAGCGTACGGGTTAGGATTAGGGGACGGGTGAGGGTCAGGCTTCGGGGAAGGGTTAGGGTTAGGGTTCGGGCTAGGGTTAGGGTTAGGGGACGGGGACGGTTTAGGGTCCAGGTGAGGGTACGACAACGCTTTAGGGGGAGCGTACGTGTGAGGGCGCGGGTTAGTGTCAGCGTACGGGTTAGGATTAGGGGACGGGTGAGGGTCAGGCTTCGGGGAAGGGTTAGGGTTAGGTTTCGGGCTAGGGTTAGGGTTAGGGGACGGGGACGGTTTAGGGTCCAGGTGAGGGTACGACAACGCTTTAGGGGGAGCGTACGTGTGAGGGCGCGGGTTAGCGTCAGCGTTCGGGTTAGGATTAGGGGACGGGTGATGGTCAGGCTTCGTGGAAGTGTTATGGTTAGGGTTCGGGCTAGGGTTAGGGTTTGGGGACGGGGACGGTTTAGGGTCCAGGTGAAGGTACGACAACGCTTTAGGGGGAGCGTACGTGTGAGGGCGCATGTTAGCGTCAGCGTACGGGTTAGGATTATGGGACGGGTGAGGGTCAGGCTTCGGGGAAGGGTTAGGGTTGGGGTTCAGGCTAGGGTTAGGGTTAGGGGACGGGGACGGTTTAGGGTCCAGGTGAGGGTACGACAACGCTTTAGGGGGAGTGTACGTGTGAGGGCGCGGGTTAGTGTCAGCGTACGGGTTAGGATTAGGGGACGGGTGAGGGTCAGGCTTCGGGGAAGGGTTAGGGTTAGGGTTCGGGCTAGGGTTAGGGTTAGGGGACGGGGACGGTTTAGGGTCCAGGTGAGGGTACGACAACGCTTTAGGGGGAGCATACGTGTGAGGGCGCGGGTTAGTGTCAGCGTACGGGTTAGGATTAGAGGACGGGTGAGGGTCAGGCTTCGGGGAAGGGTTAGGGTTAGGGTTCGGGCTAGGGTTAGGGTTAGGGGATGGGGACGGTTTAGGGTCCAGGGGAGGGTACGACAACGATTTAGTGGGAGCGTACGTGTGAGGGCGCGGGTTAGTGTCAGCGTACGGGTTAGGATTAGGGGACGGGTGAGGGTCAGGCTTCGGGGAAGGGTTAGGGTTAGGGTTCGGGCTAGGGTTAGGGTTAGGGGACGGGGACGCTTTAGGGTCCAGGTCAGGGTACGACAACGCTTTAGGGGGAGCGTACGTGTGAGGGCGTGGGTTAGTGTCAGCGTACGGGTTAGGATTAGGGGACGGGTGAGGGTCAGGCTTCGGGGAAGGGTTAGGGTTCGGGTTCGGGCTAGGGTTAGGGTTAGGCGACGGGGACGGTTTAGGGTCCAGGTGAGGGTACGACAACGCTTTAGGGGGAGCATACGTGTGAGTGCGCGGGTTAGTGTCAGCGTACGGGTTAGGATTATGGGACGGGTGAGGGTCAGGCTTCGGGGAAGGGTTAGGGTTAGGGTTCGGGCTAGGGTTCGGGTTAGGGGACGGGGACGGTTTAGGGTCCAGGTGAGGGTACAACAACGATTTAGTGGGAGCATACGTGTGAGGGCGCGGGTTAGTGTCAGCGTTCGGGTTAGGATTAGGGGACGCGTGAGGGTCAGGCTTCGGGGAAGGGTTAGGGTTAGGGTTCGGGCTAGGGTTAGGGTTAGGGATCGGGGACGCTTTAGGGTCCAGGTGAGGGTACGACAACGCTTCAGGGGGAGCGTACGTGTGAGGGCGCGGGTTAGCGTCAGCGTACGGGTTAGGATTAGGGGACGGGTGAGGGTCAGGCTTCGGGGAAGGGTTAGGGTTAGGGTTCGGGCTAGGGTTAGGGTTAGGGGACGGGGACGTTTTAGCGTCCAGGTGAGGGTACGACAACGCTTTAGGGGGAGCGTACGTGTGAGGGCGCGGCTTAGTGTCAGCGTACGGGTCAGGATTAGGGGACGGGTGAGGGTCAGGCTTCGGGGAAGGGTTAGGGTTAGGGTTCGGGCTAGGGTTAGGGTTAGGGGACGGGGACGGTTTAGGGTCCAGGTGAGGGTACGACAACGCTTTAGGGGGAGCGTACGTGTGAGAGCGCGGGTTAGTGTCAGGGTACGGGTTAGGATTAGGGGACGGGTGAGGGTCAGGCTTCGGGGAAGGGTTAGGGTTAGGGTTCGGGCTAGGGACAGGGTTAGGGGACGGGGACGGTTTAGGGTCCAGGTGAGGGTACGACAACGCTTTAGGGGGAGCGTACGTGTGAGGGCGCGGGTTAGCGTCAGCGTACGGGTTAGGATTAGGGGACGGGTGAGGGTCAGGCTTCGGGGAAATGTTAGTGTTAGGGTTCAGGCTAGGGTTAGGGTTAGGGGATGGGGACGGTTTAGGGTCCAGGTGAGGGTACGACAACTCTTTAGGGGGAGCGTACGTGTGAGGGCGCGGGTTAGTGTCAGCGTACAGGTTAGGATTAGGGGACGGGTGAGGGTCAGGCTTCGGGGAAGGGTTAGGGTTAGGGTTCGGGCTAGGGTTAGGGTTAGGGGAGGGGGACGGTTTAGGGTCCAGGTGAGGGTACGACAACGCTTTAGGGGGAGCGTACGTGTGAGGGCGCGGCTTTGTGTCAGCGTACGGGTTAGGATTAGGGGAGGGGTGAGGGTCAGGCTTCGGGGAAGGGTTAGGGTTCGGGTTCGGGCTAGGGTTAGGGTTAGGGGACGGGGACGCTTTAGGGTCCAGGTGAGGGTATGACAACGCTTTAGGGGGAGCGTACGTGTGAGGGCGCGGGTTAGCATCAGCGTACGGGTTAGGATTAGGGGACGGGTGAGGGTCAGGCTTCGGGGAAGGGTTAGGGTTATGGTTCGGGCTAGGGTTAGGGTTAGGGGATGGGGACGGTTTAGGGTCCAGGTGAGGGTACGACAACGCTTTAGGGGGAGCGTACGTGTGAGGGCGAGGGTTAGTGTCAGCGTACGGGTTAGGATTAGGGGACGGGTGAGGGTCAGGCTTCGGGGAAGGGTTAGGGTTAGGGTTCGGGCTAGGGTTAGGGTTAGGGGACGGGGTCGCTTTAGGGTCCAGGTGAGGGTACGACAACGCTTTAGGGGGAGCTTACGTGTGAGGGTGCAAGTTAGCGTCAGCGTACGGGTTAGGATTAGGGGACGGGTGAGGGTCAGGCTTCGGGGAAGGGTTAGGGTTAGGGTTCGGGCTAGGGTTAGGGTTAGGGGACGGGGACGGTTTAGGGTCCAGGTGAGGGTACGACAACGCTTTAGGGGGAGCGTACGTGTGAGGGCGCGGGTTAGTGTCAGCGTACGGGTTAGGATTAGGGGACGGGTGAGGGTCAGGCTTCGGGGAAGGGTTAGGGTTAGGTTTCGGGCTAGGGTTAGGGTTAGGGGACGGGGACGGTTTAGGGTCCAGGTGAGGGTACGACAACGCTTTAGGGGGAGCGTACGTGTGAGGGTGCGGGTTAGCGTCAGCGTACGGGTTAGGATTACGGGACGGGTGATGGTCAGGCTTCGTGGAAGTGTTATGGTTAGGGTTCGGGCTAGGGTTAGGGTTTGGGGACGGGGACGGTTTAGGGTCCAGGTGAAGGTACGACAACGCTTTAGGGGGAGCGTACGTGTGAGGGCGCATGTTAGCGTCAGCGTACGGGTTAGGATTAGGGGACGGGTGAGGGTCAGGCTTCGGGGAAGGGTTAGGGTTGGGGTTCAGGCTAGGGTTAGGGTTAGGGGACGGGGACGGTTTAGGGTCCAGGTGAGGGTACGACAACGCTTTAGGGGGAGTGTACGTGTGAGGGCGCGGGTTAGTGTCAGCGTACGGGTTAGGATTAGGGGACGGGTGAGGGTCAGGCTTCGGGGAAGGGTTAGGGTTAGGGTTCGGGCTAGGGTTAGGGTTAGGGGACGGGGACGGTTTAGGGTCCAGGTGAGGGTACGACAACGCTTTAGGGGGAGCATACGTGTGAGGGCGCGGGTTAGTGTCAGCGTACGGGTTAGGATTAGGGGACGGGTGAGGGTCAGGCTTCGGGGAAGGGTTAGGGTTAGGGTTCGGGCTAGGGTTAGGGTTAGGGGACGGGGACGGTTTAGGGTCCAGGGGAGGGTACGACAACGATTTAGTGGGAGCGTACGTGTGAGGGCGCGGGTTAGTGTCAGCGTACGGGTTAGGATTAGGGGACGGGTGAGGGTCAGGCTTCGGGGAAGGGTTAGGGTTAGGGTTCGGGCTAGGGTTAGGGTTAGGGGACGGGGACGCTTTAGGGTCCAGGTCAGAGTACGACAACGCTTTAGGGGGAGCGTACGTGTGAGGGCGTGGGTTAGTGTCAGCGTACGGGTTAGGATTAGGGAACGGGTGAGGGTCAGGCTTCGGGGAAGGGTTAGGGTTAGGGTTAGGGTTCGGGCTAGGGTTAGGGTTAGGGGACGGGGACGGTTTAGGGTCCAGGTGAGGGTACGATAACGATTTAGTGGGAGCGTACGTGTGAGGGCGCGGGTTAGCGTCAGCGTACGGGTTAGGATTAGGGGACGGGTGAGGGTCAGGCTTCGGGGAAGGGTTAGGGTTAGGGTTCGGGCTAGGGTTAGGGTTAGGGGACGGGGACGGTTTAGGGTCCAGGTGAGGGTACGACAACGCTTTAGGGGGAGCGTACGTGTGAGTGCGCGGGTTAGCGTCAGCGTACGGGTTAGGATTAGGGGACGGGTGAGGGTCAGGCTTCGGGGAAGGGTTAGGGTTAGGGTTCGGGCTAGGGTTAGGGTTAGGGGACGGGGACGGTTTAGGGTCCAAGTGAGGGTACGACAACGCTTTAGGGGGAGCGTACGTGTGAGGGCGCGGGTTAGCGTCAGCGTACGGGTTAGGATTAGGGGACGGGTAAGGGTCAGGCTTCGGGGAAGGGTTAGGGTTAGGGTTCGGGCTAGGGTTAGGGTTAGGGGACGGGGACGGTTTAGGGTCCAGGGGAGGGTACGACAACGCTTTAGGCGGAGCGTACGTGTGAGGGCGCGGCTTAGTGTCAGCGTACGGGTTAGGATTAGGGGACGGGTGAGGGTCAGGCTTCGGGGAAGGGTTAGGGTTAGGGTTCGGGCTAGGGTTAGGGTTAGGGGACGGGGACACTTTAGGGTCCAGGTGAGGGTACGACAACGCTTTAGGGGGAGCGTACGTGTGAGGGCGCGGGTTAGTATCACCGTACGGGTTAGGATTAGGGGACGGGTGAGGGTCAGGCTTCGGGGAAGTGTTAGGGTTAGGGTTCGGACTAGGGTTAGGGTTAGGGGACGGGGACGGTTTAGGGTCCAGGTGAGGGTACGACAACGCTTTAGGGGGAGCGTACGTGTGAGGGCGCGGGTTAGTGTCAGCGTACGGGTTAGGATTAGGGGACGGGTGAGGATCAGGCTTCGGGGAAGTGTTAGGGTTAGGGTTCGGGCTAGGGTTAGGGTTAGGGGACGGGGACGGTTTGGGGTCCAGGTGAGGGTACGCCAACGCTTTAGGGGGAGCGTACGTGTGAGGGCGCGGGTTACTGTCAGCGTACGGGTTAGGATTGGGGACGGGTGAGGGTCAGGCTTCGGCGAAGGGTTAGGGTTAGGGTTCGGGCTAGGGTTAGGGTTAGGGGACGGGGACGGTTTAGGGTCCAGGTGAGGGTACGACAACGCTTTAGGGGGAGCGTACGTGTGAGGGCGCGGGTTAGTGTCAGCGTACGGGTTAGGATTAGGGGACGGGTGAGGGTCAGGCTTCGGGGAAGGGTTAGGGTTAGGGTTCGGGCTAGGGTTAGGGTTAGGGGACGGGGACGGTTTAGGGTCCAGGTGAGGGTACAACAACGCTTTAGGGGGAGCGTACGTGTGAGGGCGCGGGTTAGCGTCAGCGTACGGGTTAGGATTAGGGGACGGGTGAGGGTCAGGCTTCGGGGAAGGGTTAGGGTTAGGGTTCGGGCTAGGGTTAGGGTTAGGGGACGGGGACGTTTTAGCGTCCAGGTGAGGGTACGACAACGCTTTAGGGGGAGCGTACGTGTGAGGGCGCGGCTTAGTGTCAGCGTACGGGTCAGGATTAGGGGACGGGTGAGGGTCAGGCTTCGGGGAAGGGTTAGGGTTAGGGTTCGGGCTAGGGTTAGGGTTAGGGGACGGGGACGGTTTAGGGTCCAGGTGAGGGTACGACAACGCTTTAGGGGGAGCGTACTTGTGAGAGCGCGGGTTAGTGTCAGGGTACGGGTTAGGATTAGGGGACGGGTGAGGGTCAGGCTTCGGGGAAGGGTTAGGGTTAGGGTTCGGGCTAGGGATAGGGTTAGGGGACGGGGACGGTTTAGGGTCCAGGTGAGGGTACGACAACGCTTTAGGGGGAGCGTACGTGTGAGGGCGCGGGTTAGCGTCAGCGTACGGGTTAGGATTAGGGGACGGGTGAGGGTCAGGCTTCGGGGAAATGTTAGTGTTAGGGTTCAGGCTAGGGTTAGGGTTAGGGGATGGGGACGGTTTAGGGTCCAGGTGAGGGTACGACAACGCTTCAGGGGGAGCGTATGTGTGAGGGCGCGGGTTAGTGTCAGCGTACAGGTTAGGATTAGGGGACGGGTGAGGGTCAGGCTTCGTGGAAGTGTTATGGTTAGGGTTCGGGCTAGGGTTAGGGTTTGGGGACGGGGACGGTTTAGGGTCCAGTTGAAGGTACGACAAGGCTTTAGGAGGAGCGTACGTGTGAGGGCGCATGTTAGCGTCAGCGTACGGGTTAGGATTAGGGGACGGGTGAGGGTCAGGCTTCGGGGAAGGGTTAGGGTTGGGGTTCAGGCTAGGGTTAGGGTTAGGGGACGGGGACGGTTTAGGGTCCAGGTGAGGGTACGACAACGCTTTAGGGGGAGTGTACGTGTGAGGGCGCGGGTTAGTGTCAGCGTACGGGTTAGGATTAGGGGACGGGTGAGGGTCAGGCTTCGGGGAAGGGTTAGGGTTAGGGTTCGGGCTAGGGTTAGGGTTAGGGGACGGGGACGGTTTAGGGTCCAGGTGAGGGTACGACAACGCTTTAGGGGGAGCATACGTGTGAGGGCGCGGGTTAGTGTCAGCGTACGGGTTAGGATTAGGTGACGGGTGAGTGTCAGGCTTCGGGGAAGGGTTAGGGTTAGGGTTCGGGCTAGGGTTAGGGTTAGGGGACGGGGACGGTTTAGGGTCCAGGTGAGGGTACGACAACGATTTAGTGGGAGCGTACGTGTGAGGGCGCGGGTTAGTGTCAGCGTACGGGTTAGGATTAGGGGACGGGTGAGGGTCAGGCTTCGGGGAAGGGTTAGGGTTAGGGTTCGGGCTAGGGTTAGGGTTAGGGGACGGGGACGCTTTAGGGTCCAGGTCACGGTACGACAACGCTTTAGGGGGAGCGTACGTGTGAGGGCGTGGGTTAGTGTCAGCGTACGGGTTAGGATTAGGGAACGGGTGAGGGTCAGGCTTCGGGGAAGGGTTAGGGTTAGGGTTAGGGTTCGGGCTAGGGTTAGGGTTAGGGGACGGGGACGGTTTAGGGTCCAGGTGAGGGTACCATAACGATTTAGTGGGAGCGTACGTGTGAGGGCGCGGGTTAGCGTCAGCGTACGGGTTAGGATTAGGGGACGGGTGAGGGTCAGGCTTCGGGGAAGGGTTAGGGTTAGGGTTCGGGCTAGGGTTAGGGTTAGGGGACGGGGACGGTTTAGGGTCCAGGTGAGGGTACGACAACGCTTTAGGGGGAGCGTACGTGTGAGTGCGCGGGTTAGCGTCAGCGTACGGGTTAGGATTAGGGGACGGGTGAGGGTCAGGCTTCGGGGAAGCGTTAGGGTTAGGGTTCGGGCTAGGGTTAGGGTTAGGGGACGGGGACGGTTTAGGGTCCAGGTGAGGGTACGACAATGCTTTAGGGGGAGCGTACGTGTGAGGGCGCGGCTTAGTGTCAGCGTACGGGTTAGGATTGGGGACGGGTGAGGGTCAGGCTTCGGTGAAGGGTTAGGGTTAGGGTTCGGGCTAGGGTTAGGGTTAGGGGACGGGGACGTTTTAGGGTCCAGGTGAGGGTACGACAACGCTTTAGGGGGAGCGTACGTGTGAGGGCGTGGGTTAGTGTCAGCGTACGGGTTAGGATTAGGGGACGGGTGAGGGTCAGGCTTCGGGGAAGGGTTAGGGTTAGGCTTCGGGCTAGGGTTAGCGTTAGGGGACGGGGACGGTTTAGGGTCCAGGTGAGGGTACGACAACGCTTTAGGGGGAGCGTACGTGTGAGGGCGCGGGTTAGTGTCAGCGTACGGGTTAGGGTTAGGGGACGGGTGAGGGTCAGGCTTCGGGGAAGGGTTAGGGTTAGGGTTCGGGCTAGGGTTAGGGTTAGGGGACGGGGACGGTTTAGGGTCCAGGTGAGGGTACGACAACGCTTTAGGGGGAGCGTACGTGTGAGGGCGCGGCTTAGCGTCAGCGTACGGGTTAGGATTAGGGGACGGGTGAGGGTCAGGCTTCGGGGAAGGGTTAGGGTTAGGGTTCGGGCTAGGGTTAGGGTTAGGGGACGGGGACGTTTTAGCGTCCAGGTGAGGGTACGACAACGCTTTAGGGGGAGCGTACGTGTGAGGGCGCGGCTTAGTGTCAGCGTACGGGTCAGGATTAGGGGACGGGTGAGGGTCAGGCTTCGGGGAAGGGTTAGGGTTAGGGTTCGGGCTAGGGTTAGGGTTAGGGGACGGGGACGGTTTAGGGTCCAGGTGAGGGTACGAAAACGCTTTAGGGGGAGCGTACGTGTGAGAGCGCGGGTTAGTGTCAGGGTACGGGTTAGGATTAGGGGACGGGTGAGGGTCAGGCTTCGGGGAAGGGTTAGGGTTAGGGTTCGGGCTAGGGATAGGGTTAGGGGACGGGGACGGTTTAGGGTCCAGGTGAGGGTACGACAACGCTTTAGGGGGAGCGTACGTGTGAGGGCGCGGGTTAGTGTCAGCGTACAGGTTAGGATTAGGGGACGGGTGAGGGTCAGGCTTCGGGGAAGGGTTAGGGTTAGGGTTCGGGCTAGGGTTAGGGTTAGGGGAGGGGGACGGTTTAGGGTCCAGGTGAGGGTACGACAACGCTTTAGGGGGAGCGTACGTGTGAGGGCGCGGCTTTGTGTCAGCGTACGGGTTAGGATTAGGGGAGGGGTGAGGGTCAGGCTTCGGGGAAGGGTTAGGGTTCGGGTTCGGGCTAGGTTTAGGGTTAGGGGACGGGGACGGTTTAGGGTCCAGGTGAGGGTACGACAACGATTTAGTGGGAGCGTACGTGTGAGGGCGCGGGTTAGCGTCAGCGTACGGGTTAGGATTAGGGGACGGGTGAGGGTCAGGCTTCGGGGAAGGGTTAGGGTTAGGGTTCGGGCTAGGGTTAGGGTTAGGGGACGGGGACGCTTTAGGGTCCAGGTGAGGGTATGACAACGCTTTAGGGGGAGCGTACGTGTGAGGGCGCGGGTTAGCATCAGCGTACGGGTTAGGATTAGGGGACGGGTGAGGGTCAGGCTTCGGGGAAGGGTTAGGGTTATGGTTCGGGCTAGGGTTAGGGTTAGGGGATGGGGACGGTTTAGGGTCCAGGTGAGGGTACGACAACGCTTTAGGGGGAGCGTACGTGTGAGGGCGCGGGTTAGTGTCAGCGTACGGGTTAGGATTAGGGGACGGGTGAGGGTCAGGCTTCGGGGAAGGGTTAGGGTTAGGTTTCGGGCTAGGGTTAGGGTTAGGGGACGGGGACGGTTTAGGGTCCAGGTGAGGGTACGACAACGCTTTAGGGGGAGCGTACGTGTGAGAGCGCGGGTTAGCGTCAGCGTACGGGTTAGGATTAGGGGACGGGTGAGGGTCAGGCTTCGTGGAAGTGTTATGGTTAGGGTTCGGGCTAGGGTTAGGGTTTGGGGACGGGGACGGTTTAGGGTCCAGGTGAAGGTACGACAACGCTTTAGGGGGAGCGTACGTGTGAGGGCGCATGTTAGCGTCAGCGTACGGGTTAGGATTAGGGGACGGGTGAGGGTCAGGCTTCGGGGAAGGGTTAGGGTTGGGGTTCAGGCTAGGGTTAGGGTTAGGGGCGGGGACGGTTTAGGGTCCAGGTGAGGGTACGACAACGCTTTAGGGGGAGTGTACGTGTGAGGGCGCGGGTTAGTGTCAGCGTACGGGTTAGGATTAGGGGACGGGTGAGGGTCAGGCTTCGGGGAAGGTTTAGGGTTAGGGTTCGGGCTAGGGTTAGGGTTAGGGGACGGGGACGGTTTAGGGTCCAGGTGAGGGTACGACAACGCTTTAGGGGGAGCATACGTGTGAGGGCGCGGGTTAGTGTCAGCGTACGGGTTAGGATTAGGGGACGGGTGAGGGTCAGGCTTCGGGGAAGGGTTAGGGTTAGGGTTCGGGCTAGGGTTAGGGTTAGGGGACGGGGACGGTTTAGGGTCCAGGTGAGGGTACGACAACGACTTAGTGGGAGCGTACGTGTGAGGGCGTGGGTTAGTGTCAGCGTACGGGTTAGGATTAGGGGACGGGTGAGGGTCAGGCTTCGGGGAAGGGTTAGGGTTAGGGTTCGGGCTAGGGTTAGGGTTAGGGGACGGGGACGGTTTAGGGTCCAAGTGAGGGTACGACAACGCTTTAGGGGGAGCGTACATGTGAGGGCGCGGGTTAGCGTCAGCGTACGGGTTAGGATTAGGGGACGGGTAAGGGTCAGGCTTCGGGGAAGGGTTAGGGTTAGGGTTCGGGCTAGGGTTAGGGTTAGGGGACGGGGACGGTTTAGGGTCCAGGTGAGGGTACGACAACGCTTTAGGGGGAGCGTACGTGTGAGGGCGCGGCTTAGTGTCAGCGTACGGGTTAGGATTAGGGGACGGGTGAGGGTCAGGCTTCGGGGAAGGGTTAGGGTTAGGTTTCGGGCTAGGGTTAGGGTTAGGGGACGGGGACACTTTAGGGTCCAGGTGAGGGCACGACAACGCTTTAGGGGGAGCGTACATGTGAGGGCGCGGGTTAGTATCACCGTACGGGTTAGGATTAGGGGACGGGTGAGGGTCAGGCTTCGGGGAAGTGTTAGGGTTAGGGTTCGGACTAGGGTTAGGGTTAGGGGACGGGGACGGTTTAGGGTCCAGGTGAGGGTACGATAACGATTTAGTGGGAGCGTACGTGTGAGGGCGCGGGTTAGCGTCAGCGTACGGGTTAGGATTAGGGGACGGGTGAGGGTCAGGCTTCGGGGAAGGGTTAGGGTTAGGGTTCGGGCTAGGGTTAGGGTTAGGGGACGGGGACGGTTTAGGGTCCAGGTGAGGGTACGACAACGCTTTAGGGGGAGCGTACGTGTGAGTGCGCGGGTTAGCGTCAGCGTACGGGTTAGGATTAGGGGACGGGTGAGGGTCAGGCTTCGGGGAAGGGTTAGAGTTAGGGTTCGGGCTAGGGTTAGGGTTAGGGGACGGGGACGGTTTAGGGTCCAAGTGAGGGTACGACAACGCTTTAGGGGGAGCGTACATGTGAGGGCGCGGGTTAGCGTCAGCGTACGGGTTAGGATTAGGGGACGGGTAAGGGTCAGGCTTCGGAGAAGGGTTAGGGTTAGGGTTCGGGCTAGGGTTAGGGTTAGGGGACGGGGACGGTTTAGGGTCCAGGTGAGGGTACGACAACGCTTTAGGGGGAGCGTACGTGTGAGGGCGCGGCTTAGTGTCAGCGTACGGGTTAGGATTAGGGGACGGGTGAGGGTCAGGCTTCGGGGAAGGGTTAGGGTTAGGGTTCGGGCTAGGGTTAGGGTTAGGGGACGGGGACGGTTTAGGGTCCAGGTGAGGGTACGATAACGATTTAGTGGGAGCGTACGTGTGAGGGCGCGGGTTAGCGTCAGCGTACGGGTTAGGATTAGGGGACGGGTGAGGGTCAGGCTTCGGGGAAGGGTTAGGGTTAGGGTTCGGGCTAGGGTTAGGGTTAGGGGACGGGGACGGTTTAGGGTCCAGGTGAGGGTACGACAACGCTTTAGGGGGAGCGTACGTGTGAGTGCGCGGGTTAGCGTCAGCGTACGGGTTAGGATTAGGGGACGGGTGAGGGTCAGGCTTCGGGGAAGGGTTAGAGTTAGGGTTCGGGCTAGGGTTAGGGTTAGGGGACGGGGACGGTTTAGGGTCCAAGTGAGGGTACGACAACGCTTTAGGGGGAGCGTACATGTGAGGGCGCGGGTTAGCGTCAGCGTACGGGTTAGGATTAGGGGACGGGTAAGGGTCAGGCTTCGGGGAAGGGTTAGGGTTAGGGTTCGGGCTAGGGTTAGGGTTAGGGGACGGGGACGGTTTAGGGTCCAGGTGAGGGTACGACAACGCTTTAGGGGGAGCGTACGTGTGAGGGCGCGGCTTAGTGTCAGCGTACGGGTTAGGATTAGGGGACGGGTGAGGGTCAGGCTTCGGGGAAGGGTTAGGGTTAGGGTTTGGGCTAGGGTTAGGGTTAGGGGACGGGGACGGTTTAGGGTCCAGGTGAGGGTACGACAACGCTTTAGGGGTTGCGTACGTGTGAGGGCGCGGGTTAGTGTCAGCGTACGGGTTAGGATTAGGGGACGGGTGAGGGTCAGGCTTCGGGGAAGGGTTAGGGTTAGGGTTCGGGCTAGGGTTAGGGTTAGGGGACGGGGACGGTTTAGGTTTCAGGTGAGGGTATGACAACGCTTTAGAGGGAGCGTACGTGTGAGGGCGCGGGTTAGCGTCAGCGTACGGGTTAGGATTAGGGGACGGGTGAGGGTCAGGCTTCGGGGAAGGGTTAGGGTTAGGGTTCGGGCTAGGGTTAGGGTTAGGGGACGGGGACGGTTTAGGGTCCAGGTGAGGGTACGACAACGCTTTAGGGGTTGCGTACGTGTGAGGGCGCGGGTTAGTGTCAGCGTACGGGTTAGGATTAGGGGACGGGTGAGGGTCAGGCTTCGGGGAAGGGTTAGGGTTAGGGTTCGGGCTAGGGTTAGGGTTAGGGGACGGGGACGGTTTAGGGTCCAGGTGAGGGTACGACAACGCTTTAGGGGGAGCGTACGTGTGAGGGCGCGGGATAGTGTCAGCGTACGGGTTAGGATTAGGGGACGGGTGAGGGTCAGGCTTCGGGGAAGGGTTAGGGTTAGGGTTCGGGCTAGGGTTAGGGTTAGGGGACGGGGACGGTTTAGGGTCCAGGTGAGGGTACGACAACGCTTTAGGGGGAGCGTACGTGTGAGGGCGCGGGTTAGTGTCAGTGTACGGGTTAGGATTAGGGGACGGGTGAGGGTCAGGCTTCGGGGAAGGGTTAGGGTTAGGGTTCGGGCTAGGGTTAGGGTTAGGGGACGGGGACGCTTTAGGGTCCAGGTGAGGGTACGACAACGCTTTAGGGGGAGCGTACATGTGAGGGCGCGGGTTAGTGTCAGCGTACGGGTTAGGATTAGGGGACGGGTGAGGGTCAGGCTTCGGGGAAGGGTTAGGGTTAGGGTTCGGGCTAGGGTTAGGGTAAGGGGACGGGGACGGTTTAGGGTCCAGGTGAGGGTACGACAACGCTTTAGGGGGAGTGTACGTGTGAGGGCGCGGGTTAGTGTCAGCGTACGGGTTAGGATTAGGGGACGGGTGAGGGTCAGGCTTCGGGGAAGGGTTAGGGTTAGGGTTCGGGCTAGGGTTAGGGTTAGGGGACGGGGACGGTTTAGGGTCCAGGTGAGGGTACGACAACGCTTTAGGGGGAGCATACGTGTGAGGACGTGGGTTAGTGTCAGCGTACGGGTTAGGATTAGGGGACGGGTGAGGGTCAGGCTTCGGGGAAGGGTTAGGGTTAGGGTTCGGGCTAGGGTTAGGGTTAGGGGACGGGGATGGTTTAGGGTCCAGGTGAGGGTACGACAACGATTTAGTGGGAGCGTACGTGTGAGGGCGCGGGTTAGTGTCAGCGTACGGGTTAGGATTAGGGGACGGGTGAGGGTCAGGCTTCGGGGAAGGGTTAGGGTTAGGGTTCGGGCTAGGGTTAGGGTTAGGGGACGGGGACGCTTTAGGGTCCAGGTGAGGGTACGACAACGCTTTAGGGGGAGTGTACATGTGAGGGCGCGGGTTAGCGTCAGCGTACGGGTTAGGATTAGGGGACGGGTGAGGGTCAGGCTTCGGGGAAGGGTTAGGGTTAGGGTTCAGGCTAGGGTTAGGGTTAGGGGACGGGGACGGTTTAGGGTCCAGGTGAGGGTACGACAACACTTTAGGGGGAGCGTACGTGTGAGTGCACGGGTTAGCGTCAGCATACGGGTTAGGATTAGGGGACGGGTGAGGGTCAGGCTTCGGGGAAGGGTTAGGGTTAGGGTTCGGGCTAGGGTTAGGGTTAGGGGACGGGGACGGTTTAGGGTCCAAGTGAGGGTACGACAACGCTTTAGGGGGAGCGTACGTGTGAGGGCGCGGGTTAGCGTCAGCGTACGGGTTAGGATTAGGGGACGGGTGAGGGTCAGGCTTCGGGGAAGCGTTAGGGTTAGGGTTCGGGCTAGGGTTAGGGTTAGGGGACGGGGACGGTTTAGGGTCCAGGTGAGGGTACGACAACGCTTTAGGGGGAGCGTACGTGTGAGGGCGCGGGTTAGTGTCAGCGTACGGGTTAGGATTAGGGGACGGGTGAGGGTCAGGCTTCGGGGAAGGGTTAGGGTTTGGGTTCGGGCTAGGGTTAGGGTTAGGGGACGGGGACGGTTTAGGGTCCAGGTGAGGGTACGACAACGCTTTAGGGGGAGCGTACGTGTGAGGGCGCGGGTTAGCGTCAGCGTACGGGTTAGGATTAGGGGACGGGTGAGGGTCAGGCTTCGGGGAAGGGTTAGGGTTAGGGTTCGGGCTAGGGTTAGGGTTAGGGGACGGGGATGGTTTAGGGTCCAGGTGAGGGTACGACAACGCTTTAGGGGGAGCGTACGTGTGAGGGCGCGGGTTAGCGTCAGCGTACGGGTAAGGATTAGGGGACGGGTGAGGTTCAGGCTTCGGGGAAGGGTTAGGGTTAGGGTTCGGGCTAGGGTTAGGGTTAGGGGACGGGGACGGTTTAGGGTCCAGGTGAGGGTACGACAACGCTTTAGGGGGAGCATACGTGTGAGGGCACGGGATAGTGTCAGCGTACGGGTTAGGATTAGGGGACGGGTGAGGGTCAGGCTTCGGGGAAGGGTTAGGGTTAGGGTTCGGGCTAGGGTTAGGGTTAGGGGACGGGGACGGTTTAGGGTCCAGGTGAGGGTACGACAACGCTTTAGGGGGAGCGTACGTGTGAGGGCGCGGGTTAGTGTCAGCGTACGGGTTAGGATTAGGGGACAGGTGAGGGTCAGGCTTCGGGGAAGGGTTAGGGTTAGTGTTCGGTCTAGGGTTAGGGTTAGGGGACGGGGACGGTTTAGGGTCCAGGTGAGGGTACGACAACGCTTTAGGGGGAGCGTACGTGTGAGGGCGCAGGTTAGTGTCAGCGTACAGGTTAGGATTAGGGGACGGGTGAGGGTCAGGCTTCGGGGAAGTGTTAGGGTTAGGGTTCGGGCTAGGGTTAGTGTTAGGGGACGGGGACGGTTTAGGGTCCAGGTGAGGGTACGACAACGCTTTAGGGGGGCGTACATGTGAGGGCGTGGGTTAGTGTCAGCGTACGGGTTAGAATTAGGGGACGGGTGAGGATCAGGCTTCGGGGAAGGGTTAGGGTTAGGGTTCGGGCTAGGGTTAGGGTTAGGGGACGGGGACGGTTTAGGGTCCAGGTGAGGGTACGACAACGCTTTAGGGGGAGCGTACGTGTGAGGGCGCGGGTTAGCGTCAGCGTACGGGTTAGGATTAGGGGACGGGTGAGGGTCAGGCTTCGGGGAAGGGTTAGGGTTAGGGTTCGGGCTAGGGTTAGTGTTAGGGGACGGGGACGGTTTAGGGTCCAGGTGAGGGTACGACAACGCTTTAGGGGGAGCGTACGTGTGAGAGCGCGGGTTAGTGTCAGCGTACGGGTTAGGATTAGGAGACGGGTGAGGGTCAGGCTTCGGGGAAGCGTTAGGGTTAGGGTTCGGGCTAGGGTTAGTGTTAAGGTAAGGGGACGGTTTAGGGTCCAGGTGAGGGTACGACAACGCTTTAGGGGGGCGTACGTGTGAGGGCGTGGGTTAGTGTCAGCGTACGGGTTAGGATTAGGGGACGGGTGAGGGTCAGGCTTCGGGGAAGGGTTAGGGTTAGGGTTCGGGCTAGGGTTAGCGTTAGGGGACGGGGACGGTTTAGGGTCCAGGTGAGGGTACGACAACGCTTTAGGGGGAGCGTACGTGTGAGGGCGCGGGTTAGTGTCAGCGTACGGGTTAGGATTAGGGGACGGGTGAGGGTCAGGCTTCGGGGAAGGGTTAGGGTTAGGGTTCGGGCTAGGGTTAGGGTTAGGGGACGGGGACGGTTTAGGGTCCAGGTGAGGGTACGACAACGCTTTAGGGGGAGCATACGTGTGAGGGCACGGGTTAGTTTCAGCGTACGGGTTAGGATTAGGGGACGGGTGAGGGTCAGGCTTCGGGGAAGGGTTAGGGTTAGGGTTCGGGCTAGGGTTAGGGTTAGGGGACGGGGACGGTTTAGGGTCCAGGTGAGGGTACGACAACGCTTTAGGGGGAGCGTACGTGTGAGGGCGCGGGTTAGTGTCAGCGTACGGGTTAGGATTAGGGGACAGGTGAGGGTCAGGCTTCGGGGAAGGGTTAGGGTTAGTGTTCGGTCTAGGGTTAGGGTTAGGGGACGGGGACGGTTTAGGGTCCAGGTGAGGGTACGACAACGCTTTAGGGGGAGCGTACGTGTGAGGGCGCGGGTTAGTGTCAGCGTACGGGTTAGGATTAGGGGACGGGTGAGGGTCAGGCTTCGGGGAAGCGTTAGGGTTAGGGTTCGGGCTAGGGTTAGTGTTAGGGGACGGGGACGGTTTAGGGTCCAGGTGAGGGTACGACAACTCTTTAGGGGGGCGTACGTGTGAGGGCGTGGGTTAGTGTCAGCGTACGGGTTAGGATTAGGGGACGGGTGAGGGTCAGGCTTCGGGGAAGGGTTAGGGTTAGGGTTCGGGCTAGGGTTAGGGTTAGGGGACGGGGACGGTTTAGGGTCCAGGTGAGGGTACGACAACGCTTTAGGGGTTGCGTACGTGTGAGGGCGCGGGTTAGTGTCAGCGTACGGGTTAGGATTAGGGGACGGGTGAGGGTCAGGCTTCGGGGAAGGGTTAGGGTTAGGGTTCGGGCTAGGGTTAGGGTTAGGGGACGGGGACGGTTTAGGTTTCAGGTGAGGGTATGACAACGCTTTAGAGGGAGCGTACGTGTGAGGGCGCGGGTTAGCGTCAGCGTACGGGTTAGGATTAGGGGACGGGTGAGGGTCAGGCTTCGGGGAAGGGTTAGGGTTAGGGTTCGGGCTAGGGTTAGGGTTAGGGGACGGGGACGGTTTAGGGTCCAGGTGAGGGTACGACAACGCTTTAGGGGGAGCGTACGTGTGAGGGCGCGGGTTAGTGTCAGCGTACGGGTTAGGATTAGGGGACGGGTGAGGGTCAGGCTTCGGGGAAGCGTTAGGGTTAGGGTTCGGGCTAGGGTTAGTGTTAAGGGACGGGGACGGTTTAGGGTCCAGGTGAGGGTACGACAACGCTTTAGGGGGGCGTACGTGTGAGGGCGTGGGTTAGTGTCAGCGTACGGGTTAGGATTAGGGGACGGGTGAGGGTCAGGCTTCGGGGAAGGGTTAGGGTTAGGGTTCGGGCTAGGGTTAGGGTTAGGGGACGGGGACGGTTTAGGGTCCAGGTGAGGGTACGACAACGCTTTAGGGGTTGCGTACGTGTGAGGGCGCGGGTTAGTGTCAGCGTACGGGTTAGGATTAGGGGACGGGTGAGGGTCAGGCTTCGGGGAAGGGTTAGGGTTAGGGTTCGGGCTAGGGTTAGGGTTAGGGGACGGGGACGGTTTAGGGTCCAGGTGAGGGTACGACAACGCTTTAGGGGGAGCGTACGTGTGAGGGCGCGGGATAGTGTCAGCGTACGGGTTAGGATTAGGGGACGGGTGAGGGTCAGGCTTCGGGGAAGGGTTAGGGTTAGGGTTCGGGCTAGGGTTAGGGTTAGGGGACGGGGACGGTTTAGGGTCCAGGTGAGGGTACGACAACGCTTTAGGGGGAGCGTACGTGTGAGGGCGCGGGTTAGTGTCAGTGTACGGGTTAGGATTAGGGGACGGGTGAGGGTCAGGCTTCGGGGAAGGGTTAGGGTTAGGGTTCGGGCTAGGGTTAGGGTTAGGGGACGGGGACGCTTTAGGGTCCAGGTGAGGGTACGACAACGCTTTAGGGGGAGCGTACATGTGAGGGCGCGGGTTAGTGTCAGCGTACGGGTTAGGATTAGGGGACGGGTGAGGGTCAGGCTTCGGGGAAGGGTTAGGGTTAGGGTTCGGGCTAGGGTTAGGGTAAGGGGACGGGGACGGTTTAGGGTCCAGGTGAGGGTACGACAACGCTTTAGGGGGAGTGTACGTGTGAGGGCGCGGGTTAGTGTCAGCGTACGGGTTAGGATTAGGGGACGGGTGAGGGTCAGGCTTCGGGGAAGGGTTAGGGTTAGGGTTCGGGCTAGGGTTAGGGTTAGGGGACGGGGACGGTTTAGGGTCCAGGTGAGGGTACGACAACGCTTTAGGGGGAGCATACGTGTGAGGACGTGGGTTAGTGTCAGCGTACGGGTTAGGATTAGGGGACGGGTGAGGGTCAGGCTTCGGGGAAGGGTTAGGATTAGGGTTCGGGCTAGGGTTAGGGTTAGGGGACGGGGATGGTTTAGGGTCCAGGTGAGGGTACGACAACGATTTAGTGGGAGCGTACGTGTGAGGGCGCGGGTTAGTGTCAGCGTACGGGTTAGGATTAGGGGACGGGTGAGGGTCCGGCTTCGGGGAAGGGTTAGGGTTAGGGTTCGGGCTAGGGTTAGGGTTAGGGGACGGGGACGCTTTAGGGTACAGGTGAGGGTACGACAACGCTTTAGGGGGAGCGTACGTGTGAGGGCGCGGGTTAGTGTCAGTGTACGGGTTAGGATTAGGGGACGAGTGAGGGTCAGGCTTCGGGGAAGGGTTAGGGTTAGGGTTCGGGCTAGGGTTAGGGTTAGGGGACGGGGACGGTTGAGGGTCCAGGTGAGGGTACGACAACGATTTAGTGGGAGCGTACGTGTGAGGGCGCGGGTTAGCGTAAGCGTACGGGTTAGGATTAGGGGACGGGTGAGGGTCAGGCTTCGGGGAAGGGTTAGGGTTAGGGTTCGGGCTAGGGTTAGGGTTAGGGGACGGGGACGCTTTAGGGTCCAGGTGAGGGTACGACAACGCTTTAGGGGGAGTGTACATGTGAGGGCGCGGGTTAGCGTCAGCGTACGGGTTAGGATTAGGGGACGGGTGAGGGTCAGGCTTCGGGGAAGGGTTAGGGTTAGGGTTCAGGCTAGGGTTAGGGTTAGGGGACGGGGACGGTTTAGGGTCCAGGTGAGGGTACGACAACGCTTTAGGGGGAGCGTACGTGTGAGTGCACGGGTTAGCGTCGGCATACGGGTTAGGATTATGGGACGGGTGAGGGTCAGGCTTCGGGGAAGGGTTAGGGTTAGGGTTCGGGCTAGGGTTAGGGTTAGGGGACGGGGACGGTTTAGGGTCCAAGTGAGGGTACGACAACGCTTTAGGGGGAGCGTACGTGTGAGGGCGCGGGTTAGCGTCAGCGTACGGGTTAGGATTAGGGGACGGGTGAGGGTCAGGCTTCGGGGAAGCGTTAGGGTTAGGGTTCGGGCTAGGGTTAGGGTTAGGGGACGGGGACGGTTTAGGGTCCAGGTGAGGGTACGACAACGCTTTAGGGGGAGCGTACGTGTGAGGGCGCGGGTTAGTGTCAGCGTACGGGTTAGGATTAGGGGACGGGTGAGGGTCAGGCTTCGGGGAAGGGTTAGGGTTTGGGTTCGGGCTAGGGTTAGGGTTAGGGGACGGGGACGGTTTAGGGTCCAGGTGAGGGTACGACAACGCTTTAGGGGGAGCGTACGTGTGAGGGCGCGGGTTAGCGTCAGCGTACGGGTTAGGATTAGGGGACGGGTGAGGGTCAGGCTTCGGGGAAGGGTTAGGGTTAGGGTTCGGGCTAGGGTTAGGGTTAGGGGACGGGGATGGTTTAGGGTCCAGGTGAGGGTATGACAACGCTTTAGGGGGATCGTACGTGTGAGGGCGCGGGTTAGCGTCAGCGTACGGGTAAGGATTAGGGGACGGGTGAGGTTCAGGCTTCGGGGAAGGGTTAGGGTTAGGGTTCGGGCTAGGGTTAGGGTTAGGGGACGGGGACGGTTTAGGGTCCAGGTGAGGGTACGACAACGCTTTAGGGGGAGCATACGTGTGAGGGCACGGGATAGTGTCAGCGTACGGGTTAGGATTAGGGGACGGGTGAGGTTCAGGCTTCGGGGAAGGGTTAGGGTTAGGGTTCGGGCTAGGGTTAGGGTTAGGGGACGGGGACGGTTTAGGGTCCAGGTGAGGGTACGACAACGCTTTAGGGGGAGCGTACGTGTGAGGGCGCGGGTTAGTGTCAGCGTACGGGTTAGGATTAGGGGACAGGTGAGGGTCAGGCTTCGGGGAAGGGTTAGGGTTAGTGTTCGGTCTAGGGTTAGGGTTAGGGGACGGGGACGGTTTAGGGTCCAGGTGAGGGTACGACAACGCTTTAGGGGGAGCGTACGTGTGAGGGCGCAGGTTAGTGTCAGCGTACAGGTTAGGATTAGGGGACGGGTGAGGGTCAGGCTTCGGGGAAGTGTTAGGGTTAGGGTTCGGGCTAGGGTTAGTGTTAGGGGACGGGGACGGTTTAGGGTCCAGGTGAGGGTACGACAACGCTTTAGGGGGGCGTACATGTGAGGGCGTGGGTTAGTGTCAGCGTACGGGTTAGAATTAGGGGACGGGTGAGGGTCAGGCTTCGGGGAAGGGTTAGGGTTAGGGTTCGGGCTAGGGTTAGGGTTAGGGGACGGGGACGGTTTAGGGTCCAGGTGAGGGTACGACAACGCTTTAGGGGTTGCGTACGTGTGAGGGCGCGGGTTAGTGTCAGCGTACGGGTTAGGATTAGGGGACGGGTGAGGGTCAGGCTTCGGGGAAGGGTTAGGGTTAGGGTTCGGGCTAGGGTTAGGGTTAGGGGACGGGGACGGTTTAGGGTCCAGGTGAGGGTACGACAACGCTTTATGGGGAGCGTACGTGTGAGGGCGCGGGTTAGTGTCAGCGTACGGGTTAGGATTAGGGGACGGGTGAGGGTCAGGCTTCGGGGAAGGGTTAGGGTTAGGGTTCGGGCTAGGGTTAGGGTTAGGGTACGGGGACGGCTTAGGGTCCAGGTGAGGGTATGACAACGCTTTAGGGGGAGCGTACGTGTGAGGGCGCGGGTTAGCGTCAGCGTACGGGTTAGGATTAGGGGACGGGTGAGGGTCAGGCTTCGGGGAAGGGTTAGGGTTAGGGTTCGGGCTAGGGTTAGGGTTAGGGGACGGGGACGGTTTAGGGTCCAGGTGAGGGTATGACAACGCTTTAGAGGGAGCGTACGTGTGAGGGCGAGGGTTAGTGTCAGCGTACGGGTTAGTCTTAGGGGATGGGTGAGGGTCAGACTTCGGGGAAGGGTTAGGGTTAGGGTTCGGGCTAGGGTTAGGGTTAGGGGACGGGGACGGTTTAGGGTCCAGGTGAGGGTACGACAACGCTTTAGGGGTTGCGTACGTGTGAGGGCGCGGGTTAGTGTCAGCGTACGGGTTAGGATTAGGGGACGGGTGAGGGTCAGGCTTCGGGGAAGGGTTAGGGTTAGGGTTCGGGCTAGGGTTAGGGTTAGGGGACGGGGACGGTTCAGGGTCCAGGTGAGGGTACGACAACGCTTTAGGGGGAGCGTACGTGTGAGGGCGCGGGTTAGTGTCAGCGTATGGGTTAGGATTAGGGGACGGGTGAGGGTCAGGCTTTGGGGAAGGGTTAGGGTTAGGGTTCGGGCTAGGGTTAGGGTTAGGGGACGGGGACGGTTCAGGGTCCAGGTGAGGGTACGACAACGCTTTAGGGGGAGCGTACGTGTGAGGGCGCGGGTTAGTGTCAGCGTATGGGTTAGGATTAGGGGACGGGTGAGGGTCAGGCTTCGGGGAAGGGTTAGGGTTAGGGTTCGGGCTAGGGTTAGGGTTAGGGGACGGGGACGGTTTAGGGTCCAGGTGAGGGTACGACAACGCTTTAGGGGGAGTGTACGTGTGAGGGCGCGGGTTAGTGTCAGCGTACGGGTTAGGATTAGGGGACGGGTGAGGGTCAGGCTTCGGGGAAGGGTTAGGGTTAGGGTTCGGGCTAGGGTTAGGGTTAGGGGACGGGGACGGTTTAGGGTCCAGGTGAGGGTACGACAACGATTTAGTGGGAGCGTACGTGTGAGGGCGCGGGTTAGTGTCAGCGTACGGGTTAGGATTAGGGGACGGGTGAGGGTCAGGCTTCGGGGAAGGGTTAGGGTTAGGGTTCGGGCTAGGGTTAGGGTTAGGGGACGGGGACGCTTTAGGGTCCAGGTGAGGGTACGACAACGCTTTAGGGGGAGCGTACGTGTGAGGGCGCGGGTTAGTGTCAGCGTACTGGTTAGGATTACGGGACGGGTGAGAGTCAGGCTTCGGGGAAGGGTTAGGGTTAGGGTTCGGGCTAGGGTTAGGGTTAGGGGACGGGGACGCTTTAGGGTCCAGGTGAGGGTACGACAACGCTTTAGGGGGAGCGTACGTGTGAGGGCTTGGGTTAGCGTCAGCGTACGGGTTAGGATAAGGGGACGGGTGAGGGTCAGGCTTCGGGGAAGGGTTAGGGTTAGGGTTCGGGCTAGGGTTAGGGTTAGGGGACGGGGACGGTTTAGGATCCAGGTGAGGGTACGACAACGCTTTAGGGGGAGCGTACGTGTGAATGCGCGGGTTAGCGTCAGCGTACGGGTTAGGATTAGGGGACGGGTGAGGGTCAGGCTTCGGGGAAGGGTTAGGGTTAGGGTTCGGGCTAGGGTTAGGGTTAGGGGACGGGGACGGTTTAGGGTCCAAGTGAGGGTACGACAACGCTTTAGGGGGGGCGTACGTGTGAGGGCGCGGGTTAGCGTCAGCGTACGGTTTAGGATTAGGGGACGGGAAAGGGTCAGGCTTCGGGGAAGGGTTAGGGTTAGGGTTCGGGCTAGGGTTAGGGTTAGGGGACGGGGACGGTTTAGGGTCCAGGTGAGGGTACGACAACGCTTTAGGGGGAGCGTACGTGTGAGGGCGCGGGTTAGCGTCAGCGTACGGGTTAGGATTAGGGGACGGGTGAGGGTCAGGCTTCGCGGAAGGGTTAGGGTTAGGATTAGGGCTAGGGTTAGGGTTAGGGGACGGGGACGGTTTAGGGTCCAGGTGAGGGTACGACAACGCTTTAGGGGGAGCGTACGTGTGAGGGCGCGGGTTAGCGTCAGCCTACGGGTAGGGTTAGGGGACGGGTGAGGGTCAGGCTTCGGGGAAGGGTTAGGGTTAGGGTTCGGGCTAGGGTTAGGTTTAGGGGACGGGGACGGTTTAGGGTCCAGGTGAGGGTACGACAACGCTTTAGGGGGAGCGTACGTGTGAGGGCGCGGGTTAGCGTCAGCGTACGGGTTAGGATTAGGGGACGGGTGAGGGTCAGGCTTCGGGAAAGGGTTAGGGTTAGGGTTCGGGCTAGGGTTAGGGTTAGGGTTAGGGGACGGTTTAGGGTCCAGGTGAGGGTACGACAACGCTTTAGGGGGAGCGTACGTGTGAGGGCGCGGGTTAGCGTCAGCGTACGGGTTAGGATTAGGGGACGGGTGAGGGTTAGGCTTCGGGGAAGTGTTAGGGTTAGGGTTCGGGCTAGGGTTAGGGTTAGGGGACGGGGACGGTTTAGGGTCCAGGTGAGGGTACGACAACGCTTTAGGGGGAGCGTACGTGTGAGGGCGCGGCTTAGTGTCAGCGTACGGGTTAGGATTAGGGGACGGGTGAGGGTCAGGCTTCGGGGAAGGGTTAGGGTTAGGGTTCGGGCTAGGGTTAGGGTTAGGGGACGGGGACGGTTTAGGGTCCAGGTGAGGGTACGACAACGCTTTAGGGGGAGCGTACGTGTGAGGGCGCGGGTTAGTGTCAGCGTACGGGTTAGGATTAGGGGACGGGTGAGGGTCAGGCTTCGGGGAAGGGTTAGGGTTAGGGTTCGGGCTAGGGTTAGGGTTAGGGGACGGGGACGGTTTAGGGTCCAGGTGAGGGTACGACAACGCTTTAGCGGGAGCGTACGTGTGAGGGCGCGGGTTAGCGTCAGCGTACGGGTTAGGATTAGGGGACGGGTGAGGGTCAGGCTTCGGGGAAGGGTTAGGGTTAGGGTTCGGGCTAGGGTTAGGGTTAGGGGACGGGGACGGTTTAGGGTCCAGGTGAGGGTAAGACAACGCTTTAGGGGGAGCGTACGTGTGAGGGCGCGGGTTAGTGTCAGCGTACGGGTTAGGATTAGGGGACGGGTGAGGGTCAGGCTTCGGGGAAGGGTTAGGGTTAGGGTTCGGGCTAGGGTTAGGGTTAGGGGACGGGGACGGTTGAGGGTCCAGGTGAGGGTACGACAACGCTTTAGGGGGAGCGTACGTGTGAGGGCGCGGGTTAGTGTCAGCGTACGGGTTAGGATTATGGGACGGGTGAGGGTCAGGCTTCGGGGAAGGGTTAGGGTTAGGGTTCGGGCTAGGGTTAGGGTTAGGGGACGGGGACGGTTTAGGGTCCAGGTGAGGGTACGACAACGCTTTAGGGGGAGCGTACGTGTGAGGGCGCGGGTTTGTGTCAGCGTACGGTTTAGGATTAGGGGACGGGTGAGGGTCAGGCTTCGGGGAAGGTTTAGGGTTAGGGTTCGGGCTAGGGTTAGGGTTAGGGGACGGGGACGGTTTAGGGTCCAGGTGAGGGTACGACAACGCTTTATGGGGAGCGTACGTGTGAGGGCGCGGGTTAGTGTCAGCGTACGGGTTAGGATTAGGGGACGGGTGAGGGTCAGGCTTCGGGGAAGGGTTAGGGTTAGGGTTCGGGCTAGGGTTAGGGTTAGGGGACGGGGACGGTTTAGGGTCCAGGTGAGTGTACGACAACGCTTTAGGGGGAGCGTACGTGTGAGGGCGTGGGTTAGTGTCAGCGTACGGGTTAGGATTAGGGGACGGGTGAGGGTCAGGCTTCGGGGAAGGGTTAGGGTTAGTGTTCGGGCTAGGGTTAGGGTTAGGGGACGGGGACGGTTTAGGGTCCAGGTGAGGGCACGACAACGCTTTAGGGGGAGCGTACGTGTGAGGGCGTGGGTTAGTGTCAGCGTACGGGTTAGGATTAGGGGACGTGTGAGGGTCAGGCTTCGGGGAAGCGTTAGGGTTAGGGTTCGGGCTAGGGTTAGGGTTAGGGGACGGGGACGGTTTAGGGTCCAGGTGAGGGTACGACAACGCTTTAGGGGGACGTACGTGTGAGGGCGTGGGTTAGTGTCAGCGTACGGGTTAGTCTTAGGGGACGGGTGAGGGTCAGAGTTCGGGGAAGGGTTAGGGTTAGGGTTCGGGCTAGGGTTAGGGTTAGGGTACGGGGACGGTTTAGGGTCCAGGTGAGGGTACGAAAACGCTTTGGGGGTTGCGTACGTGTGAGGGCGCGGGTTAGTGTCAGCGTACGGGTTAGGATTAGGGGACGGGTGAGGGTCAGACTTCGGGGAAGGGTTAGGGTTAGGGTTCGGGCTAGGGTTAGGGGTAGGGGACGGGGACGGTTTAGGGTCCAGGTGAGGGTACGACAACGCTTTAGGGGGAGCGTACGTGTGAGGGCGCGGGTTAGTGTCAGCGTACGGGTTAGGATTAGGGGACGGGTGAGGGTCAGGCTTCGGGGAAGGGTTAGGGTTAGGGTTCGGGCTAGGGTTAGGGTTAGGGGACGGGGACGGTTTAGGGTCCAGGTGAGGGTACGACAACGCTTTAGGGGGAGCGTACGTGTGAGGGCGCGGGTTAGTGTCAGCGTATGGGTTAGGATTAGGGGACGGGTGAGGGTCAGGCTTCGGGGAAGGGTTAGGGTTAGGGTTCGGGCTAGGGTTAGGGTTAGGGTACGGGGACGGTTCAGCGTCCAGGTGAGGGTACGACAACGCTTTAGGGGGAGCGTACGTGTGAGGGCGCGGGTTAGTGTCAGCGTACGGGTTAGGATTAGGGGACGGGTGAGGGTCAGGCTTCGGGGAAGGGTTAGGGTTAGGGTTCGGGCTAGGGTTAGGGTTAGGGGACGGGGACGGTTTAGGGTCCAGGTGAGGGTACGACAACGCTTTAGGGGGAGCGTACGTGTGAGGGCGCGGGTTAGTGTCAGCGTACGGGTTAGGATTAGGGGACGGGTGAGGGTCAGGCTTCGGGGAAGGGTTAGGGTTAGGGTTCGGGCTAGGGTTAGGGTTAGGGGACGGGGACGGTTTAGGGTCCAGGTGAGGGTACGACAACGCTTTAGGGGGAGCGTACGTGTGAGGGCGCGGCTTAGTGTCAGCGTACGGGTTAGGATTGGGGACGGTTGAGGGTCAGGCTTCGGGGAAGGGTTAGGGTTAGGGTTCGGGCTAGGGTTAGGGTTAGGGGACGGGGACGGTTTAGGGTCCAGGTGAGGGTACGACAACGCTTTAGGGGGAGCGTACGTGTGAGGGCGCGGGTTAGTGTCAGCGTACGGGTTAGGATTAGGGGACGGGTGAGGGTCAGGCTTCGGGGAAGGGTTAGGGTTAGGCTTCGGGCTAGGGTTAGGGTTAGGGGACGGGGATGGTTTAGGGTCCAGGTGAGGGTACGACAACGATTTAGTGGGAGCGTACGTGTGAGGGCGCGGGTTAGTGTCAGCGTACGGGTTAGGATTAGGGGACGGGTGAGGGTCAGGCTTCGGGGAAGGGTTAGGGTTAGGGTTCGGGCTAGGGTTAGGGTTAGGGGACGGGGACGCTTTAGGGTCCAGGTGAGGGTACGACAACGCTTTAGGGGGAGCGTACGTGTGAGGGCGTGGGTTAGTGTCAGCGTACGGGTTAGGATTAAGGGACGGGTGAGGGTCAGGCTTCGGGGAAGGGTTAGGGTTAGGGTTCGGGCTAGGGTTAGGGTTAGGGGACGGGGACGGTTTAGGGTCCAGGTGAGGGTACGAGAACGCTTTAGGGGGAGCGTACGTGTGAGGGCGCGGGTTAGTGTCAGCGTACGGGTTAGGATTAGGGGACGGGTGAGGGTCAGGCTTCGGGGAAGGGTTAGGGATAGGGTTCGGGCTAGGGTTAGTGTTAGGGGACGGGGACGATTTAGGTTCCAGGTGAGGGTGCGACAACGCTTTAGGGGGAGCGTACGTGTGAGGGCGCGGGTTAGTGTCAGCGTACGGGTTAGGATTAGGGGACCGGTGAGGGTCAGGCTTCGGTGAAGGGTTAGGGTTAGGGTTCGGGCTAGGGTTAGGGTTAGGGGACGGGGACGGTTTAGGGTCCAGGTGAGGGTACGACAACGCTTTAGGGGGAGCGTACGTGTGAGGGCACGGGTTAGTGTCAGCGTACGGGTTAGGATTAGGGGACGGGTGAGGGTCAGGCTTCGGGGAAGGGTTAGGGTTAGTGTTCGGGCTAGGGTTAGGGTTAGGGGACGGGGACGGTTTAGGGTCCAGGTGAGGGTACGACAACGCTTTAGGGGGAGCGTACGTGTGAGGGCGCGGGTTAGTGTCAGCGTACGGGTTAGGATTAGGGGACGGGTGAGGGTCAGGCTTCGGGGAAGGGTTAGGGTTAGGGTTCGGGCTAGGGTTAGGGTTAAGGGACGGGGACGGTTTAGGGTCCAGGTGAGGGTACGACAACGCTTTAGGGGGGCGTACGTGTGAGGGCGTGGGTTAGTGTCAGCGTACGGGTTAGGATTAGGGGACGGGTGAGGGTCAGGCTTCGGGGAAGGGTTAGGGTTAGTGTTCGGGCTAGGGTTAGGGTTGGGGGACGGGGACGGTTTAGGGTCCAGGTGAGGGTACGACAACGCTTTAGGGGTTGCGTACGTGTGAGGGCGCGGGTTAGTGTCAGCGTACGGGTTAGGATTAGGGGACGGGTGAGGGTCAGGCTTCGGGGAAGGGTTAGGGTTAGGGTTCGGGCTAGGGTTAGGGTTAGGGGATGGGGACGCTTTAGGGTCCAGGTGAGGGTACGACAACGCTTTAGGGGGAGCGTACGTGTGAGGGCGCGGGTTAGTGTCAGCGTACGGGTTAGGATTAGGGGACGGGTGAGGGTCAGGCTTCGGGGAAGGGTTAGGGTTAGGGTTCGGGCTAGGGTTAGGGTTAGGGGACGGGGACGGTTTAGGGTCCAGGTGAGGGTACGAGAACGCTTTAGGGGGAGCATACGTGTGAGGGCGCGGGTTAGTGTCAGCGTACGGGTTAGGATTAGGGGACAGGTGAGGGTCAGGCTTCGGGGAAGGGTTAGGGTTAGTGTTCGGTCTAGGGTTAGGGTTAGGGGACGGGGACGGTTTAGGGTCCAGGTGAGGGTACGACAACGCTTTAGGGGGAGCGTACGTGTGAGGGCGCGGGTTAGTGTCAGCGTATGTGTTAGGATTAGGGGACGGGTGAGGGTCAGGCTTCGGGGAAGGGTTAGGGTTAGGGTTTGGGCTAGGGTTAGGGTTAGGGGACGGGGACGGTTTAGGGTCCAGGTGAGGGTACGACAACGCTTTATGGGGAGGGTACGTGTGAGGGCGCGGGTTAGTGTCAGCGTACGGGTTAGGATTAGGGGACGGGTGAGGGTCAGGCTTCGGGGAAGGGTTAGGGTTTGGGTTCGGGCTAGGGTTAGGGTTAGGGGACGGGGACGGTTTAGGGTCCAGTTGAGGGTATGACAACGCTTTAGGAGGAGCGTACGTGTGAGGGCGCGGGTTAGCGTCAGCGTACGGGTTAGGATTAGGGGACGGGTGAGGGTCAGGCTTCGGGGAAGGGTTAGGGTTAGGGTTCGGGCTAGGGTTAGGGTTAGGGGACGGGGACGGTTTAGGGTCCAGGTGAGGGTACGACAACGCTTTAGGGGGAGCGTACGTGTGAGGGCGCGGGTTAGTGTCAGCGTACGGGTTAGGATTAGGGGACGGGTGAGGGTCAGGCTTCGGGGAAGGGTTAGGGTTAGGGTTCGGGCTAGGGTTAGGGTTAGGGGACGGGGACGGTTTAGGGTCCAGGTGAGGGTACGAGAACGCTTTAGGGGGAGCGTACGTGTGAGGGCGCGGGTTAGTGTCAGCGTACGGGTTAGGATTAGGGGACGGGTGAGGGTCAGGCTTCGGGGAAGGGTTAGGGTTAGGGTTCGGGCTAGGGTTAGTGTTAGGGGACGGGGACGGTTTAGGGTCCAGGTGAGGGTACGACAACGCTTTAGGGGGAGCGTACGTGTGAGGGCGCGGGTTAGTGTCAGCGTACGGGTTAGGATTAGGGGACAGGTGAGGGTCAGGCTTCGGGGAAGGGTTAGGGTTAGGGTTCGGGCTAGGGTTAGGGTTAGGGGACGGGGACGGTTTAGGGTCCAGGTGAGGGTACGACAACGCTTTAGGGGGAGCGTACGTGTGAGGGCGCGGGTTAGTGTCAGCGTACGGGTTAGGATTAGGGGACGGGTGAGGGTCAGGCTTCGGGGAAGCGTTAGGGTTAGGGTTCGGGCTAGGGTTAGTGTTAGGGGACGGGGACGGTTTAGGGTCCAGGTGAGGGTACGACAACGCTTTAGGGGGACGTACGTGTGAGGGCGTGGGTTAGTGTCAGCGTACGGGTTAGTCTTAGGGGACGGGTGAGGGTCAGACTTCGGGGAAGGGTTAGGGTTAGGGTTCGGGCTAGGGTTAGGGTTAGGGGACGGGGACGGTTTAGGGTCCAGGTGAGGGTACGACAACGCTTTAGGGGTTGCGTACGTGTGAGGGCGCGGGTTAGTGTCAGCGTACGGGTTAGGATTAGGGGACGGGTGAGGGTCAGGCTTCGGTGAAGGGTTAGGGTTAGGGTTCGGGCTAGGGTTAGGGGTAGGGGACGGGGACGGTTTAGGGTCCAGGTGAGGGTACGACAACGCTTTAGGGGGAGCGTACGTGTGAGGGCGTGGGTTAGTGTCAGCGTACGGGTTAGGATTAGGGGACGGGTGAGGGTCAGGCTTCGGGGAAGGGTTAGGGTTAGGGTTCGGGCTAGGGTTAGGGTTAGGGGACGGGGACGGTTTAGGGTCCAGGTGAGGGTACGACAACGCTTTAGGGGGAGCGTATGTGTGAGGGCGCGGGTTAGTGTCAGCGTACGGGTTAGGATTAGGGGACGGGTGAGGGTCAGGCTTCGGGGAAGGGTTAGGGTTAGGGTTCGGGCTAGGGTTAGGGTTAGGGGACGGGGACGGTTTAGGGTCCAGGTGAGGGTACGACAACGCTTTAGGGGGAGCATACGTGTGAGGGCGCGGGTTAGTGTCAGCGTACGGGTTAGGATTAGGGGACAGGTGAGGGTCAGGCTTCGGGGAAGGGTTAGGGTTAGTGTTCGGTCTAGGGTTAGGGTTAGGGGACGGGGACGGTTTAGGGTCCAGGTGAGGGTACGACAACGCTTTAGGGGGAGCGTACGTGTGAGGGCGCGGGTTAGTGTCAGCGTACGGGTTAGGATTAGGGGACAGGTGAGGGTCAGGCTTCGGGGAAGCGTTAGGGTTAGGGTTCGGGCTAGGGTTAGTGTTAGGGGACGGGGACGGTTTAGGGTCCAGGTGAGGGTACGACAACGCTTTAGGGGGGCGTACGTGTGAGGGCGTGGGTTAGTGTCAGCGTACGGGTTAGGATTAGGGGACGGGTGAGGGTCAGGCTTCGGGGAAGTGTTAGGGTTAGGGTTCGGGCTAGGGTTAGGGTTAGGGGACGGGGACGGTTTAGGGTCCAGGTGAGGGTACGACAACGCTTTAGGGGTTGCGTACGTGTGAGGGCGCGGGTTAGTGTCAGCGTACGGGTTAGGATTAGGGGACGGGTGAGGGTCAGGCTTCGGGGAAGGGTTAGGGTTAGGGTTCGGGCTAGGGTTAGGGTTAGGGGACGGGGACGGTTTAGGGTCCAGGTGAGGGTACGACAACGCTTTATGGGGAGCGTACGTGTGAGGGCGCGGGTTAGTGTCAGCGTACGGGTTAGGATTAGGGGACGGGTGAGGGTCAGGCTTCGGGGAAGGGTTAGGGTTAGGGTTCGGGCTAGGGTTAGGGTTAGGGGACGGGGACGGTTTAGGGTCCAGTTGAGGGTATGACAACGCTTTAGGAGGAGCGTACGTGTGAGGGCGCGGGTTAGCGTCAGCGTACGGGTTAGGATTAGGGGACGGGTGAGGGTCAGGCTTCGGGGAAGGGTTAGGGTTAGGGTTCGGGCTAGGGTTAGGGTTAGGGGACGGGGACGGTTTAGGGTCCAGGTGAGGGTATGACAACGCTTTAGAGGGAGCGTACGTGTGAGGGCGCGGGTTAGCGTCAGCGTACGGGTTAGGATTAGGGGACGGGTGAGGGTCAGGCTTCGGGGAAGGGTTAGGGTTAGGGTTCGGGCTAGGGTTAGGGTTAGGGGACGGGGACGGTTTAGGGTCCAGGTGAGGGTACGACAACGCTTTAGGGGGAGCGTACGTGTGAGGGCGCGGGTTAGTGTCAGCGTACGGGTTAGGATTAGGGGACGGGTGAGGGTCAGGCTTCGGGGAAGGGTTAGGGTTAGGGTTCGGGCTAGGGTTAGGGTTAGGGGACGGGGACGGTTTAGGGTCCAGGTGAGGGTACGAGAACGCTTTAGGGGGAGCGTACGTGTGAGGGCGCGGGTTAGTGTCAGCGTACGGGTTAGGATTAGGGGACGGGTGAGGGTCAGGCTTCGGGGAAGCGTTAGGGTTAGGGTTCGGGCTAGGGTTAGTGTTAGGGGACGGGGACGGTTTAGGGTCCAGGTGAGGGTACGACAACGCTTTAGGGGGACGTACGTGTGAGGGCGTGGGTTAGTGTCAGCGTACGGGTTAGTCTTAGGGGACGGGTGAGGGTCAGACTTCGGGGAAGGGTTAGGGTTAGGGTTCGGGCTAGGGTTAGGGTTAGGGGACGGGGACGGTTTAGGGTCCAGGTGAGGGTACGACAACGCTTTAGGGGTTGCGTACGTGTGAGGGCGCGGGTTAGTGTCAGCGTACGGGTTAGGATTAGGGGACGGGTGAGGGTCAGGCTTCGGTGAAGTGTTAGGGTTAGGGTTCGGGCTAGGGTTAGGGGTAGGGGACGGGGACGGTTTAGGGTCCAGGTGAGGGTACGACAACGCTTTAGGGGGAGCGTACGTGTGAGGGCGCGGGTTAGTGTCAGCGTACGGGTTAGGATTAGGGGACGGGTGAGGGTCAGGCTTCGGGGAAGGGTTAGGGTTAGGGTTCGGGCTAGGGTTAGGGTTAGGGGACGGGGACGGTTTAGGGTCCAGGTGAGGGTACGACAACGCTTTAGGGGGATCGTACGTGTGAGGGCGCGGGTTAGTGTCAGCGTATGGGTTAGGATTAGGGGACGGGTGAGGGTCAGGCTTTGGGGAAGGGTTAGGGTTAGGGTTCGGGCTAGGGTTAGGGTTAGGGGACGGGGACGGTTCAGGGTCCAGGTGAGGGTACGACAACGCTTTAGGGGTAGCGTACGTGTGAGGGCGCGGGTTAGTGTCAGCGTACGGGTTAGGATTAGGGGACGGGTGAGGGTCAGGCTTCGGGGAAGGGTTAGGGTTAGGGTTCGGGCTAGGGTTAGGGTTAGGGGACGGGGACGGTTTAGGGTCCAGGTGAGGGTACGACAACGCTTTAGGGGGAGTGTACGTGTGAGGGCGCGGGTTAGTGTCAGCGTACGGGTTAGGATTATGGGACGGGTGAGGGTCAGGCTTCGGGGAAGGGTTAGGGTTAGGGTTCGGGCTAGGGTTAGGGTTAGGGGACGGGGACGGTTTAGGGTCCAGGTGAGGGTACGACAACGATTTAGTGGGAGCGTACGTGTGAGGGCGCGGGTTAGTGTCAGCGTACGGGTTAGGATTAGGGGACGGGTGAGGGTCAGGCTTCGGGGAAGGGTTAGGGTTAGGGTTCGGGCTAGGGTTAGGGTTAGGGGACGGGGACGGTTTAGGGTCCAGGTGAGGGTACGACAACGCTTTAGGGGGAGCGTACGTGTGAGGGCGCGGGTTAGTGTCAGCGTACGGGTTAGGATTAGGGGACAGGTGAGGGTCAGGCTTCGGGGAAGCGTTAGGGTTAGGGTTCGGGCTAGGGTTAGTGTTAGGGGACGGGGACGGTTTAGGGTCCAGGTGAGGGTACGACAACGCTTTAGGGGGGCGTACGTGTGAGGGCGTGGGTTAGTGTCAGCGTACGGGTTAGGATTAGGGGACGGGTGAGGGTCAGGCTTCGGGGAAGTGTTAGGGTTAGGGTTCGGGCTAGGGTTAGGGTTAGGGGACGGGGACGGTTTAGGGTCCAGGTGATGGTACGACAACGCTTTAGGGGTTGCGTACGTGTGAGGGCGCGGGTTAGTGTCAGCGTACGGGTTAGGATTAGGGGACGGGTGAGGGTCAGGCTTCGGGGAAGGTTTAGGGTTAGGGTTCGGGCTAGGGTTAGGGTTAGGGGACGGGGACGGTTTAGGGTCCAGGTGAGGGTACGACAACGCTTTATGGGGAGCGTACGTGTGAGGGCGCGGGTTAGTGTCAGCGTACGGGTTAGGATTAGGGGACGGGTGAGGGTCAGGCTTCGGGGAAGGGTTAGGGTTAGGGTTCAGGCTAGGGTTAGGGTTAGGGGACGGGGACGGTTTAGGGTCCAGTTGAGGGTATGACAACGCTTTAGGAGGAGCGTACGTGTGAGGGCGCGGGTTAGCGTCAGCGTACGGGTTAGGATTAGGGGACGGGTGAGGGTCAGGCTTCGGGGAAGGGTTAGGGTTAGGGTTCGGGCTAGGGTTAGGGTTAGGGGACGGGGACGGTTTAGGGTCCAGGTGAGGGTATGACAACGCTTTAGAGGGAGCGTACGTGTGAGGGCGCGGGTTAGCGTCAGCGTACGGGTTAGGATTAGGGGACGGGTGAGGGTCAGGCTTCGGGGAAGGGTTAGGGTTAGGGTTCGGGCTAGGGTTAGGGTTAGGGGACGGGGACGGTTTAGGGTCCAGGTGAGGGTACGACAACGCTTTAGGGGGAGCGTACGTGTGAGGGCGCGGGTTAGTGTCAGCGTACGGGTTAGGATTAGGGGACGGGTGAGGGTCAGGCTTCGGGGAAGGGTTAGGGTTAGGGTTCGGGCTAGGGTTAGGGTTAGGGGACGGGGACGGTTTAGGGTCCAGGTGAGGGTACGAGAACGCTTTAGGGGGAGCGTACGTGTGAGGGCGCGGGTTAGTGTCAGCGTACGGGTTAGGATTAGGGGACGGGTGAGGGTCAGGCTTCGGGGAAGCGTTAGGGTTAGGGTTCGGGCTAGGGTTAGTGTTAGGGGACGGGGACGGTTTAGGGTCCAGGTGAGGGTACGACAACGCTTTAGGGGGACGTACGTGTGAGGGCGTGGTTTAGTGTCAGCGTACGGGTTAGTCTTAGGGGACGGGTGAGGGTCAGACTTCGGGGAAGGGTTAGGGTTAGGGTTCGGGCTAGGGTTAGTGTTAGGGGACGGGGACGGTTTAGGGTCCAGGTGAGGGTACGACAACGCTTTAGGGGGGCGTACGTGTGAGGGCGTGGGTTAGTGTCAGCGTACGGGTTAGGATTAGGGGACGGGTGAGGGTCAGGCTTCGGGGAAGTGTTAGGGTTAGGGTTCGGGCTAGGGTTAGGGTTAGGGGACGGGGACGGTTTAGGGTCCAGGTGAGGGTACGACAACGCTTTAGGGGTTGCGTACGTGTGAGGGCGCGGGTTAGTGTCAGCGTACGGGTTAGGATTAGGGGACGGGTGAGGGTCAGGCTTCGGGGAAGGGTTAGGGTTAGGGTTCGGGCTAGGGTTAGGGTTAGGGGACGGGGACGGTTTAGGGTCCAGGTGAGGGTACGACAACGCTTTATGGGGAGCGTACGTGTGAGGGCGCGGGTTAGTGTCAGCGTACGGGTTAGGATTAGGGGACGGGTGAGGGTCAGGCTTCGGGGAAGGGTTAGGGTTAGGGTTCGGGCTAGGGTTAGGGTTAGGGGACGGGGACGGTTTAGGGTCCAGTTGAGGGTATGACAACGCTTTAGGAGGAGCGTACGTGTGAGGGCGCGGGTTAGCGTCAGCGTACGGGTTAGGATTAGGGGACGGGTGAGGGTCAGGCTTCGGGGAAGGGTTAGGGTTAGGGTTCGGGCTAGGGTTAGGGTTAGGGGACGGGGACGGTTTAGGGTCCAGGTGAGGGTATGACAACGCTTTAGAGGGAGCGTACGTGTGAGGGCGCGGGTTAGCGTCAGCGTACGGGTTAGGATTAGGGGACGGGTGACGGTCAGGCTTCGGGGAAGGGTTAGGGTTAGGGTTCGGGCTAGGGTTAGGGTTAGGGGACGGGGACGGTTTAGGGTCCAGGTGAGGGTACGACAACGCTTTAGGGGGAGCGTACGTGTGAGGGCGCGGGTTAGTGTCAGCGTACGGGTTAGGATTAGGGAACGGGTGAGGGTCAGGCTTCGGGGAAGGGTTAGGGTTAGGGTTCGGGCTAGGGTTAGGGTTAGGGGACGGGGACGGTTTAGGGTCCAGGTGAGGGTACGAGAACGCTTTAGGGGGAGCGTACGTGTGAGGGCGCGGGTTAGTGTCAGCGTACGGGTTAGGATTAGGGGACGGGTGAGGGTCAGGCTTCGGGGAAGCGTTAGGGTTAGGGTTCGGGCTAGGGTTAGTGTTAGGGGACGGGGACGGTTTAGGGTCCAGGTGAGGGTACGACAACGCTTTAGGGGGACGTACGTGTGAGGGCGTGGGTTAGTGTCAGCGTACGGGTTAGTCTTAGGGGACGGGTGAGGGTCAGACTTCGGGGAAGGGTTAGGGTTAGGGTTCGGGCTAGGGTTAGGGTTAGGGGACGGGGACGGTTTAGGGTCCAGGTGAGGGTACGACAACGCTTTAGGGGTTGCGTACGTGTGAGGGCGCGGGTTAGTGTCAGCGTACGGGTTAGGATTAGGGGACGGGTGAGGGTCAGGCTTCGGTGAAGTGTTAGGGTTAGGGTTCGGGCTAGGGTTAGGGGTAGGGGACGGGGACGGTTTAGGGTCCAGGTGAGGGTACGACAACGCTTTAGGGGGAGCGTACGTGTGAGGGCGCGGGTTAGTGTCAGCGTACGGGTTAGGATTAGGGGACGGGTGAGGGTCAGGCTTCGGGGAAGTGTTAGGGTTAGGGTTCGGGCTAGGGTTAGGGTTAGGGGACGGGGACGGTTTAGGGTCCAGGTGATGGTACGACAACGCTTTAGGGGTTGCGTACGTGTGAGGGCGCGGGTTAGTGTCAGCGTACGGGTTAGGATTAGGGGACGGGTGAGGGTCAGGCTTCGGGGAAGGTTTAGGGTTAGGGTTCGGGCTAGGGTTAGGGTTAGGGGACGGGGACGGTTTAGGGTCCAGGTGAGGGTACGACAACGCTTTATGGGGAGCGTACGTGTGAGGGCGCGGGTTAGTGTCAGCGTACGGGTTAGGATTAGGGGACGGGTGAGGGTCAGGCTTCGGGGAAGGGTTAGGGTTAGGGTTCAGGCTAGGGTTAGGGTTAGGGGACGGGGACGGTTTAGGGTCCAGTTGAGGGTATGACAACGCTTTAGGAGGAGCGTACGTGTGAGGGCGCGGGTTAGCGTCAGCGTACGGGTTAGGATTAGGGGACGGGTGAGGGTCAGGCTTCGGGGAAGGGTTAGGGTTAGGGTTCGGGCTAGGGTTAGGGTTAGGGGACGGGGACGGTTTAGGGTCCAGGTGAGGGTATGACAACGCTTTAGAGGGAGCGTACGTGTGAGGGCGCGGGTTAGCGTCAGCGTACGGGTTAGGATTAGGGGACGGGTGAGGGTCAGGCTTCGGGGAAGGGTTAGGGTTAGGGTTCGGGCTAGGGTTAGGGTTAGGGGACGGGGACGGTTTAGGGTCCAGGTGAGGGTACGACAACGCTTTAGGGGGAGCGTACGTGTGAGGGCGCGGGTTAGTGTCAGCGTACGGGTTAGGATTAGGGGACGGGTGAGGGTCAGGCTTCGGGGAAGGGTTAGGGTTAGGGTTCGGGCTAGGGTTAGGGTTAGGGGACGGGGACGGTTTAGGGTCCAGGTGAGGGTACGAGAACGCTTTAGGGGGAGCGTACGTGTGAGGGCGCGGGTTAGTGTCAGCGTACGGGTTAGGATTAGGGGACGGGTGAGGGTCAGGCTTCGGGGAAGCGTTAGGGTTAGGGTTCGGGCTAGGGTTAGTGTTAGGGGACGGGGACGGTTTAGGGTCCAGGTGAGGGTACGACAACGCTTTAGGGGGACGTACGTGTGAGGGCGTGGTTTAGTGTCAGCGTACGGGTTAGTCTTAGGGGACGGGTGAGGGTCAGACTTCGGGGAAGGGTTAGGGTTAGGGTTCGGGCTAGGGTTAGTGTTAGGGGACGGGGACGGTTTAGGGTCCAGGTGAGGGTACGACAACGCTTTAGGGGGGCGTACGTGTGAGGGCGTGGGTTAGTGTCAGCGTACGGGTTAGGATTAGGGGACGGGTGAGGGTCAGGCTTCGGGGAAGTGTTAGGGTTAGGGTTCGGGCTAGGGTTAGGGTTAGGGGACGGGGACGGTTTAGGGTCCAGGTGAGGGTACGACAACGCTTTAGGGGTTGCGTACGTGTGAGGGCGCGGGTTAGTGTCAGCGTACGGGTTAGGATTAGGGGACGGGTGAGGGTCAGGCTTCGGGGAAGGGTTAGGGTTAGGGTTCGGGCTAGGGTTAGGGTTAGGGGACGGGGACGGTTTAGGGTCCAGGTGAGGGTACGACAACGCTTTATGGGGAGCGTACGTGTGAGGGCGCGGGTTAGTGTCAGCGTACGGGTTAGGATTAGGGGACGGGTGAGGGTCAGGCTTCGGGGAAGGGTTAGGGTTAGGGTTCGGGCTAGGGTTAGGGTTAGGGGACGGGGACGGTTTAGGGTCCAGTTGAGGGTATGACAACGCTTTAGGAGGAGCGTACGTGTGAGGGCGCGGGTTAGCGTCAGCGTACGGGTTAGGATTAGGGGACGGGTGAGGGTCAGGCTTCGGGGAAGGGTTAGGGTTAGGGTTCGGGCTAGGGTTAGGGTTAGGGGACGGGGACGGTTTAGGGTCCAGGTGAGGGTATGACAACGCTTTAGAGGGAGCGTACGTGTGAGGGCGCGGGTTAGCGTCAGCGTACGGGTTAGGATTAGGGGACGGGTGACGGTCAGGCTTCGGGGAAGGGTTAGGGTTAGGGTTCGGGCTAGGGTTAGGGTTAGGGGACGGGGACGGTTTAGGGTCCAGGTGAGGGTACGACAACGCTTTAGGGGGAGCGTACGTGTGAGGGCGCGGGTTAGTGTCAGCGTACGGGTTAGGATTAGGGAACGGGTGAGGGTCAGGCTTCGGGGAAGGGTTAGGGTTAGGGTTCGGGCTAGGGTTAGGGTTAGGGGACGGGGACGGTTTAGGGTCCAGGTGAGGGTACGAGAACGCTTTAGGGGGAGCGTACGTGTGAGGGCGCGGGTTAGTGTCAGCGTACGGGTTAGGATTAGGGGACGGGTGAGGGTCAGGCTTCGGGGAAGCGTTAGGGTTAGGGTTCGGGCTAGGGTTAGTGTTAGGGGACGGGGACGGTTTAGGGTCCAGGTGAGGGTACGACAACGCTTTAGGGGGACGTACGTGTGAGGGCGTGGGTTAGTGTCAGCGTACGGGTTAGTCTTAGGGGACGGGTGAGGGTCAGACTTCGGGGAAGGGTTAGGGTTAGGGTTCGGGCTAGGGTTAGGGTTAGGGGACGGGGACGGTTTAGGGTCCAGGTGAGGGTACGACAACGCTTTAGGGGTTGCGTACGTGTGAGGGCGCGGGTTAGTGTCAGCGTACGGGTTAGGATTAGGGGACGGGTGAGGGTCAGGCTTCGGTGAAGTGTTAGGGTTAGGGTTCGGGCTAGGGTTAGGGGTAGGGGACGGGGACGGTTTAGGGTCCAGGTGAGGGTACGACAACGCTTTAGGGGGAGCGTACGTGTGAGGGCGCGGGTTAGTGTCAGCGTACGGGTTAGGATTAGGGGACGGGTGAGGGTCAGGCTTCGGGGAAGGGTTAGGGTTAGGGTTCGGGCTAGGGTTAGGGTTAGGGGACGGGGACGGTTTAGGGTCCAGGTGAGGGTACGACAACGCTTTAGGGGGATCGTACGTGTGAGGGCGCGGGTTAGTGTCAGCGTATGGGTTAGGATTAGGGGACGGGTGAGGGTCAGGCTTTGGGGAAGGGTTAGGGTTAGGGTTCGGGCTAGGGTTAGGGTTAGGGGACGGGGACGGTTCAGGGTCCAGGTGAGGGTACGACAACGCTTTAGGGGTAGCGTACGTGTGAGGGCGCGGGTTAGTGTCAGCGTACGGGTTAGGATTAGGGGACGGGTGAGGGTCAGGCTTCGGGGAAGGGTTAGGGTTAGGGTTCGGGCTAGGGTTAGGGTTAGGGGACGGGGACGGTTTAGGGTCCAGGTGAGGGTACGACAACGCTTTAGGGGGAGTGTACGTGTGAGGGCGCGGGTTAGTGTCAGCGTACGGGTTAGGATTAGGGGACGGGTGAGGGTCAGGCTTCGGGGAAGGGTTAGGGTTAGGGTTCGGGCTAGGGTTAGGGTTAGGGGACGGGGACGGTTTAGGGTCCAGGTGAGGGTACGACAACGATTTAGTGGGAGCGTACGTGTGAGGGCGCGGGTTAGTGTCAGCGTACGGGTTAGGATTAGGGGACGGGTGAGGGTCAGGCTTCGGGGAAGGGTTAGGGTTAGGGTTCGGGCTAGGGTTAGGGTTAGGGGACGGGGACGCTTTAGGGTCCAGGTGAGGGTACGACAACGCTTTAGGGGGAGCGTACGTGTGAGGGCGCGGGTTAGTGTCAGCGTACGGGTTAGGATTAGGGGACGGGTGAGGGTCAGGCTTCGGGGAAGGGTTAGGGTTAGGGTTCGGGCTAGGGTTAGGGTTAGGGGACGGGGACGGTTTAGGGTCCAGGTGAGGGTACGACAACGCTTTAGGGGGAGCATACGTGTGAGGGCGCGGGTTAGTGTCAGCGTACGGGTTAGGATTAGGGGACAGGTGAGGGTCAGGCTTCGGGGAAGGGTTAGGGTTAGTGTTCGGTCTAGGGTTAGGGTTAGGGGACGGGGACGGTTTAGGGTCCAGGTGAGGGTACGACAACGCTTTAGGGGGAGCGTACGTGTGAGGGCGCGGGTTAGTGTCAGCGTACGGGTTAGGATTAGGGGACAGGTGAGGGTCAGGCTTCGGGGAAGCGTTAGGGTTAGGGTTCGGGCTAGGGTTAGTGTTAGGGGACGGGGACGGTTTAGGGTCCAGGTGAGGGTACGACAACGCTTTAGGGGGGCGTACGTGTGAGGGCGTGGGTTAGTGTCAGCGTACGGGTTAGGATTAGGGGACGGGTGAGGGTCAGGCTTCGGGGAAGTGTTAGGGTTAGGGTTCGGGCTAGGGTTAGGGTTAGGGGACGGGGACGGTTTAGGGTCCAGGTGATGGTACGACAACGCTTTAGGGGTTGCGTACGTGTGAGGGCGCGGGTTAGTGTCAGCGTACGGGTTAGGATTAGGGGACGGGTGAGGGTCAGGCTTCGGGGAAGGTTTAGGGTTAGGGTTCGGGCTAGGGTTAGGGTTAGGGGACGGGCACGGTTTAGGGTCCAGGTGAGGGTACGACAACGCTTTATGGGGAGCGTACGTGTGAGGGCGCGGGTTAGTGTCAGCGTACGGGTTAGGATTAGGGGACGGGTGAGGGTCAGGCTTCGGGGAAGGGTTAGGGTTAGGGTTCAGGCTAGGGTTAGGGTTAGGGGACGGGGACGGTTTAGGGTCCAGTTGAGGGTATGACAACGCTTTAGGAGGAGCGTACGTGTGAGGGCGCGGGTTAGCGTCAGCGTACGGGTTAGGATTAGGGGACGGGTGAGGGTCAGGCTTCGGGGAAGTGTTAGGGTTAGGGTTCGGGCTAGGGTTAGGGTTAGGGGACGGGGACGGTTTAGGGTCCAGGTGAGGGTATGACAACGCTTTAGAGGGAGCGTACGTGTGAGGGCGCGGGTTAGCGTCAGCGTACGGGTTAGGATTAGGGGACGGGTGAGGGTCAGGCTTCGGGGAAGGGTTAGGGTTAGGGTTCGGGCTAGGGTTAGGGTTAGGGGACGGGGACGGTTTAGGGTCCAGGTGAGGGTACGACAACGCTTTAGGGGGAGCGTACGTGTGAGGGCGCGGGTTAGTGTCAGCGTACGGGTTAGGATTAGGGGACGGGTGAGGGTCAGGCTTCGGGGAAGGGTTAGGGTTAGGGTTCGGGCTAGGGTTAGGGTTAGGGGACGGGGACGGTTTAGGGTCCAGGTGAGGGTACGAGAACGCTTTAGGGGGAGCGTACGTGTGAGGGCGCGGGTTAGTGTCAGCGTACGGGTTAGGATTAGGGGACGGGTGAGGGTCAGGCTTCGGGGAAGCGTTAGGGTTAGGGTTCGGGCTAGGGTTAGTGTTAGGGGACGGGGACGGTTTAGGGTCCAGGTGAGGGTACGACAACGCTTTAGGGGGACGTACGTGTGAGGGCGTGGGTTAGTGTCAGCGTACGGGTTAGTCTTAGGGGACGGGTGAGGGTCAGACTTCGGGGAAGGGTTAGGGTTAGGGTTCGGGCTAGGGTTAGGGTTAGGGGACGGGGACGGTTTAGGGTCCAGGTGAGGGTACGACAACGCTTTAGGGGTTGCGTACGTGTGAGGGCGCGGGTTAGTGTCAGCGTACGGGTTAGGATTAGGGGACGGGTGAGGGTCAGGCTTCGGTGAAGTGTTAGGGTTAGGGTTAGGTTTCGGGCTAGGGTTAGGGGTAGGGGACGGGGACGGTTTAGGGTCCAGGTGAGGGTACGACAACGCTTTAGGGGGAGCGTACGTGTGAGGGCGCGGGTTAGTGTCAGCGTACGGGTTAGGATTAGGGGACGGGTGAGGGTCAGGCTTCGGGGAAGGGTTAGGGTTAGGGTTCGGGCTAGGGTTAGGGTTAGGGGACGGGGACGGTTTAGGGTCCAGGTGAGGGTACGACAACGCTTTAGGGGGATCGTACGTGTGAAGGCGCGGGTTAGTGTCAGCGTATGGGTTAGGATTAGGGGACGGGTGAGGGTCAGGCTTTGGGGAAGGGTTAGGGTTAGGGTTCGGGCTAGGGTTAGGGTTAGGGGACGGGGACGGTTCAGGGTCCAGGTGAGGGTACGACAACGCTTTAGGGGTAGCGTACGTGTGAGGGCGCGGGTTAGTGTCAGCGTACGGGTTAGGATTAGGGGACGGGTGAGGGTCAGGCTTCGGGGAAGGGTTAGGGTTAGGGTTCGGGCTAGGGTTAGGGTTAGGGGACGGGGACGGTTTAGGGTCCAAGTGAGGGTACGACAACGCTTTAGGGGTAGCGTACGTGTGAGGGCGCGGGTTAGTGCCAGCGTACGGGTTAGGATTAGGGGACGGGAAAGGGTCAGGCTTCGGGGAAGGGTTAGGGTTAGGGTTCGGGCTAGGGTTAGGGTTAGGGGACGGGGACGGTTTAGGGTCCAGGTGAGGGTACGACAACGCTTTAGGGGGAGCGTACGTGTGAGGGCGCGGGTTAGCGTCAGCGTACGGGTTAGGATTAGGGGACGGGTGAGGGTCAGGCTTCGGGGAAGGGTTAGGGTTAGGCTTCGGGGTAGGGTTAGGGTTAGGGGACGGGGACGGTTTAGGGTCCAGGTGAGGGTACGATAACGCTTTAGGGGGAGCGTACGTGTGAGGGCGCGGGTTAGTTTCAGCGTACGGGTTAGGATTAGGGGACGGGTGAGGGTCAGGCTTCGGGGAAGGGTTAGGGTTAGGGTTCGGGCTAGGGTTAGGGTTAGGGGACGGGGACGGTTTAGGGTCCAGGTGAGGGCACGACAACGATTTAGTGGGAGCGTACGTGTGAGGGCGCGGGTTAGTGTCAGCGTACGGGTTAGGATTAGGGGACGGGTGAGGGTCAGGCTTCGGGGAAGGGTTAGGGTTAGGGTTCGGGCTAGGGTTAGGGTTAGGGGACGGGGACGCTTTAGGGTCCAGGTGAGGGTACGACAACGCTTTAGAGGGAGCGTACGTGTGAGTGCGCGAGTTAGAGTCAGCGTACGGGTTAGGATAAGGGGACGGGTGAGGGTCAGGCTTCGGGGAAGGGTTAGGGTTAGGGTTCGGGCTAGGGTTAGGGTTAGGGGACGGGGACGGTTTAGGGTCCAAGTGAGGGTACGACAACGCTTTAGGGGGAGCGTACGTGTGAGGGCGCGGGTTAGCGTCAGCGTACGGGTTAGGATTAGGGGACGGGTGAGGGTCAGGCTTCGGGGAAGGGTTAGGGTTAGGGTTCGGGCTAGGGTTAGGGTTAGGTGACAGGGACGTTTTAGGGTCCAGGTGAGGGTACGACAACGCTTTAGGGGCAGCGTACGTGTGAGGGCGCGGTTTAGTGTCAGCGTACGGGTTAGGATTAGGGGACAGGTGAGGGTCAGGCTTCGGGGAAGGGTTAGGGTTAGGGTTCGGGCTAGGGTTAGGGTTAAGGGACGGGGACGGTTTAGGGTCCAGGTGAGGGTACGACAACGCTTTAGGGGGAGCGTACGTGTGAGGGCGCGGGTTAGCGTCAGCGTACGGGTTAGGATTAGGGGACGGGTGAGGGTCAGGCTTCGCGGAAGGGTTAGGGTTAGGGTTAGGGCTAGGGTTAGGGTTAGGGGACGGGGACGGTTTAGGGTCCAGGTGAGGGTACGACAACGCTTTAGGGGGAGCGTACGTGTGAGGGCGCGGGTTAGCGTCAGCGTACGGGTTAGATTTAGGGGACGGGTGAGGGTCAGGCTTCGGGGAAGGGTTAGGGTTAGGGTTCGGGCTAGGGTTAGGGTTAGGGGACGGGGACGGTTTAGGGTCCAGGTGAGGGTACGACAACGCTTTAGGGGGAGCGTACGTGTGAGGGCGCGGCTTAGTGTCAGCGTACGGGTTAGGATTAGGGGACGTGTGAGGGTCAGGCTTCGGGGAAGGGTTAGGGTTAGGGTTCGGGCTAGGGTTAGGGTTAGGGGACGGGGACGCTTTAGGGTCCAGGTGAGGGTACGACAACACTTTAGGGGGAGCGTACGTGTGAGGGCGCGGGTTAGTGTCAGCGTACGGGTTAGGATTAGGGGACGGGTGAGGTTCAGGCTTCGGGGAAGGGTTAGGGTTAGGGTTCGGGCTAGGGTTAGGGTTAGGGGACGGGGACGGTTTAGGATCCAGGTGAGGGTACGACTACGCTTTAGGGGGAGCGTACGTGTGAGGGCGCGGGTTAGTGTCAGCGTACGGGTTAGGATTAGGGGACGGGTGAGGGTCAGGCTTCGGGGAAGGGTTAGGGTTAGGGTTCGGGCTAGGGTTAGGGTTAGGGGACGGGGACGGTTTAGGGTCCAGGTGAGGGTACGACAACGCTTTAGTGGGAGCGTACGTGTGAGGGCGCGGGTTAGCGTCAGCGTACGGGTTAGGATTAGGGGACGGGTGAGGGTCAGGCTTCGGGGAAGGGTTAGGGTTAGGGTTCGGGCTAGGGTTAGGGTTAGGGGACGGGGACGTTTTAGGGTCCAGGTGAGGGTACGACAACGCTTTAGGGGTAGCGTACGTGTGAGGGCGCGGGTTAGTGTCAGCGTACGGGTTAGGATTAGGGGACGGGTGAGGGTCAGGCTTCGGGGAAGGGTTAGGTTTAGGGTTCGGGCTAGCGTTAGGGTTAGGGGACGGGGACGGTTTAGGGTCCAGGTGAGGGTACGACAACGCTTTAGTGGGAGCGTAAGTGTGAGGGCGCGGGTTAGTGTCAGCGTACGGGTTAGGATTAGGGGACGGGTGAGGGTCAGGCTTCGGGGAAGGGTTAGGGTTAGGGTTCGGGCTAGGCTTAGGGTTAGGGGACGGGGACGGTTTAGGGTCCAGGTGAGGGTACGACAACGCTTTAAGGGGAGCGAACGTGTGAGGGCGCGGGTTAGTGTCAGCGTACGGGTTAGGATTAGGGGACGGGTGAGGGTCAGGCTTCGGGGAAGGGTTAGGGTTAGGGTTCGGGCTAGGGTTAGGGTTAGGGGACGGGGACGGTTTAGGGTCCAGGTGAGGGTACGATATCGCTTTAGGGGGAGCGTACGTGTGAGGGCGCGGGTTAGTTTCAGCGTACGGGTTAGGATTAGGAGACGGGTGAGGGTCAGGCTTCGGGGAAGGGTTAGGGTTAGGGTTCGGGCTAGGGTTAGGGTTAGGGGACGGGGACGGTTTAGGGTCCAGGTGAGGGCACGACAACGATTTAGTGGGAGCGTACGTGTGAGGGCGCGGGTTAGTGTCAGCGTACGGGTTAGGATTAGGGGACGGGTGAGGGTCAGGCTTCGGGGAAGGGTTAGGGTTAGGGTTCGGGCTAGGGTTAGGGTTAGGGGACGGGGACGCTTTAGGGTCCAGGTGAGGGTACGACAACGCTTTAGGGGGAGCGTACGTGTGAGGGCGCGGGTTAGTGTCAGCGTACGGGTTAGGATTAGGGGACGGGTGAGGGTCAGGCTTTGGGGAAGGGTTAGGGTTAGGGTTCGGGCTAGGGTTAGGGTTAGGTGACAGGGACGTTTTAGGGTCCAGGTGAGGGTACGACAACGCTTTAGGGGAAGCGTACGTGTGAGGGCGCGGTTTAGTGTCAGCGTACGGGTTAGGATTAGGGGACAGGTGAGGGTCAGGCTTCGGGGAAGTGTTAGGGTTAGGGTTCGGGCTAGGGTTAGGGTTAAGGGACGGGGACGGTTTAGGGTCCAGGTGAGGGTACGACAACGCTTTAGGGGGAGCGTACGTGTGAGGGCGCGGGTTAGCGTCAGCGTACGGGTTAGGATTAGGGGACGGGTGAGGGTCAGGCTTCGCGGAAGGGTTAGGGTTAGGGTTAGGGCTAGGGTAAGGGTTAGGGGACGGGGACGGTTTAGGGTCCAGGTGAGGGTACGACAACGCTTTAGGGGGAGCGTACGTGTGAGGGCGCGGGTTAGCGTCAGCGTACGGGTTAGGATTAGGGGACGGGTGAGGGTCAGGCTTCGGGGAAGGGTTAGGGTTAGGGTTCGGGCTAGGGTTAGGGTTAGGGGACGGGGACGGTTTAGGGTCCAGGTGAGGGTACGACAACGCTTTAGGGGGAGCGTACGTGTGAGGGCGCGGCTTAGTGTCAGCGTACGGGTTAGGATTAGGGGACGTGTGAGGGTCAGGCTTCGGGGAAGGGTTAGGGTTAGGGTTCGGGCTAGGGTTAGGGTTAGGGGACGGGGACGCTTTAGGGTCCAGGTGAGGGTACGACAACGCTTTAGGGGGAGCGTACGTGTGAGGGCGCGGGTTAGTGTCAGCGTACGGGTTAGGATTAGGGGACGGGTGAGGTTCAGGCTTCGGGGAAGGGTTAGGGTTAGGGTTCGGGCTAGGGTTAGGGTTAGGGGACGGGGACGGTTTAGGATCCAGGTGAGGGTACGACTACGCTTTAGGGGGACCGTACGTGTGAGGGCGCGGGTTAGTGTCAGCGTACGGGTTAGGATTAGGGAACGTGTGAGCGTCAGGCTTCGGGGAAGGGTTAGGGTTAGGGTTCGGGCTAGGGTTAGGGTTAGGGGACGGGGATGGTTTAGGGTCCAGGTGAGGGTACGACAACGCTTTAGGGGGAGCGTACGCGTGAGGGCGTGGGTTAGTGTCAGCGTACGGGTTAGGATTAGGGGACGGGTGAGGGTCAGGCTTCGGGGAAGTGTTAGGGTTAGGGTTCGGGCTAGGGTTAGGGTTAGTGGACGGGGACTGTTTAGGGTCCAGGTGAGGGTACGACAGCGATTTAGGGGGAGCGTACGCATGAGGGCGCGGGTTAGTGTCAGCGTACGGGTTAGGATTAGGGGACGGGTGAGGGTCAGGCTTCGGGGAAGGGTTAGGGTTAGGGTTCGGGCTAGGGTTAGGGTTAGGGGACGGGGACGGTTTAGGGTCCAGGTGAGGGTACGACAACGCTTTAGGGGGAGCGTACGTGTGAGGGCGCGGTTTAGTGTCAGCGTACGGGTTAGGATTAGGGGACGGGTGAGGGTCAGGCTTCGGGGAAGGGTTAGGGTTAGGGTTCGGGCTAGGGTTAGGGTTAGGGGACGGGGACGGTTTAGGGTCCAGGTGAGGGTACGACAACGCTTTAGGGGGAGCGTACGTGTGAGGGCGCGGGTTAGTGTCAGCGTACGGGTTAGGATTATGGGACGGGTGAGGGTCAGGCTTCGGGGAAGGGTTAGGGTTAGGGTTCGGGCTAGGGTTAGGGTTAGGGGACGGGGACGGTTTAGGGTCCAGGTGAGGGTACGACAACGCTTTAGGGGGAGCGTACGTGTGAGGGCGCGGGTTAGTGTCAGCGTACGGTTTAGGATTAGGGGACGGGTGAGGGTCAGGCTTCGGGGAAGGGTTAGGGTTAGGGTTCGGGCTAGGGTTAGGGTTAGGGGACGGGGACGGTTTAGGGTCCAGGTGAGGGTACGACAACGCTTTAGGGGGAGCGTACGTGTGAGGGCGCGGGTTAGTGTCAGCGTACGGTTTAGGATTAGGGGACGGGTGAGGGTCAGGCTTCGGGGAAGTGTTAGGGTTAGGGTTCGGGCTAGGGTTAGGGTTAGGGGACGGGGACGGTTTAGGGTCCAGGTGAGGGTACGACAACGCTTTAGGAGGAGCGTACGTGTGAGGGCGCGGGTTCGCATCAGCGTACGGGTTAGGATTAGGGGACGGGTGAGGGTCAGGCTTCGGGGAAGGGTTAGGGTTAGGGTTCGGGCTAGGGTTAGGGTTAGGGGACGGGGACGTTTTAGGGTCCAGGTGAGGGTACGACAACGCTTTAGGGGTAGCGTACCTGTGAGGGCGCGGGTTAGTGTCAGCGTACGGGTTAGGATTAGGGGACGGGTGAGGGTCAGGCTTCGGGGAAGGGTTAGGGTTAGGGTTCGGGCTAGCGTTAGGGTTAGGGGACGGGGACGGTTTAGGGTCCAGGTCAGGGTACGACAACGCTTTAGTGGGAGCGTAAGTGTGAGGGCGCGGGTTAGTGTCAGCGTACGGGTTAGGATTAGGGGACGGGTGAGGGTCAGGCTTCGGGGAAGGTTTAGGGTTAGGGTTCGGGCTAGGGTTAGGGTTAGGGGACGGGGACGGTTTAGGGTCCAGGTGAGGGTACGACAACGCTTTAGGGGGAGCGTACGTGTGAGGGCGCGGGTTAGTGTCAGCGTACGGGTTAGGATTATGGGACAGGTGAGGGTCAGGCTTCGGGGAAGGGTTAGGGTTAGTGTTCGGGCTAGGGTTAGGGTTAGGGGACGGGGACGGTTTAGGGTCCAGGTGAGGGTACGACAACGCTTTAGGGGGAGCGTACGTGTGAGGGCGCGGGTTAGTGTCAGCGTACGGGTTAGGATTAGGGGACGAGTGAGGGTCAGGCTTCGGGGAAGCGTTAGGGTTAGGGTTCGGGCTAGGGTTAGTGTTAGGGGACGGGGACGGTTTAGGGTCCAGGTGAGGGTACGACAACGCTTTAGGGGGGCGTACGTGTGAGGGCGTGGGTTAGTGTCGGCGTACGGGTTAGGATTAGGGGACGGGTGAGGGTCAGGCTTCGGGGAAGGGTTAGGGTTAGGGTTCGGGCTAGGGTTAGGGTTAGGGGACGGGGACGGTTTAGGGTCCAGGTGAGGGTACGACAACGCTTTAGGGGTTGCGTACGTGTGAGGGCGCGGGTTAGTGTCAGCGTACGGGTTAGGATTAGGGGACGGGTGAGGGTCAGGCTTCGGTGAAGGGTTAGGGTTAGGGTTCGGGCTAGGGTTAGGGTTAGGGGACGGGGACGGTTTAGGGTCCAGGTGAGGGTACGACAACGCTTTAGGGGGAGCGTACATGTGAGGGCGCGGGTTAGTGTCAGCGTACGGGTTAGGATTAGGGGACGGGTGAGGGTCAGGCTTCGGGGAAGGGTTAGGGTTAGGGTTCGGGCTAGCGTTAGGGTTAGGGGACGGGGACAGTTTAGGGTCCAGGTGAGGGTACGACAACGCTTTAGTGGGAGCGTAAGTGTGAGGGCGCGGGTTAGTGTCAGCGTACGGGTTAGGATTAGGGGACGGGTGAGGGTCAGGCTTCGGGGAAGGGTTAGGGTTAGGGTTCGGGCTAGGGTTAGGGTTCGGGGACGGGGACGGTTTAGGGTCCAGGTGAGGGTACGACAACGCTTTAGGGGGAGCGTACGTGTGAGGGCGCGGGTTAGTGTCAGCGTACGGGTTAGGATTATGGGACGGGTGAGGGTCAGGCTTCGGGGAAGGGTTAGGGTTAGTGTTCGGGCTAGGGTTAGGGTTAGGGGACGGGGACGGTTTAGGGTCCAGGTGAGGGTACGACAACGCTTTAGGGGTTGCGTACGTGTGAGGGCGCGGGTTAGTGTCAGCGTACGGGTTAGGATTAGGGGACGGGTGAGGGTCAGGCTTCGGGGAAGGGTTAGGGTTAGGGTTCGGGCTAGGGTTAGGGTTAGGGGACGGGGACGGTTTAGGGTCCAGGTGAGGGTACGACAACGCTTTAGGGGGAGCGTACGTGTGAGGGCGCGGGTTAGTGTCAGCGTACGGGTTAGGATTAGGGGACGGGTGAGGGTCAGGTTTCGGGGAAGGGTTAGGGTTAGGGTTCGGGCTAGGGTTAGGGTTAGGGGACGGGGACGGTTTAGGGTCCAGGTGAGGGTACGACAACGCTTTAGGGGGAGCGTACGTGTGAGGGCGCGGCTTAGTGTCAGCGTACGGGTTAGGATTAGGGGACGGGTGAGGGTCAGGCTTCGGGGAAGTGTTAGGGTTAGGTTTCGGGCTAGGGTTAGGGTTAGGGGACGGGGACGGTTTAGGGTCCAGGTGAGGGTACGACAACGCTTTAGGGGGAGCGTACGTGTGAGGGCGCGGGTTACTGTCAGCGTACGGGTTAGGATTAGGGGACGGGTGAGGGTCAGGCTTCGGGGAAGGGTTAGGGTTAGTGTTCGGGCTAGGGTTAGGGTTAGGGGACGGGGACGGTTTAGGGTCCAGGTGAGGGTACGACAACGCTTTAGGGGTTGCGTACGTGTGAGGGCGCGGGTTAGTGTCAGCGTACGGGTTAGGATTAGGGGACGGGTGAGGGTCAGGCTTCGGGGAAGGGTTAGGGTTAGGGTTCGGGCTAGGGTTAGGGTTAGGGGACGGGGACGGTTTAGGGTCCAGGTGAGGGTACGACAACGCTTTAGGGGGAGCGTACGTGTGAGGGCGCGGGTTAGTGTCAGCGTACGGGTTAGGATTAGGGGACGGGTGAGGGTCAGGTTTCGGGGAAGGGTTAGGGTTAGGGTTCGGGCTAGGGTTAGGGTTAGGGGACGGGGACGGTTTAGGGTCCAGGTGAGGGTACGACAACGCTTTAGGGGGAGCGTACGTGTGAGGGCGCGGCTTAGTGTCAGCGTACGGGTTAGGATTAGGGGACGGGTGAGGGTCAGGCTTCGGGGAAGTGTTAGGGTTAGGTTTCGGGCTAGGGTTAGGGTTAGGGGACGGGGACGGTTTAGGGTCCAGGTGAGGGTACGACAACGCTTTAGGGGGAGCGTACGTGTGAGGGCGCGGGTTACTGTCAGCGTACGGGTTAGGATTAGGGGACGGGTGAGGGTCAGGCTTCGGGGAAGGGTTAGGGTTAGGGTTCGGGCTAGGGTTAGGGTTAGGGGACGGGGACGGTTTAGGGTCCAGGTGAGGGTACGACAACGCTTTAGGGGGAGCGTACGTGTGAGGGCGCGGGTTAGTGTCAGCGTACGGGTTAGGATTAGGGGACGGGTGAGGGTCAGGCTTCGGGGAAGGGTTAGGGTTAGGGTTCGGGCTAGGGTTAGGGGACGGGGACGGGGACGGTTTAGGGTCCAGGTGAGGGTAGGACAACGATTTAGTGGGAGTGTACGTGTGAGGGCGCGGGTTAGTGTCAGCGTACGGGTTAGGATTAGGGGACGGGTGAGGGTCAGGCTTCGGGGAAGGGTTAGGTTTAGGGTTCGGGCTAGGGTTAGGGTTAGGGGACGGGGACGCTTTAGGGTCCAGGTGAGGGTACGACAACGCTTTAGGGGGAGCGTACGTGTGAGGGCGCGGGTTAGTGTCAGCGTACGGGTTAGGATTAGGGGACGGGTGAGGGTCAGGCTTCGGGGAAGGGTTAGGGTTAGGCTTCGGGCTAGGGTTAGGGTTAGGGGACGGGGACGGTTTAGGGTCCAGGTGAGGGTACGACAACGCTTTAGGGGGAGCGTACGTGTGAGGGCGCGGGTTAGTGTCAGCGTACGGGTTAGGATTAGGGGACGGGTGAGGGTCAGGCTTCGGGGAAGGGTTAGGGTTAGGGTTCGGGCTAGGGTTAGGGTTAGGGGACGGGGACGGTTTAGGGTCCAGGTGAGGGTACGACAACGCTTTAGGGGTAGCGTACGTGTGAGGGCGCGGGTTAGTGTCAGCGTACGGGTTAGGATTAGGGGACGGGTGAGGGTCAGGCTTCGGGGAAGGGTTAGGGTTAGGGTTCGGGCTAGCGTTAGGGTTAGGGGACGGGGACGGTTTAGGGTCCAGGTGAGGGTACGACAACGCTTTAGTGGGAGCGTAAGTGTGAGGGCGCGGGTTAGTGTCAGCGTACGGGTTAGGATTAGGGGACGGGTGAGGGTCAGGCTTCGGGGAAGGGTTAGGGTTAGGGTTCGGGCTAGGGTTAGGGTTAGGGGACGGGGACGGTTTAGGGTCCAGGTGAGGGTACGACAACGCTTTAAGGGGAGCGTACGTGTGAGGGCGCGGGTTAGTGTCAGCGTACGGGTTAGGATTAGGGGAAGGGTGAGGGTCAGGCTTCGGGGAAGGGTTAGGGTTAGGGTTCGGGCTAGGGTTAGGGTTAGGGGACGGGGACGGTTTAGGGTCCAGGTGAGGGTACGATAACGCTTTAGGGGGAGCGTACGTGTGAGGGCGCGGGTTAGTTTCAGCGTACGGGTTAGGATTAGGGGACGGGTGAGGGTCAGGCTTCGGGGAAGGGTTAGGGTTAGGGTTCGGGCTAGGGTTAGGGTTAGGGGACGGGGACGGTTTAGGGTCCAGGTGAGGGCACGACAACGATTTAGTGGGAGCGTACGTGTGAGGGCGCGGGTTAGTGTCAGCGTACGGGTTAGGATTAGGGGACGGGTGAGGGTCAGGCTTCGGGGAAGGGTTAGGGTTAGGGTTCGGGCTAGGGTTAGGGTTAGGGGACGGGGACGCTTTAGGGTCCAGGTGAGGGTACGACAACGCTTTAGGGGGAGCGTACGTGTGAGGGCGCGGGTTAGTGTCAGCGTACGGGTTAGGATTAGGGGACGGGTGAGGGTCAGGCTTCGGGGAAGGGTTAGGGTTAGGGTTCGGGCTAGGGTTAGGGTTAGGGGACGGGGACGCTTTAGGGTCCAGGTGAGGGTACGACAACGCTTTAGAGGGAGCGTACGTGTGAGTGCGCGAGTTAGAGTCAGCGTACGGGTTAGGATAAGGGGACGGGTGAGGGTCAGGCTTCGGGGAAGGGTTAGGGTTAGGGTTCGGGCTAGGGTTAGGGTTAGGGGACGGGGACGGTTTAGGGTCCAAGTGAGGGTACGACAACGCTTTAGGGGGAGCGTACGTGTGAGGGCGCGGGTTAGCGTCAGCGTACGGGTTAGGATTAGGGGACGGGTGAGGGTCAGGCTTCGGGGAAGGGTTAGGGTTAGGGTTCGGGCTAGGGTTAGGGTTAGGTGACAGGGACGTTTTAGGGTCCAGGTGAGGGTACGACAACGCTTTAGGGGGAGCGTACGTGTGAGGGCGCGGTTTAGTGTCAGCGTACGGGTTAGGATTAGGGGACAGGTGAGGGTCAGGCTTCGGGGAAGGGTTAGGGTTAGGGTTCGGGCTAGGGTTAGGGTTAAGGGACGGGGACGGTTTAGGGTCCAGGTGAGGATACGACAACGCTTTAGGGGGAGCGTACGTGTGAGGGCGCGGGTTAGCGTCAGCGTACGGGTTAGGATTAGGGGACGGGTGAGGGTCAGGCTTCGCGGAAGTGTTAGGGTTAGGGTTAGGGCTAGGGTTAGGGTTAGGGGACGGGGACGGTTTAGGGTCCAGGTGAGGGTACGACAACGCTTTAGGGGGAGCGTACGTGTGAGGGCGCGGGTTAGCGTCAGCGTACGGGTTAGGATTAGGGGACGTGTGAGGGTCAGGCTTCGGGGAAGGGTTAGGGTTAGGGTTCGGGCTAGGGTTAGGGTTAGGGGACGGGGACGGTTTAGGGTCCAGGTGAGGGTACGACAACGCTTTAGGGAGAGCGTACGTGTGAGGGCGCGGCTTAGTGTCAGCGTACGGGTTAGGATTAGGGGACGTGTGAGGGTCAGGCTTCGGGGAAGGGTTAGGGTTAGGGTTCGGGCTAGGGTTAGGGTTAGGGGATGGGGACGCTTTAGGGTCCAGGTGAGGGTAAGACAACGCTTTAGGGGGAGCGTACGTGTGAGGGCGCGGGTTAGTGTCAGCGTACGGGTTAGGATTAGGGGACGGGTGAGGTTCAGGCTTCGGGGAAGGGTTAGGGTTAGGGTTCGGGCTAGGGTTAGGGTTAGGGGACGGGTACGGTTTAGGATCCAGGTGAGGGTACGACTACGCTTTAGGGGGAGCGTACGTGTGAGGGCGCGGGTTAGTGTCAGCGTACGGGTTAGGATTAGGGGACGTGTGAGCGTCAGGCTTCGGGGAAGGGTTAGGGTTAGGGTTCGGGCTAGGGTTAGGGTTAGGGGACGGGGACGGTTTAGGGTCCAGGTGAGGGTACGACAACGCTTTAGGGGGAGCGTACGCGTGAGGGCGTGGGTTAGTGTCAGCGTACGGGTTAGGATTAGGGGACGGGTGAGGGTCAGGCTTCGGGGAAGTGTTAGGGTTAGGGTTCGGGCTAGGGTTAGGGTTAGTGGACGGGGACTGTTTAGGGTCCAGGTGAGGGTACGACAGCGATTTAGGGGGAGCGTACGCATGAGGGCGCGGGTTAGTGTCAGCGTACGGGTTAGGATTAGGGGACGGGTGAGGGTCAGGCTTCGGGGAAGGGTTAGGGTTAGGGTTCGGGCTAGGGTTAGGGTTAGGGGACGGGGACGGTTTAGGGTCCAGGTGAGGGTACGACAACGCTTTAGGGGGAGCGTACGTGTGAGGGAGCGGTTTAGTGTCAGCGTACGGGTTAGGATTAGGGGACGGGTGAGGGTCAGGCTTCGGGGAAGGGTTAGGGTTAGGGTTCGGGCTAGGGTTAGGGTTAGGGGACGGGGACGGTTTAGGGTCCAGGTGAGGGTACGACAACGCTTTAGGGGGAGCGTACGTGTGAGGGCACGGGTTAGTGTCAGCGTACGGGTTAGGATTATGGGACGGGTGAGGGTCAGGCTTCGGGGAAGGGTTAGGGTTAGGGTTCGGGCTAGGGTTAGGGTTAGGGGACGGGGACGGTTTAGGGTCCAGGTGAGGGTACGACAACGCTTTAGGGGGAGCGTACGTGTGAGGGCGCGGGTTAGTGTCAGCGTACGGTTTAGGATTAGGGGACGGGTGAGGGTCAGGCTTCGGGGAAGGGTTAGGGTTAGGGTTCGGGCTAGGGTTAGGGTTAGGGGACGGGGACGGTTTAGGGTCCAGGTGAGGGTACGACAACGCTTTAGGGGGAGCGTACATGTGAGGGCGCGGGTTAGTGTCAGCGTACGGTTTAGGATTAGGGGACGGGTGAGGGTCAGGCTTCGGGGAAGTGTTAGGGTTGGGGTTCGGGCTAGGGTTAGGGTTAGGGGACGGGGACGGTTTAGGGTCCAGGTGAGGGTACGACAACGCTTTAGGGGTAGCGTACGTGTGAGGGCGCGGGTTAGTGTCAGCGTACGGGTTAGGATTAGGGGACGGGTGAGCGTCAGGCTTCGGGGAAGGGTTAGGGTTAGGGTTCGGGCTAGCGTTAGGGTTAGGGGACGGGGACGGTTTAGGGTCCAGGTGAGGGAACGACAACGCTTTAGTGGGAGCGTAAGTGTGAGGGCGCGGGTTAGTGTCAGCGTACGGGTTAGGATTAGGGGACGGGTGAGGGTCAGGCTTCGGGGAAGGGTTAGGGTTAGGGTTCGGGCTAGGGTTAGGGTTAGGGGACGGGGACGGTTTAGGGTCCAGGTGAGGGTACGACAACGCTTTAGGGGGAGCGTACGTGTGAGGGCGCGGGTTAGTGTCAGCGTACGGGTTAGGATTATGGGACAGGTGAGGGTCAGGCTTCGGGGAAGGGTTAGGGTTAGTGTTCGGGCTAGGGTTAGGGTTAGGGGACGGGGACGGTTTAGGGTCCAGGTGAGGGTACGACAACGCTTTAGGGGTAGCGTACATGTGAGGGCGCGGGTTAGTGTCAGCGTACGGGTTAGGATTAGGGGACGGGTGAGGGTCAGGCTTCGGGGAAGGGTTAGGGTTAGGGTTCGGGCTAGCGTTAGGGTTAGGGGACGGGGACGGTTTAGGGTCCAGGTGAGGGAACGACAACGCTTTAGTGGGAGCGTAAGTGTGAGGGCGCGGGTTAGTGTCAGCGTACGGGTTAGGATTAGGGGACGTGTGAGGGTCAGGCTTCGGGGAAGGGTTAGGGTTAGGGTTCGGGCTAGGGTTAGGGTTAGGGGACGGGGACGGTTTAGGGTCCAGGTGAGGGTACGACAACGCTTTAGGGGGAGCGTACGTGTGAGGGCGCGGGTTAGTGTCAGCGTACGGGTTAGGATTATGGGACAGGTGAGGGTCAGGCTTCGGGGAAGGGTTAGGGTTAGTGTTCGGGCTAGGGTTAGGGTTAGGGGACGGGGACGGTTTAGGGTCCAGGTGAGGGTACGACAACGCTTTAGGGGGAGCGTACGTGTGAGGGCGCGGGTTAGTGTCAGCGTACGGGTTAGGATTAGGGGACGAGTGAGGGTCAGGCTTCGGGGAAGCGTTAGGGTTAGTGTTCGGGCTAGGGTTAGTGTTAGGGGACGGGGACGGTTTAGGGTCCAGGTGAGGGTACGACAACGCTTTAGGGGGGCGTACCTGTGAGGGCGTGGGTTAGTGTCGGCGTACGGGTTAGGATTAGGGGACGGGTGAGGGTCAGGCTTCGGGGAAGGGTTAGGGTTAGGATTCGGGCTAGGGTTAGGGTTAGGGGACGGGGACGGTTTAGGGTCCAGGTGAGGGTACGACAACGCTTTAGGGGTTGCGTACGTGTGAGGGCGCGGGTTAGTGTCAGCGTACGGGTTAGGATTAGGGGACGGGTGAGGGTCAGGCTTCGGTGAAGGGTTAGGGTTAGGGTTCGGGCTAGGGTTAGGGTTAGGGGACGGGGACGGTTTAGGGTCCAGGTGAGGGTACGACAACGCTTTAGGGGGAGCGTACATGTGAGGGCGCGGGTTAGTGTCAGCGTACGGGTTAGGATTAGGGGACGGGTGAGGGTCAGGCTTCGGGGAAGGGTTAGGGTTAGGGTTCGGGCTAGGGTTAGGGTTAGGGGACGGGGACGGTTTAGGGTCCAGGTGAGTGTACGACAACGCTTTAGGGGGAGCGTACGTGTGAGGGCGCGGGTTAGTGTCACCGTACGGGTTAGGATTAGGGGACGGGTGAGGGTCAGGCTTCGGGGAAGGGTTAGGGTTAGGGTTCGGGCTAGGGTTAGGGTTAGGGGACGGGGACGGTTTAGGGTCCAGGTGAGGGTACGACAACGCTTTAGGGGGAGCGTACGCGTGAGGGTGTGGGTTAGTGTCAGCGTACGGGTTAGGATTAGGGGACGGGTGAGGGTCAGGCTTCGGGGAAGTGTTAGGGTTAGGGTTCGGGCTAGGGTTAGGGTTAGTGGACGGGGACGGTTTAGGGTCCAGGTGAGGGTACGACAGCGATTTAGGGGGAGCGTACGCATGAGGGCGCGGGTTAGTGTCAGCGTACGGGTTAGGATTAGGGGACGGGTGAGGGTCAGGCTTCGGGGAAGGGTTAGGGTTAGGGTTCGGGCTAGGGTTAGGGTTAGGGGACGGGGACGGTTTAGGGTCCAGGTGAGGGTACGACAACGCTTTAGGGGGAGCGTACGTGTGAGGGCGCGGTTTAGTGTCAGCGTACGGGTTAGGATTAGGGGACGGGTGAGGGTCAGGCTTCGGGGAAGGGTTAGGGTTAGGGTTCGTCTAGGGTTAGGGTTAGGGGACGGGGACGGTTTAGGGTCCAGGTGAGGGTACGACAACGCTTTAGGGGGAGCGTACGTGTGAGGGCGCGGGTTAGTGTCAGCGTACGGGTTAGGATTATGGGACGGGTGAGGGTCAGGCTTCGGGGAAGGGTTAGGGTTAGGGTTCGGGCTAGGGTTAGGGTTAGGGGACGGGGACGGTTTAGGGTCCAGGTGAGGGTACGACAACGCTTTAGGGGGAGCGTACGTGTGAGGGCGCGGGTTAGTGTCAGCGTACGGTTTAGGATTAGGGGACGGGTGAGGGTCAGGCTTCGGGGAAGGGTTAGGGTTAGGGTTCGGGCTAGGGTTAGGGTTAGGGGACGGGGACGGTTTAGGGTCCAGGTGAGGGTACGACAACGCTTTAGGGGGAGCGTACGTGTGAGGGCGCGGGTTAGTGTCAGCGTACGGTTTAGGATTAGGGGACGGGTGAGGGTCAGGCTTCGGGGAAGTGTTAGGGTTAGGGTTCGGGCTAGGGTTAGGGTTAGGGGACGGGGACGGTTTAGGGTCCAGGTGAGGGTACGACAACGCTTTAGGGGGAGCGTACGTGTGAGGTCGCGGGTTAGCGTCAGCGTACGGGTTAGGATTAGGGGACGGGTGAGGGTCAGGCTTCGGGGAAGGGTTAGGGTTAGGGTTCGGGCTAGGGTTAGGGTTAGGGGACGGGGACGTTTTAGGGTCCAGGTGAGGGTACGACAACGCTTTAGGGGTAGCGTACGTGTGAGGGCGCGGGTTAGTGTCAGCGTACGGGTTAGGATTAGGGGACGGGTGAGGGTCAGGCTTCGGGGAAGGGTTAGGGTTAGGGTTCGGGCTAGCGTTAGGGTTAGGGGACGGGGACGGTTTAGGGTCCAGGTGAGGGTACGACAACGCTTTAGTGGGAGCGTAAGTGTGAGGGCGCGGGTTAGTGTCAGCGTACGGGTTAGGATTAGGGGACGGGTGAGGGTCAGGCTTCGGGGAAGGGTTAGGGTTAGGGTTCGGGCTAGGGTTAGGGTTAGGGGACGGGGACGGTTTAGGGTCCAGGTGAGGGTATGACAACGCTTTAGGGGGAGCGTACGTGTGAGGGCGCGGGTTAGTGTCAGCGTACGGGTTAGGATTAGGGGACGGGTGAGGGTCAGGTTTCGGGGAAGGGTTAGGGTTAGGGTTCGGGCTAGGGTTAGGGTTAGGGGACGGGGACGGTTTAGGGTCCAGGTGAGGGTACGACAACGCTTTAGGGGTTGCGTACGTGTGAGGGCGCGGGTTAGTGTCAGCGTACAGGTTAGGATTAGGGGACGGGTGAGGGTCAGGCTTCGGGGAAGGGTTAGGGTTAGGGTTCGGGCTAGGGTTAGGGTTAGGGGACGGGGACGGTTTAGGGTCCAGGTGAGGGTACGACAACGCTTTAGGGGGAGCGTACGTGTGAGGGCGCGGGTTAGTGTCAGCGTACGGGTTAGGATTAGGGGACGGGTGAGGGTCAGGCTTCGGGGAAGGGTTAGGGTTAGGGTTCGGACTAGCGTTAGGGTTAGGGGACGGGGACGGTTTAGGGTCCAGGTGAGGGTACGACAACGCTTTAGGGGGAGCGTACGTGTGAGGGCGCGGGTTAGTGTCAGCGTACGGGTTAGGATTAGGGGACGGGTGAGGGTCAGGCTTCGGGGAAGGGTTAGGGTTAGGGTTCGGGCTAGGGTTAGGGTTAGGGGACGGGGACGGTTTAGGGTCCAGGTGAGGGTACGACAACGCTTTAGGGGGAGCGTACGTGTGAGGGCGCGGCTTAGTGTCAGCGTACGGGTTAGGATTAGGGGACGGGTGAGGGTCAGGCTTCGGGGAAGTGTTAGGGTTAGGTTTCGGGCTAGGGTTAGGGTTAGGGGACGGGGACGGTTTAGGGTCCAGGTGAGGGTACGACAACGCTTTAGGGGGAGCGTACGTGTGAGGGCGCGGGTTACTGTCAGCGTACGGGTTAGGATTAGGGGACGGGTGAGGGTCAGGCTTCGGGGAAGGGTTAGGGTTAGGGTTCGGGCTAAGGTTAGGGTTAGGGGACGGGGACGGTTTAGGGTCCAGGTGAGGGTACGACAACGCTTTAGGGGGAGCGTACGTGTGAGGGCGCGGGTTAGTGTCAGCGTACGGGTTAGGATTAGGGGACGGGTGAGGGTCAGGCTTCGGGGAAGGGTTAGGGTTAGGGTTCGGGCTAGGGTTAGGGGACGGGGACGGGGACGGTTTAGTGTCCAGGTGAGGGTAGGACAACGATTTAGTGGGAGCGTACGTGTGAGGGCGCGGGTTAGTGTCAGCGTACGGGTTAGGATTAGGGGACGGGTGAGGGTCAGGCTTCGGGGAAGGGTTAGGTTTAGGGTTCGGGCTAGGGTTAGGGTTAGGGGACGGGGACGCTTTAGGGTCCAGGTGAGGGTACGACAACGCTTTACGGGGAGCGTACGTGTGAGGGCGCGGGTTAGTGTCAGCGTACGGGTTAGGATTAGGGGACGGGTGAGGGTCAGGCTTCGGGGAAGGGTTAGGGTTAGGGTTCGGGCTAGGGTTAGGGTTAGGGGACGGGGACTTTTTAGGGTCCAGGTGAGGGTACGACAACGCTTTAGGGGGAGTGTACGTGTGAGGGCGCGGGTTAGCGTCAGCGTACGGGTTAGGATTATGGGACGGGTGAGGGTCAGGCTTCGGGGAAGGGTTAGGGTTAGGGTTCGGGCTAGGGTTAGGGTTAGGGGACGGGGACGTTTTAGGGTCCAGGTGAGGGTACGACAACGCTTTAGGGGGAGCGTACGTGTGAGGGCGCGGCTTAGTGTCAGCGTACGGGTTAGGATTAGGGGACGGGTGAGGGTCAGGCTTCGGGGAAGGGTTAGGGTTAGGGTTCGGGCTAGGGTTAGGGTTAGGGGACGGGGACGGTTTAGGGTCCAGGTGAGGGTACGACAACGCTTTAGGGGGAGCGTACGTGTGAGGGCGCGGGTTAGCGTCATCGTACGGGTTAGGGTTAGGGGACGGGTGAGGGTCAGGCTTCGGGGAAGGGTTAGGGTTAGGGTTCGGGCTAGGGTTAGGGTTAGGGGACGGGGACGGTTTAGGGTCCAGGTGAGGGTACGACAACGCTTTAGGGGGAGCGTACGTGTGAGGGCGCGGGTTAGTGTCAGCGTACGGGTTAGGATTAGGGAACGGGTGAGGGTCAGGCTTCGGGGAAGGGTTAGGGTTAGGGTTAGGGCTAGGGTTAGGGTTAGGGGATGGGGACGGTTTAGGGTCCAGGTGAGGGTACGACAACGCTTTAGGGGGAGCGTACGTGTGAGGGCGCGGGTTAGCGTCATCGTACGGGTTAGGGTTAGGGGACGGGTGAGGGTCAGGCTTCGGGGAAGGGTTAGGGTTAGGTTTCGGGCTAGGGTTAGGGTTAGGGGACGGGGACGGTTTAGGGTCCAGGTGAGGGTATGACAACGCTTTAGGGGTAGCGTACGTGTGAGGGCGCGGGTTAGTGTCAGCGTACGGGTTAGGATTAGGGGACGGGTGAGGGTCAGGCTTCGGGGAAGGGTTAGGGTTAGGGTTCGGGCTAGCGTTAGGGTTAGGGGACGGAGACGGTTTAGGGTCCAGGTGAGGGAACGACAACGCTTTAGTGGGAGCGTAAGTGTGAGGGCGCGGGTTAGTGTCAGCGTACGGGTTAGGATTAGGGGACGGGTGAGGGTCAGGCTTCGGGGAAGGGTCAGGGTTAGGGTTCGGGCTAGGGTTAGGGTTAGGGGACGGGGACGGTTTAGGGTCCAGGTGAGGGTACGACAACGCTTTAGGGGGAGCGTACGTGTGAGGGCGCGGGTTAGTGTCAGCGTACGGGTTAGGATTATGGGACAGGTGAGGGTCAGGCTTCGGGGAAGGGTTAGGGTTAGTGTTCGGGTTAGGGTTAGGGTTAGGGGACGGGGACGGTTTAGGGTCCAGGTGAGGGTACGACAACGCTTTAGGGGGAGCGTACGTGTGAGGGCGCGGGTTACTGTCAGCGTACGGGTTAGGATTAGGGGACGAGTGAGGGTCAGGCTTCGGGGAAGCGTTAGGGTTAGGGTTCGGGCTAGGGTTAGTGTTAGGGGACGGGGACGGTTTAGGGTCCAGGTGAGGGTACGACAACGCTTTAGGGGGGCGTACCTGTGAGGGCGTGGGTTAGTGTCGGCGTACGGGTTAGGATTAGGGGACGGGTGAGGGTCAGGCTTCGGGGAAGGGTTAGGGTTAGGGTTCGGGCTAGGGTTAGGGTTAGGGGACGGGGACGGTTTAGGGTCCAGGTGAGGGTACGACAACGCTTTAGGGGTTGCGTACGTGTGAGGGCGCGGGTTAGTGTCAGCGTACGGGTTAGGATTAGGGGACGGGTGAGGGTCAGGCTTCGGGGAAGGGTTAGGGTTAGGGTTCGGGCTAGGGTTAGGGTTAGGGGACGGGGACGGTTTAGGGTCCAGGTGAGGGTATGACAACGCTTTAGGGGGAGCATACATGTGACGGCGCGGGTTAGTGTCAGCGTACGGGTTAGGATTAGGGGACGGGTGAGGGTCAGGCTTCGGGGAAGGGTTAGGGTTAGGGTTCGGGCTAGGGTTAGGGTTAGGGGACGGGGACGGTTTAGGGTCCAGGTGAGTGTACGACAACGCTTTAGGGGGAGCGTACGTGTGAGGGCGCGGGTTAGTGTCAGCGTACGGGTTAGGTTTAGGGGACGGGTGAGGGTCAGGCTTCGGGGAAGGGTTAGGGTTAGGGTTCGGGCTAGGGTTAGGGTTAGTGGACGGGGATGGTTTAGGGTCCAGGTGAGGGTACGACAGCGATTTAGGGGGAGCGTACGCGTGAGGGCGCGGGTTAGTGTCAGCGTACGGGTTAGGATTAGGGGACGGGTGAGGGTCAGGCTTCGGGGAAGGGTTAGGGTTAGGGTTCGGGCTAGGGTTAGGGTTAGGGGACGGGGACGGTTTAGGGTCCAGGTGAGGGTACGACAACGCTTTAGGGGGAGCGTACGTGTGAGGGCGCGGTTTAGTGTCAGCGTACGGGTTAGGATTAGGGGACGGGTGAGGGTCAGGCTTCGGGGAAGGGTTAGGGTTAGGGTTCGGGCTAGGGTTAGGGTTAGGGGACGGGGAAGGTTTAAGGTCCAGGTGAGGGTACGACAACGCTTTAGGGGGAGCGTACGTGTGAGGGCGCGGGTTAGTGTCAGCGTACGGGTTAGGATTATGGGACGGGTGAGGGTCAGGCTTCGGGGAAGGGTTAGGGTTAGGGTTCGGGCTAGGGTTAGGGTTAGGGGACGGGGACGGTTTAGGGTCCAGGTGAGGGTACGACAACGCTTTAGGGGGAGCGTACGTGTGAGGGCGCGGGTTAGTGTCAGCGTACGGTTTAGGATTAGGGGACGGGTGAGGGTCAGGCTTCGGGGAAGGGTTAGGGTTAGGGTTCGGGCTAGGGTTAGGGTTAGGGGACGGGGACGGTTTAGGGTCCAGATGAGGGTACGACAACGCTTTAGGGGGAGCGTACGTGTGAGGGCGCGGGTTAGTGTCAGCGTACGGTTTAGGATTAGGGGACGGGTGAGGGTCAGGCTTCGGGGAAGTGTTAGGGTTAGGGTTCGGGCTAGGGTTAGGGTTAGGGGACGGGGACGGTTTAGGGTCCAGGTGAGGGTACGACAACGCTTTAGGGGGAGCGTACGTGTGAGGTCGCAGGTTAGCATCAGCGTACGGGTTAGGATTAGGGGACGGGTGAGGGTCAGGCTTCGGGGAAGGGTTAGGGTTAGGGTTCGGGCTAGCGTTAGGGTTAGGGGACGGGGACGTTTTAGGGTCCAGGTGAGGGTACGACAACGCTTTAGGGGTAGCGTACGTGTGAGGGCGCGGGTTAGTGTCAGCGTACGGGTTAGGATTAGGGGACGGGTGAGGGTCAGGCTTCGGGGAAGGGTTAGGGTTAGGGTTCGGGCTAGCGTTAGGGTTAGGGGACGGGGACGGTTTAGGGTCCAGGTGAGGGTACGACAACGCTTTAGTGGGAGCGTAAGTGTGAGGGCGCGGGTTAGTGTCAGCGTACGGGTTAGGATTAGGGGACGGGTGAGGGTCAGGCTTCGGGGAAGGGTTAGGGTTAGGGTTCGGGCTAGGGTTAGGGTTCGGGGACGGGGACGGTTTAGGGTCCAGGTGAGGGTACGACAACGCTTTAGGGGGAGCGTACATGTGAGGGCGCGGGTTAGTGTCAGCGTACGGGTTAGGATTAGGGGACGGGTGAGGGTCAGGCTTCGGGGAAGGGTTAGGGTTAGGGTTCGGGCTAGGGTTAGGGTTAGGGGACGGGGACGGTTTAGGGTCCAGGTGAGGGTACGACAACGCTTTAGGGGGAGCGTACGTGTGAGGGCGCGGGTTAGTGTCAGCGTACGGGTTAGGATTAGGGGACGTGTGAGGGTCAGGTTTCGGGGAAGGGTTAGGGTTAGGGTTCGGGCTAGGGTTAGGGTTAGGGGACGGGGACGGTTTAGGGTCCAGGTGAGGGTACGACAACGCTTTAGGGGTTGCGTACGTGTGAGGGCGCGGGTTAGTGTCAGCGTACGGGTTAGGATTAGGGGACGGGTGAGGGTCAGGCTTCGGGGAAGGGTTAGGGTTAGGGTTCGGGCTAGGGTTAGGGTTAGGGGACGGGGACGGTTTAGGGTCCAGGTGAGGGTACGACAACGCTTTAGGGGGAGCGTACATGTGAGGGCGCGGGTTAGTGTCAGCGTACGGGTTAGGATTAGGGGACGGGTGAGGGTCAGGCTTCTGGGAAGGGTTAGGGTTAGGGTTCGGACTAGCGTTAGGGTTAGGGGACGGGGACGGTTTAGGGTCCAGGTGAGGGTACGACAACGCTTTAGGGGGAGCGTACGTGTGAGGGCGCGGGTTAGTGTCAGCGTACGGGTTAGGATTAGGGGACGGGTGAGGGTCAGGTTTCGGGGAAGGGTTAGGGTTAGGGTTCAGGCTAGGGTTAGGGTTAGGGGACGGGGACGGTTTAGGGTCCAGGTGAGGGTACGACAACGCTTTAGGGGGAGCGTACGTGTGAGGGCGCGGCTTAGTGTCAGCGTACGGGTTAGGATTAGGGGACGGGTGAGGGTCAGGCTTCGGGGAAGTGTTAGGGTTAGGTTTCGGGCTAGGGTTAGGGTTAGGGGACGGGGACGGTTTAGGGTCCAGGTGAGGGTACGACAACGCTTTAGGGGGAGCGTACGTGTGAGGGCGCGGGTTACTGTCAGCGTACGGGTTAGGATTAGGGGACGGGTGAGGGTCAGGCTTCGGGGAAGGGTTAGGGTTAGGGTTCGGGCTAGGGTTAGGGTTAGGGGACGGGGACGGTTTAGGGTCCAGGTGAGGGTACGACAACGCTTTAGGGGGAGCGTACGTGTGAGGACGCGGGTTAGTGTCAGCGTACGGGTTAGGATTAGGGGACGGGTGAGGGTCAGGCTTCGGGGAAGGGTTAGGGTTAGGGTTCGGGCTAGGGTTAGGGGACGGGGACGGGGACGGTTTAGGGTCCAGGTGAGGGTAGGACAACGATTTAGTGGGAACGTACGTGTGAGGGCGCGGGTTAGTGTCAGCGTACGGGTTAGGATTAGGGGACGGGTGAGGGTCAGGCTTCGGGGAAGGGTTAGGTTTAGGGTTCGGGCTAGGGTTAGGGTTAGGGGACGGGGACGCTTTAGGGTCCAGGTGAGGGTACGACAACGCTTTACGGGGAGCGTACGTGTGAGGGCGCGGGTTAGTGTCAGCGTACGGGTTAGGATTAGGGGACGGGTGAGGGTCAGGCTTCGGGGAAGGGTTAGGGTTAGGGTTCGGGCTAGGGTTAGGGTTAGGGGACGGGGACTTTTTAGGGTCCAGGTGAGGGTACGACAACGCTTTAGGGGGAGTGTACGTGTGAGGGCGCGGGTTAGCGTCAGCGTACGGGTTAGGATTATGGGACGGGTGAGGGTCAGGCTTCGGGGAAGGGTTAGGGTTAGGGTTCGTGCTAGGGTTAGGGTTAGGGGACGGGGACGTTTTAGGGTCCAGGTGAGGGTACGACAACGCTTTAGGGGGAGCGTACGTGTGAGGGCGCGGCTTAGTGTCAGCGTACGGGTTAGGATTAGGGGACGGGTGAGGGTCAGGCTTCGGGGAAGGGTTAGGGTTAGGGTTCGGGCTAGGGTTAGGGTTAGGGGACGGGGACGGTTGAGGGTCCAGGTGAGGGTACGACAACGCTTTAGGGGGAGCGTACGTGTGAGGGCGCGGGTTAGCGTCATCGTACGGGTTAGGGTTAGGGGACGGGTGAGGGTCAGGCTTCGGGGAAGGGTTAGGGTTAGGGTTCGGGCTAGGGTTAGGGTTAGGGGACGGGGACGGTTTAGGGTCCAGGTGAGGGTACGACAACGCTTTAGGGGGAGCGTACGTGTGAGGGCGCGGGTTAGTGTCAGCGTACGGGTTAGGATTAGGGGACGGGTGAGGGTCAGGCTTCGGGGAAGGGTTAGGGTTAGGGTTAGGGCTAGGGTTAGGGTTAGGGGATGGGGACGGTTTAGGGTCCAGGTGAGGGTACGACAACGCTTTAGGGGGAGCGTACGTGTGAGGGCGCGGGTTAGCGTCATCGTACGGGTTAGGGTTAGGGGACGGGTGAGGGTCAGGCTTCGGGGAAGGGTTAGGGTTAGGTTTCGGGCTAGGGTTAGGGTTAGGGGACGGGGACGGTTTAGGGTCCAGGTGAGGGTACGACAACGCTTTAGGGGGAGCGTACGTGTGAGGGCGCGGGTTACTGTCAGCGTACGGGTTAGGATTAGGGGACGGGTGAGGGTCAGGCTTCGGGGAAGGGTTAGGGTTAGGGTTCGGGCTAGGGTTAGGGTTAGGGGACGGGGACGGTTTAGGGTCCAGGTGAGGGTACGACAACGCTTTAGGGGGAGCGTACGTGTGAGGGCGCGGGTTAGTGTCAGCGTACGGGTTAGGATTAGGGGACGGGTGAGGGTCAGGCTTCGGGGAAGGGTTAGGGTTAGGGTTCGGGTTAGGGTTAGGGGACGGGGACGGGGACGGTTTAGGGTCCAGGTGAGGGTAGGACAACGATTTAGTGGGAGCGTACGTGTGAGGGCGCGGGTTAGTGTCAGCGTACGGGTTAGGATTAGGGGACGGGTGAGGGTCAGGCTTCGGGGAAGGTTTAGGTTTAGGGTTCGGGCTAGGGTTAGGGTTAGGGGACGGGGACGCTTTAGGGTTCAGGTGAGGGTACGACAACGCTTTAGGGGGAGCGTACGTGTGAGGGCGCGGGTTAGTGTCAGCGTACGGGTTAGGATTAGGGGACGGGTGAGGGTCAGGCTTCGGGGAAGGGTTAGGGTTAGGATTCGGACTAGGGTTAGGGTTAGGGGACGGGGACTTTTTAGGGTCCAGGTGAGGGTACGACAACGCTTTAGGGGGAGTGTACGTGTGAGGGCGTGGGTTAGCGTCAGTGTACGGGTTAGGATTAGGGGACGGGTGAGGGTCAGGCTTCGGGGAAGTGTTAGGGTTAGGGTTCGGGCTAGGGTTAGGGTTAGGGGACGGGGACGTTTTAGGGTCCAGGTGAGGGTACGACAACGCTTTAGGGGGAGCGTACGTGTGAGGGTGCGGCTTAGTGTCAGCGTACGGGTTAGGATTAGGGGACGGGTGAGGGTCAGGCTTCGGGGAAGGGTTAGGGTTAGGGTTCGGGCTAGGGTTAGGGTTAGGGGACGGGGACGGTTTAGGGTCCAGGTGAGGGTACGACAACGCTTTAGGGGGAGCGTACGTGTGAGGGCGCGGGTTAGCGTCAGCGTACGGGTTAGGATTAGGGGACGGGTGAGGGTCAGGCTTCGGGGAAGTGTTAGGGTTAGGGTTAGGGCTAGGGTTAGGGTTAGGGGACGGGGACGGTTTAGGGTCCAGGTGAGGGTACGACAACGCTTTAGGGGGAGCGTACGTGTGAGGGCGCGGGTTAGCGTCATCGTAGGGGTTAGGGTTAGGGGACGGGTGAGGGTCAGGCTTCGGGGAAGGGTTAGGGTTAGGGTTCGGGCTAGGGTTAGGGTTAGGGGACGGGGACGGTTTAGGGTCCAGGTGAGGGTACGACAACGATTTAGGGGGAGCGTACGTGTGAGGGCGCGGGTTAGCGTCATCGTACGGGTTAGGGTTAGGGGACGGGTGAGGGTCAGGCTTCGGGGAAGGGTTAGGGTTAGGGTTCGGGCTAGGGTTAGGGTTAGGGGACGGGGACGGTTTAGGGTCCAGGTGAGGGTACGACAACGCTTTAGGGGGAGCGTACGTGTGAGGGCGCGGGTTAGTGTCAGCGTACGGGTTAGGATTAGGGGACGGGTGAGGGTCAGGCTTCGGGGAAGGGTTAGGGTTAGGGTTAGGGCTAGGGTTAGGGTTAGGGGATGGGGACGGTTTAGGGTCCAGGTGAGGGTACGACAACGCTTTAGGGGGAGCGTACGTGTGAGGGCGCGGGTTAGCGTCATCGTACGGGTTAGGGTTAGGGGACGGGTGAGGGTCAGGCTTCGGGGAAGGGTTAGGGTTAGGGTTCGGGCTAGGGTTAGGGTTAGGGGACGGGGACGGTTTAGGGTCCAGGTGAGGGTACGACAACGCTTTAGGGGGAGCGTACGTGTGAGGGCGCGGGTTAGTGTCAGCGTACGGGTTAGGATTAGGGGATGGGTGAGGGTCAGGCTTCGGGGAAGGGTTAGGGTTAGGGTTCGGGCTAGGGTTAGGGTTAGGGGACGGGGACGGTTTAGGGTCCAGGTGAGGGTACGACAACGCTTTAGGGGGAGCGTACGTGTGAGGGCGCGGGTTAGTGTCAGCGTACGGGTTAGGATTAGGGGACGGGTGAGGGTCAGGCTTCGTGGAAGCGTTAGGGTTAGGGTTCGGGCTAGGGTTAGTGTTAGGGGATGGGGACGGTTTAGGGTCCAGGTGAGGGTACGACAACGCTTTAGGGGGGCGTACGTGTGAGGGCGTGGGTTAGTGTCAGCGTACGGGTTGGATTAGGGGACGGGTGAGGGTCAGGCTTCGGGGAAGGGTTAGTGTTAGGGTTCGGGCTAGGGTTAGGGTTAGGGGACGGGGACGGTTTAGGGTCCAGGTGAGGGTACGACAACGCTTTAGGGGGAGCGTACGTGTGAGGGCGCGGATTAGTGTCAGCGTACGGGTTAGGATTAGGGGACGGGTGAGGGTCAGGCTTCGGGGAAGGGTTAGGGTTAGGGTTCGGGCTAGGGTTAGGGTTAGGGGACGGGGACGGTTTAGGGTCCAGGTGAGGGTACGACAACGCTTTAGGGGGAGCGTACTTGTGAGGGCGCGGGTTAGTGTCAGCGTACGGGTTAGGATTAGGGGACGGGTGAGGGTCACGCTTCGGGGAAGTGTTAGGGTTAGGGTTGTATCTAGGGTTAGGGTTAGGGGACGGGGACTGTTTAGGGTCCAGGTGCGGGTACGACAACGCTTTAGGGGGAGTACGTGTGAGGGCGTGGGTTAGTGTCAGCGTACGGGTTAGGATTAGGGGATGGGTGAGGGTCAGGCTTCGGGGAAGGGTTAGGGTTAGGGTTCGGGCTAGGGTTAGGGTTAGGGGACGCGGACGGTTTAGGGTCCAGGTGAGGGTACGACAACGCTTTAGGGGGAGCGTACGTGTGAGGGCGCGGGTTAGTGTCAGCGTACGGGTTAGGATTAGGGGACGGGTGAGGGTCAGGCTTCGGGGAAGGGTTAGGGTTAGGGTTCGGGCTAGGGTTAGGGTTAGGGGACTGGGACGTTTTAGGTTCCAGCTGAGGGTACGACAACGCTTTATGGGGAGCGTACGTGTGAGGGCGCGGGTTAGTGTCAGCGTACGGGTTAGGATTAGGGGACGGGTGAGGGTCAGGCTTCGGGGAAGGGTGAGGGTTAGGGTTCGGGCTAGGGTTAGGGTTAGGGGACGGGGACGGTTTAGGGTCCAGGTGAGGGTACGACAACGCTTTAGGGGGAGTGTACGTGTTAGGGCGCGGGTTAGTGTCAGCGTACGGGTTAGGATTAGGGGACGGGTGAGGGTCAGGCTTCGGGGAAGGGTTAGGGTTAGGGTTCGGGCTAGGGTTAGGGTTAGGGGACGGGGACGGTTTAGGGTCCAGGTGAGGGTACGACAACGATTTAGTGGGAGCATACGTGTGAGGGCGCTGGTTAGTGTCAGCGTACGGGTTAGGATTAGGGGACGGGTGAGGGTCAGGCTTCGGGGAAGGGTTAGGGTTAGGGTTCGGGCTAGGGTTAGGGTTAGGGGACGGGGACGCTTTAGGGTCCAGGTGAGGGTACGACAACGTTTTAGGGGTAGCGTACGTGTGAGGGCGCGGGTTAGTGTCAGCGTACGGGTTAGGATTAGGGGACGGGTGAGGGTCAGGCTTCGGGGAAGGGTTAGGGTTAGGGTTCGGGCTAGGGTTAGGGTTAGGGGACGGGGACGGTTTAGGGTCCAGGTGAGGGTACGACAACGCTTTAGGGGGAGCGTACGTGTGAGGGCGCGGGTTAGCGTCAGCGTACGGGTTAGGATTAGGGGACGGGTGAGGGTCAGGCTTCGGGGAAGGGTTAGGGTTAGGGTTCGGGCTAGGGTTAGGGTTAGGGGACGGGGACGGTTTAGGGTCCAGGTGAGTTTTACGACCACGCTTTAGGGGGAGCGTACGTGTGCGGGCGCGGGTTAGTGTCAGCGTACGGGTTAGGATTAGGGGACGGGTGAGGGTCAGGCTTCGGGGAAGGGTTAGGGTTAGGGTTCTATCTAGGGTTAGGGTTAGGGGACGGGGACTGTTTAGGGTCCAGGTGCGGGTACGACAACGCTTTAGGGGGAGTACGTGTGAGGGCGTGGGTTAGTGTCAGCGTACGGGTTAGGATTAGGGGACGATTGAGGGTCAGGCTTCGGGGAAGGGTTAGGGTTAGGGTTCGGGCTAGGGTTAGGGTTAGGGGACGCGGACGCTTTAGGGTCCAGGTGAGGGTACGACCACGCTTTAGGGGGAGCGTACGTGTGAGGGCGCGGGTTAGTGTCAGCGTACGGGTTAGGATTAGGGGACGGGTGAGGGTCAGGCTTCGGGGAAGGGTTAGGGTTAGGGTTCGGGCTAGGGTTAGGGGACGGGGACGGTTTAGGGTCCAGGTGAGGGTACGACCACACTTTAGGGGGAGCGTACGTGTGAGGGCGCGGGTTAGTGTCAGCGTACGGGTTAGGATTAGGGGACGGGTGAGGGTCAGGCTTCGGGGAAGGGTTAGGGTTAGGGTTCGGGCTAGGGTTAGGGTTAGGGGACGGGGACGGTTTAGGGTCCAGGTGAGGGTACGACAACGCTTTAGGGGGAGCATACGTGTGAGGGCGCTGGTTAGTGTCAGCGTACGGGTTAGGATTAGGGGACGGGTGAGGGTCAGGCTTCGGGGAAGGGTTAGGGTTAGGGTTCGGGCTAGGGTTAGGGTTAGGGGACGGGGACGGTTTAGGGTCCAGGTGAGGGTACGACAACGCTTTAGGGGGAGCGTACGTGTGAGGGCGCGTGTTAGCGTCAGCGTACGGGTTAGGATTAGGGGACGGGTGAGGGTCAGGCTTCGGGGAAGGGTTAGGGTTAGGGTTCGGGCTAGGGTTAGGGTTAGGGGACGGGGACGGTTTAGGGTCCAGGTGAGGGTACGACAACGCTTTAGGGGGAGCGTACGTGTGACGGCGCGGGTTAGTGTCAGCGTACGGGTTAGAATTACGGGACGGTTGAGGGTCAGGCTTCGGGGAAGGGTTAGGGTTAGTGTTCGGGCTAGGGTTAGGGTTAGGGGACGGGGACGGTTTAGGGTCCAGGTGAGGGTACGACAACGCTTTAGGGGGAGTGTACGTGTGAGGGCGCGGGTTAGTGTCAGCGTACGGGTTAGGATTAGGGGACGGGTGAGGGTCAGGCTTCGGGGAAGGGTTAGGGTTAGGGTTCGGGCTAGGGTTAGGGTTAGGGGACGGGGACAGTTTAGGGTCCAGGTGAGGGTACGACAACGCTTTAGGGGGAGCGTACGTGTGAGGGCGCGGGTTAGTGTCAGCGTACGGGTTAGGATTAGGGGACGGGTGAGGGTCAGGCTTCGGGGAAGGGTTAGGGTTAGGGTTCGGGCTAGGGTTAGGGTTAGGGGACGGGGACGGTTTAGGGTCAAGGTGAGGGTACGACAACGATTTAGTGGGAGCATACGTGTGAGGGCGCGGGTTAGTGTCAGAGTACGGGTTAGGATTAGGGGACGGGTGAGGGTCAGGCTTCGGGGAAGGGTTAGGGTTAGGGTTCGGGCTAGGGTTAGGGTTAGGGGACGGGGACGGTTTAGGGTCCAGGTGAGGGTACGACAACGCTTTAGGGGGAGCTTACGTGTGAGGGCGCGGGTTACTGTCAGCGTACGGGTTAGGATTAGGGGACGGGTGAGGGTCAGGCTTCGGGGAAGGGTTAGGGTTAGGGTTCGGGCTAGGGTTAGGGTTAGGGGACGGGGACGGTTTAGGGTCCAGGTGAGGGTACGACAACGCTTTAGGGGGAGCGTACGTGTGAGGGCGCGGGTTAGCGTCAGCGTACGGGTTAGGATTAGGGGACGGGTGAGGGTCAGGCTTCGGGGAAGGGTTAGGGTTAGGGTTCGGGCTAGGGTTAGGGTTAGGGGACGGGGACGGTTTAGGGTCCAGGTGAGGGTACGACAACGCTTTAGGGGGAGCGTACGTGTGAGGTCGTGGGTTACTGTCAGCGTACGGGTTAGGATTAGGGGACGGGTGAGGGTCAGGCTTCGGGGAAGGGTTAGGGTTAGGGTTCGGGCTAGGGTTAGGGTTAGGGGACGGGGACGGTTTAGGGTCCAGGTGAGGGTACGACAACGCTTTAGGGGGAGTGTACGTGTGAGGGCGCGGGTTAGCGTCAGCGTACGGGATAGGATTAGGGGACGGGTGAGGGTCAGGCTTCGGGGAAGGGTTAGGGTTAGGGTTCGGGCTAGGGTTAGGGTTAGGGGACGGGGACGGTTTAGGGTCCAGGTGAGGGTACGACAACGCTTTAGGGGGAGCGTACGTGTGAGGTCGTGGGTTACTGTCAGCGTACGGGTTAGGATTAGGGGACGGGTGAGGGTCAGGCTTCGGGGAAGGGTTAGGGTTAGGGTTCGGGCTAGGGTTAGGGTTAGGGGACGGGGACGGTTTAGGGTCCAGGTGAGGGTACGACAACGCTTTAGGGGGAGTGTATGTGTGAGGGCGCGGGTTAGCGTCAGCGTACGGGTTAGGATTAGGGGACGGGTGAGGGTCAGGCTTCGGGGAAGGGTTAGGGTTAGGGTTCGGGCTAGGGTTAGGGTTAGGGGACGGGGACGGTTTAGGGTACAGGTGAGGGTACGACAACGCTTTAGGGGGAGTGTACGTGTGAGGGCGCGGGTTAGCGTCAGCGTACGGGTTAGGATTAGGGGACGGGTGAGGGTCAGGCTTCGGGGAAGTGTTAGGTTTAGGGTTCGGGCTAGGGTTAGGGTTAGGGGACGGGGACGGTTTAGGGTCCAGGTGAGGGTACGACAACGCTTTAGGGGGAGTGTACGTGTGAGGGCGCGGGTTAGCGTCAGCGTACGGGTTAGGATTAGGGGACAGGTGAGGGTCAGGCTTCGGGGAAGTGTTAGGTTTAGGGTTCGGGCTAGGGTTAGGGTTAGGGGACGGGGACGGTTTAGGGTCCAGGTGAGGGTACGACAACGCTTTAGGGGGAGTGTACGTGTGAGGGCGCGGGTTAGTGTCAGCGTACGGGTTAGGATTAGGGGACGGGTGACGGTCAGGCTTCGGGGAAAGTTTAGGGTTATGGTTCGGGCTAGGGTTAGGGTTAGGGGACGGGGACGGTTTAGGGTCCAGGTGAGGGTACGACAACGCTTTAGGGGGAGCGTACGTGTGAGGGCGCGGGTTACTATCAGCGTACGGGTTAGGATTAGGGGACGGGTGAGGGTCAGGCTTCGGGGAAAGGTTAGGGTTAGGGTTCAGGCTAGGGTTAGGGTTAGGGGACGGGGACGGTTTAGGGTCCAGGTGAGGGTACGACAACGCTTTAGGGGAGCGTACGTGTGAGGGCGCGGGTTAGCGTCAGCGTACGGGTTAGGATTAGGGGACGGGTGAGGGTCAGGCTTCGGGGAAGGGTTAGGGTTAGGGTTCGGGCTAGGGTTACGGTTAGGGGACGGGGACGGTTTAGGGTCCAGGTGAGGGTACGACAACGCTTTAGGGGGAGTGTACGTGTGAGGGCGCGGGTTAGTGTCAGCGTACGGGTTAGGATTAGGGGACGGGTGAGGGTCAGGCTTCGGGGAAGGGTTAGGGTTAGGGTTCGGGCTAGGGTTAGTGTTAGGGGACGGGGACGGTTTAGGGTCCAGGTGAGGGTACGACAACGCTTTAGGGGGAGCGTACTTGTGAGGGCGCGGGTTAGTGTCATCGTACGGGTTAGGATTAGGGGACGGGTGAGGGTCAGGCTTCGGGGAAGGGTTAGGGTTAGGGTTCGGGCTAGGGTTAGGGTTAGGGGACGGGGACGGTTTAGGGTCCAGGTGAGGGTACGACAACGATTTAGTGGGAGCATACGTGTGAGGGCGCGGGTTAGTGTCAGCGTACGAGTTAGGATTAGGGGACGGGTGAGGGTCAGGCTTCGGGGAAGGGTTAGGGTTAGGGTTCGGGCTAGGGTTAGGGTTAGGGGAGGGGGACGCTTTAGGGTCCAGGTGAGGGTACGACAATGCTTTAGGGGGAGCGTACGTGTGAGGGCGTGGGTTAGTTTCAACGTACGGGTTAGGATTAGGGGACGGGTGAGGGTCAGGCTTCGGGGAAGGGTTAGGGTTAGGGTTCGGGCTAGGGTTAGGGTTAGGGGACGGGGACGGTTTAGGGTCCAGGTGAGGGTACGACAACGCTTTAGGGGGAGCGTACGTGTGAGGGCGTGGGTTAGCGTCAGCGTACGGGTTAGGATTAGGGGATGGGTGAGGGTCAGGCTTCGGGGAAGGTTTAGGGTTAGGGTTCGGGCTAGGGTTAGGGTTAGGGGACGGGGACGGTTTAGGGTCCAGGTGAGGGTACGACAACGCTTTAGGGGGAGCGTACGTGTGAGGGCGCGGGTTAGTGTCAGTGTACGGGTTAGGATTAGGGGACGGGTGAGGGTCAGGCTTCGGGGAATGGTTAGGGTTAGGGTTCGGGCTAGGGTTAGGGTTAGGGGACGGGGACGGTTTAGGGTCCAGGTGAGGGTACGACAACGCTTTAGGGGGAGCGTACGTGTGAGGGCGTGGGTTACTGTCAGCGTACGGGTTAGGATTAGGGGACGGGTGAGGGTCAGGCTTCGGGGAAGGGTTAGGGTTAGGGTTCGGGCTAGGGTTAGGGTTAGGGGACGGGGACGGTTTAGGGTCCAGGTGAGGGTACGACAACGCTTTAGGGGGAGTGTACGTGTGAGGGCGCGGGTTAGCGTCAGCGTACGGGTTAGGATTAGGGGACGGGTGAGGGTCAGGCTTCGGGGAAGGGTTAGGGTTAGGGTTCGGGCTAGGGTTAGGGTTAGGGGACGGGGACGCTTTAGGGTCCAGGTGAGGGTACGACAACGCTTTAGGGGGAGCGTACGTGTGAGGGCGCGGGTTACTGTCAGCGTACGGGTTAGGATTAGGGGACGGGTGAGGGTCAGGCTTCGGGGAAGTGTTAGGGTTAGGGTTCGGGCTAGGGTTAGGGTTAGGGGACGGGGACGGTTTAGGGTCCAGGTGAGGGTACGACAACGCTTTAGGGGGAGTGTACGTGTGAGGGCGCGGGTTAGTGTCAGCGTACGTGTTAGGATTAGGGGACGAGTGAGGGTCAGGCTTCGGGGAAGGGTTAGGGTTAGGGTTCGGGCTAGGGTTAGGGTTAGGGGACGGGGACGGTTTAGGGTCCAGGTGAGGGTACGACAACGCTTTAGGGGGGCGTACGTGTGAGGGCGTGGGTTAGTGTCAGCGTACGGGTTAGGATTAGGGGACGGGTGAGGGTCAGGCTTCGGGGAAGGGTTAGGGTTAGGGTTCGGGCTAGGGTTAGGGTTAGGGGACGGGGACGGTTTAGGGTCCAGGTGAGGGTACGACAACGCTTTAGGGGGAGCGTACGTGTGAGGGCGCGGGTTAGTGTCAGCATACGGGTTAGGATTAGGGGACGGGTGAGGGTCAGGCTTCGGGGAAGGGTTAGGGTTAGGGTTCGGGCTAGGGTTAGGGTTAGGGGACGGGGACGGTTTAGGGTCCAGGTGAGGGTACGACAACGCTTTAGGGGGAGCGTACGTGTGAGGGCACGGGTTAGCGTCAGCGTACGGGTTAGGATTAGGGGACGGGTGAGGGTCAGGCTTCGGGGAAGGGTTAGGGTTAGGGTTCGGGCTAGGGTTAGGGTTAGGGGACGGGGACGGTTTAGGGTCCAGGTGAGTGTACGACAACGCTTTAGGGGGAGCGTACGTGTGAGGGCGCGGGTTAGCGTCAGCGTACGGGTTAGGATTAGGGGACGGGTGAGGGTCAGGCTTCGGGGAAGGGTTAGGGTTAGCTTTCGGGCTAGGGTTAGGGTTAGGGGACGGGGACGGTTTAGGGTCCAGGTGAGGGTACGACAACGCTTTAGGGGGAGCGTACGTGTGAGGGCGCGGGTTAGTGTCATCGTACGGGTTAGGATTAGGGGACGGGTGAGGGTCAGGCTTCGGGGAAGGGTTAGGGTTAGGGTTCGGGCTAGGGTTAGGGTTAGGGGACGGGGACGGTTTAGGGTCCAGGTGAGGGTACGACAACGATTTAGTGGGAGCAAACGTGTGAGGGCGCGGGTTAGTGTCAGCGTACGAGTTAGGATTAGGGGACGGGTGAGGGTCAGGCTTCAGGGAAGGGTTAGGGTTAGGGTTCGGGCTAGGGTTAGGGTTAGGGGACGGGGACGGTTTAGGGTCCAGGTGGGGGTACGACAACGCTTTAGGGGGAGCGTACGTGTGAGGGCGCGGGTTAGTGTCAGCGTACGGGTTAGGATTAGGGGACGGGTGAGGGTCAGGCTTCGGGGAAGCGTTAGGGTTAGGGTTTGGGCTAGGGTTAGTGTTAGGGGACGGGGACGGTTTAGGGTCCAGGTGAGGGTACGACAACACTTTAGGGGGGCGTACGTGTGAGGGCGTGGGTTAGTGTCAGCGTACGGGTTAGGATTAGGGGACGGGTGAGGGTCAGGCTTCGGGGAAGGGTTAGGGTTAGGGTTCGGGCTAGGGTTAGGGTTAGGGGACGGGGACGGTTTAGGGTCCAGGTGAGGGTACGACAACGCTTTAGGGGGAGCGTACGTGTGAGGGCGTGGGTTACTGTCAGCGTACGGGTTAGGATTAGGGGACGGGTGAGGGTCAGGCTTCGGGGAAGGGTTAGGGTTAGGGTTCGGGCTAGGGTTAGGGTTAGGGGACGGGGACGGTTTAGGGTCCAGGTGAGGGTACGACAACGCTTTAGGGGGAGTGTACGTGTGAGGGCGCGGGTTAGCGTCAGCGTACGGGTTAGGATTAGGGGACGGGTGAGGGTCAGGCTTCGGGGAAGGGTTAGGGTTAGGGTTCGGGCTAGGGTTAGGGTTAGGGGACGGGGACGCTTTAGGGTCCAGGTGAGGGTACGACAACGCTTTAGGGGGAGCGTACGTGTGAGGGCGCGGGTTACTGTCAGCGTACGGGTTAGGATTAGGGGACGGGTGAGGGTCAGGCTTCGGGGAAGGGTTAGGGTTAGGGTTCGGGCTAGGGTTAGGGTTAGGGGACGGGGACGGTTTAGGGTCCAGGTGAGGGTACGACAACGCTTTAGGGGGAGTGTACGTGTGAGGGCGCGGGTTAGCGTCAGCGTACGGGTTAGGATTAGGGGACGGGTGAGGGTCAGGCTTCGGGGAAGGGTTAGGGTTAGGGTTCGGGCTAGGGTTAGGGTTAGGGGACGGGGACGGTTTAGGGTCCAGGTGAGGGTACGACAACGCTTTAGGGGGAGCGTACGTGTGAGGGCGTGGGTTACTGTCAGCGTACGGGTTAGGATTAGGGGACGGGTGAGGGTCAGGCTTCGGGGAAGGGTTAGGGTTAGGGTTCGGGCTAGGGTTAGGGTTAGGGGAAGGGGACGGTTTAGGGTCCAGGTGAGGGTACGACAACGCTTTAGGGGGAGTGTACGTGTGAGGGCGCGGGTTAGCGTCAGCGTACGGGTTAGGATTAGGGGACGGGTGAGGGTCAGGCTTCGGGGAAGGGTTAGGGTTAGGGTTCGGGCTAGGGTTAGGGTTAGGGGACGGGGACGGTTTAGGGTCCAGGTGAGGGTACGACAACGCTTTAGGGGGAGTGTACGTGTGAGGGCGCGGGTTAGTGTCAGCGTACGGGTTAGGATTAGGGGACGGGTGACGGTCAGGCTTCGGGGAAGGTTTAGGGTTATGGTTCGGGCTAGGGTTAGGGTTAGGGGACGGGGACGGTTTAGGGTCCAGGTGAGGGTACGACAACGCTTTAGGGGGAGCGTACGTGTGAGGGCGCGGGTTACTATCAGCGTACGGGTTAGGATTAGGGGACGGGTGAGGGTCAGGCTTCGGGGAAAGGTTAGGGTTAGGGTTCAGGCTAGGGTTAGGGTTAGGGGACGGGGACGGTTTAGGGTCCAGGTGAGGGTACGACAACGCTTTAGGGGGAGCGTACGTGTGAGGGCGCGGGTTAGCGTCAGCGTACGGGTTAGGATTAGGGGACGGGTGAGGGTCAGGCTTCGGGGAAGGGTTAGGGTTAGGGTTCGGGCTAGGGTTAGGGTTAGGGGACGGGGACGGTTTAGGGTCCAGGTGAGGGTACGACAACGATTTAGTGGGAGCATACGTGTGAGGGCGCGGGTTAGTGTCAGCGTACGAGTTAGGATTAGGGGACGGGTGAGGGTCAGGCTTCGGGGAAGGGTTAGGGTTAGGGTTCGGGCTAGGGTTAGGGTTAGGGGACGGGGACGCTTTAGGGTCCAGGTGAGGGTACGACAATGCTTTAGGGGGAGCGTACGTGTGAGGGCGTGGGTTAGTTTCAACGTACGGGTTAGGATTAGGGGACGGGTGAGGGTCAGGCTTCGGGGAAGGGTTAGGGTTAGGGTTCGGGCTAGGGTTAGGGTTAGGGGACGGGGACGGTTTAGGGTCCAGGTGAGGGTACGACAACGCTTTAGGGGGAGCGTACGTGTGAGGGCGTGGGTTAGCGTCAGCGTACGGGTTAGGATTAGGGGATGGGTGAGGGTCAGGCTTCGGGGAAGGTTTAGGGTTAGGGTTCGGGCTAGGGTTAGGGTTAGGGGACGGGGACGGTTTAGGGTCCAGGTGAGGGTACGACAACGCTTTAGGGGGAGCGTACGTGTGAGGGCGCGGGTTAGTGTCAGTGTACGGGTTAGGATTAGGGGACGGGTGAGGGTCAGGCTTCGGGGAATGGTTAGGGTTAGGGTTCGGGCTAGGGTTAGGGTTAGGGGACGGGGACGGTTTAGGGTCCAGGTGAGGGTACGACAACGCTTTAGGGGGAGCGTACGTGTGAGGGCGTGGGTTACTGTCAGCGTACGGGTTAGGATTAGGGGACGGGTGAGGGTCAGGCTTCGGGGAAGGGTTAGGGTTAGGGTTCGGGCTAGGGTTAGGGTTAGGGGACGGGGACGGTTTAGGGTCCAGGTGAGGGTACGACAACGCTTTAGGGGGAGTGTACGTGTGAGGGCGCGGGTTAGCGTCAGCGTACGGGTTAGGATTAGGGGACGGGTGAGGGTCAGGCTTCGGGGAAGGGTTAGGGTTAGGGTTCGGGCTAGGGTTAGGGTTAGGGGACGGGGACGCTTTAGGGTCCAGGTGAGGGTACGACAACGCTTTAGGGGGAGCGTACGTGTGAGGGCGCGGGTTACTGTCAGCGTACGGGTTAGGATTAGGGGACGGGTGAGGGTCAGGCTTCGGGGAAGTGTTAGGGTTAGGGTTCGGGCTAGGGTTAGGGTTAGGGGACGGGGACGGTTTAGGGTCCAGGTGAGGGTACGACAACGCTTTAGGGGGAGTGTACGTGTGAGGGCGCGGGTTAGTGTCAGCGTACGTGTTAGGATTAGGGGACGAGTGAGGGTCAGGCTTCGGGGAAGGGTTAGGGTTAGGGTTCGGGCTAGGGTTAGGGTTAGGGGACGGGGACGGTTTAGGGTCCAGGTGAGGGTAGGACAACGCTTTAGGGGGGCGTACGTGTGAGGGCGTGGGTTAGTGTCAGCGTACGGGTTAGGATTAGGGGACGGGTGAGGGTCAGGCTTCGGGGAAGGGTTAGGGTTAGGGTTCGGGCTAGGGTTAGGGTTAGGGGACGGGGACGGTTTAGGGTCCAGGTGAGGGTACGACAACGCTTTAGGGGGAGTGTACGTGTGAGGGCGCGGGTTAGCGTCAGCGTACGGGTTAGGATTAGGGGACGGGTGAGGGTCAGGCTTCGGGGAAGGGTTAGGGTTAGGGTTCGGGCTAGGGTTAGGGTTAGGGGACGGGGACGGTTTAGGGTCCAGGTGAGTGTACGACAACGCTTTAGGGGGAGCGTACGTGTGAGGGCGCGGGTTAGCGTCAGCGTACGTGTTAGGATTAGGGGACGGGTGAGGGTCAGGCTTCGGGGAAGGGTTAGGGTTAGCTTTCGGGCTAGGGTTAGGGTTAGGGGACGGGGACGGTTTAGGGTCCAGGTGAGGGTACGACAACGCTTTAGGGGGAGCGTACGTGTGAGGGCGCGGGTTAGTGTCATCGTACGGGTTAGGATTAGGGGACGGGTGAGGGTCAGGCTTCGGGGAAGGGTTAGGGTTAGGGTTCGGGCTAGGGTTAGGGTTAGGGGACGGGGACGGTTTAGGGTCCAGGTGAGGGTACGACAACGATTTAGTGGGAGCATACGTGTGAGGGCGCGGGTTAGTGTCAGCGTACGAGTTAGGATTAGGGGACGGGTGAGGGTCAGGCTTCGGGGAAGGGTTAGGGTTAGGGTTCGGGCTAGGGTTAGGGTTAGGGGACGGGGACGGTTTAGGGTCCAGGTGGGGGTACGACAACGCTTTAGGGGGAGCGTACGTGTGAGGGCGCGGGTTAGTGTCAGCGTACGGGTTAGGATTAGGGGACGGGTGAGGGTCAGGCTTCGGGGAAGCGTTAGGGTTAGGGTTTGGGCTAGGGTTAGTGTTAGGGGACGGGGACGGTTTAGGGTCCAGGTGAGGGTACGACAACACTTTAGGGGGGCGTACGTGTGAGGGCGTGGGTTAGTGTCAGCGTACGGGTTAGGATTAGGGGACGGGTGAGGGTCAGGCTTCGGGGAAGGGTTAGGGTTAGGGTTCGGGCTAGGGTTAGGGTTAGGGGACGGGGACGGTTTAGGGTCCAGGTGAGGGTACGACAACGCTTTAGGGGGAGCGTACGTGTGAGTGCGCGGGTTAGCGTCAGCGTACGGTTTAGGATTAGGGGACGGGTGAGTGTCAGGCTTCGGGGAAGCGTTAGGGTTAGGGTTCGGGCTAGGGTTAGGGTTAGGGGACGGGGACGGTTTAGGGTCCAGGTGAGGGTACGACAACGCTTTAGGGGGAGCGTACGTGTGAGGGCGCGGGTTAGTGTCAGCGTACGGGTTAGGATTAGGGGACGGGTGAGGGTCAGGCTTCGGGGAAGGGTTAGGGTTAGGGTTCGGGCTAGGGTTAGGGTTAGGGGACGGGGACGGTTTAGGGTCCAGGTGAGGGTACGACAACGCTTTAGGGGGAGCGTACGTGTGAGGGCGTGGGTTACTGTCAGCGTACGGGTTAGGATTAGGGGACGGGTGAGGGTCAGGCTTCGGGGAAGGGTTAGGGTTAGGGTTCGGGCTAGGGTTAGGGTTAGGGGACGGGGACGGTTTAGGGTCCAGGTGAGGGTACGACAACGCTTTAGGGGGAGTGTACGTGTGAGGGCGCGGGTTAGCGTCAGCGTACGGGTTAGGATTAGGGGACGGGTGAGGGTCAGGCTTCGGGGAAGGGTTAGGGTTAGGGTTCGGGCTAGGGTTAGGGTTAGGGGACGGGGACGGTTTAGGGTCCAGGTGAGGGTACGACAACGCTTTAGGGGGAGTGTACGTGTGAGGGCGCGGGTTAGTGTCAGCGTACGTGTTAGGATTATGGGACGAGTGAGGGTCAGGCTTCGGGGAAGGGTTAGGGTTAGGGTTCGGGCTAGGGTTAGGGTTAGGGGACGGGGACGGTTTAGGGTCCAGGTGAGGGTACGACAACGCTTTAGGGGGGCGTACGTGTGAGGGCGTGGGTTAGTGTCAGCGTACGGGTTAGGATTAGGGGACGGGTGAGGGTCAGGCTTCGGGGAAGGGTTAGGGTTAGGGTTCGGGCTAGGGTTAGGGTTAGGGGACGGGGACGGTTTAGGGTCCAGGTGAGGGTACGACAACGCTTTAGGGGGAGCGTACGTGTGAGGGCGCGAGTTAGTGTCAGCATACGGGTTAGGATTAGGGGACGGGTGAGGGTCAGGCTTCGGGGAAGGGTTAGGGTTAGGGTTCGGGCTAGGGTTAGGGTTAGGGGACGGGGACGGTTTAGGGTCCAGGTGAGGGTACGACAACGCTTTAGGGGGAGTGTACGTGTGAGGGCGCGGGTTAGCGTCAGCGTACGGGTTAGGATTAGGGGACGGGTGAGGGTCAGGCTTCGGGGAAGGTTTAGGGTTAGCTTTCGGGCTAGGGTTAGGGTTAGGGGACGGGGACGGTTTAGGGTCCAGGTGAGGGTACGACAACGCTTTAGGGGGAGCGTACGTGTGAGGGCGCGGGTTAGTGTCATCGTACGGGTTAGGATTAGGGGACGGGTGAGGGTCAGGCTTCGGGGAAGGGTTAGGGTTAGGGTTCGGGCTAGGGTTAGGGTTAGGGGACGGGGACGGTTTAGGGTCCAGGTGAGGGTACGACAACGCTTTAGGGGGAGTGTACGTGTGAGGGCGCGGGTTAGTGTCAGCGTACGTGTTAGGATTAGGGGACGAGTGAGGGTCAGGCTTCCGGGAAGGGTTAGGGTTAGGGTTCGGGCTAGGGTTAGGGTTAGGGGACGGGGACGGTTTAGGGTCCAGGTGAGGGTACGACAACGCTTTAGGGGGGCGTACGTGTGAGGGCGTGGGTTAGTGTCAGCGTACGGGTTAGGATTAGGGGACGGGTGAGGGTCAGGCTTCGGGGAAGGGTTAGGGTTAGGGTTCGGGCTAGGGTTAGGGTTAGGGGACGGGGACGGTTTAGGGTCCAGGTGAGGGTACGACAACGCTTTAGGGGGAGCGTACGTGTGAGGGCGCGAGTTAGTGTCAGCATACGGGTTAGGATTAGGGGACGGGTGAGGGTCAGGCTTCGGGGAAGGGTTAGGGTTAGGGTTCGGGCTAGGGTTAGGGTTAGGGGACGGGGACGGTTTAGGGTCCAGGTGAGGGTACGACAACGCTTTAGGGGGAGTGTACGTGTGAGGGCGCGGGTTAGCGTCAGCGTACGGGTTAGGATTAGGGGACGGGTGAGGGTCAGGCTTCGGGGAAGGGTTAGGGTTAGCTTTCGGGCTAGGGTTAGGGTTAGGGGACGGGGACGGTTTAGGGTCCAGGTGAGGGTACGACAACGCTTTAGGGGGAGCGTACGTGTGAGGGCGCGGGTTAGTGTCATCGTACGGGTTAGGATTAGGGGACGGGTGAGGGTCAGGCTTCGGGGAAGGGTTAGGGTTAGGGTTCGGGCTAGGGTTAGGGTTAGGGGACGGGGACGGTTTAGGGTCCAGGTGAGGGTACGACAACGATTTAGTGGGAGCATACGTGTGAGGGCGCGGGTTAGTGTCAGCGTACGAGTTAGGATTAGGGGACGGGTGAGGGTCAGGCTTCGGGGAAGGGTTAGGGTTAGGGTTCGGGCTAGGGTTAGGGTTAGGGGACGGGGACGGTTTAGGGTCCAGGTGGGTGTACGACAACGCTTTAGGGGGAGCGTACGTGTGAGGGCGCGGGTTAGTGTCAGCGTACGGGTTAGGATTAGGGGACGGGTGAGGGTCAGGCTTCGGGGAAGCGTTAGGGTTAGGGTTTGCGCTAGGGTTAGTGTTAGGGGACGGGGACGGTTTAGGGTCCAGGTGAGGGTACGACAACACTTTAGGGGGGCGTACGTGTGAGGGCGTGGGTTAGTGTCAGCGTACGGGTTAGGATTAGGGGACGGGTGAGGGTCAGGCTTCGGGGAAGGGTTAGGGTTAGGGTTCGGGCTAGGGTTAGGGTTAGGGGACGGGGACGGTTTAGGGTCCAGGTGAGGGTACGACAACGCTTTAGGGGGAGCGTACGTGTGAGTGCGCGGGTTAGCGTCAGCGTACGGTTTAGGATTAGGGGACGGGTGAGTGTCAGGCTTCGGGGAAGCGTTAGGGTTAGGGTTCGGGCTAGGGTTAGGGTTAGGGGACGGGGACGGTTTAGGGTCCAGGTGAGGGTACGACAACGCTTTAGGGGGAGCGTACGTGTGAGGGCGCGGGTTAGTGTCAGCGTACGGGTTAGGATTAGGGGACGGGTGAGGGTCAGGCTTCGGGGAAGGGTTAGGGTTAGGGTTCGGCCTAGGGTTAGGGTTAGGGGACGGGGACGGTTTAGGGTCCAGGTGAGGGTACGACAACGCTTTAGGGGGAGCGTACGTGTGAGGGCGCGGGTTAGCGTCAGCGTACGGGTTAGGATTAGGGGACGGGTGAGGGTCAGGCTTCGGGGAAGGGTTAGGGTTAGGGTTCGGGCTAGGGTTAGGGTTAGGGGACGGGGACGGTTTAGGGTCCAGGTGAGGGTACGACAACGCTTTAGGGGGAGCGTACGTGTGAGGGCGCGGGTTAGCGTCAGCGTACGGGTAAGGATTAGGGGACGGGTGAGGGTCAGGCTTCGGGGAAGGGTTAGGGTTAGGGTTCGGGCTAGGGTTAGGGTTAGGGGACGGGGACGGTTTAGGGTCCAGGTGAGGGTATGACAACGCTTTAGGTGGAGCGTACGTGTGAGGGCACGGGTTAGCGTCAGCGTACGGGTTAGGATTAGGGGACGGGTGAGGGTCAGGCTTCGGGGAAGGGTTAGGGTTAGGGTTCGTGCTAGGGTTAGTGTTAGGGGACGGGGACGGTTTAGGGTCCAGGTGAGGGTACGACAACGCTTTAGGGGGAGCGTACGTGTGAGGGCGTGGGTTAGTGTCAGCGTACGGGTTAGGATTAGGGGACGGGTGAGGGTCAGGCTTCGGGGAAGTGTTAGGGTTAGGGTTCGGGCTAGGGTTAGGGTTAGGGGACGGGGATGGTTTAGGGTCCAGGTGAGGGTACGAGAACGCTTTAGGGGGAGCGTACGTGTGAGGGCGCGGGTTAGTGTCAGCGTACGGGTTAGGATTAGGGGACGGGTGAGGGTCAGGCTTCGGGGAAGGGTTAGGGTTAGGGTTCGGGCTAGGGTTAGTGTTAGGGGACGGGGACGGTTTAGGTTCCAGGTGAGGGTGCGACAACGCTTTAGGGGGAGCGTACGTGTGAGGGCACGGGTTAGTGTCAGCGTACGGGTTAGGATTAGGGGACCGGTGAGGGTCAGGCTTCGGTGAAGGGTTAGGGTTAGGGTTCGGGCTAGGGTTAGGGTTAGGGGACGGGGACGGTTTAGGGTCCAGGTGAGGGTACGACAACGCTTTAGGGGGAGCGTACGTGTGAGGGCGCGGGTTAGTGTCAGCGTACGGGTTAGGATTAGGGGACAGGTGAGGGTCAGGCTTCGGGGAAGGGTTAGGGTTAGTGTTCGGGCTAGGGTTAGGGTTAGGGGACGGGGACGGTTTAGGGTCCAGGTGAGGGTACGACAACGCTTTAGGGGGAGCGTACGTGTGAGGGCGCGGGTTAGTGTCAGCGTACGGGTTAGGATTAGGGGACGGGTGAGGGTCAGGCTTCGGGGAAGGGTTAGGGTTAGGGTTCGGGCTAGGGTTAGTGTTAAGGGACGGGGACGGTTTAGGGTCCAGGTGAGGGTACGACAACGCTTTAGGGGGGCGTACGTGTGAGGGCGTGGGTTAGTGTCAGCGTACGGGTTAGGATTAGGGGACGGGTGAGGGTCAGGCTTCGGGGAAGGGTTAGGGTTAGTGTTCGGGCTAGGGTTAGGGTTAGGGGACGGGGACGGTTTAGGGTCCAGGTGAGGGTACGACAACGCTTTAGGTGTTGCGTACGTGTGAGGGCGCGGGTTAGTGTCAGCGTACGGGTTAGGATTAGGGGACGCGTGAGGGTCAGGCTTCGGGGAAGGGTTAGGGTTAGGGTTCGGGCTAGGGTTAGGGTTACGGGACGGGGACGGTTTAGGGTCCAGGTGAGGGTACGACAACGCTTTAGGGGGAGCGTACGTGTGAGGGCGCGGGTTAGTGTCAGCGTACGGGTTAGGATTAGGGGACGGGTGAGGGTCAGGCTTCGGGGTAGGGTTAGGGTTAGGGTTCGGGCTAGGGTTAGGGTTAGGGGACGGGGACGGTTTAGGGTCCAGGTGAGGGTACGACAACGCTTTAGGGGGAGCGTACGTGTGAGGGCGCGGGTTAGTGTCAGCGTACAGGTTAGGATTAGGGGACGGGTGAGGGTCAGGCTTCGGGGAAGTGTTAGGGTTAGGGTTCGGGCTAGGGTTAGGGTTAGGGGACGGGGACGCTTTAGGGTCCAGGTGAGGGTACGACAACGCTTTAGGGGGAGCGTACGTGTGAGGGCGCGGGTTAGTGTCAGCGTACGGGTTAGGATTAGGGGACGGGTGAGGGTCAGGCTTCGGGGAAGGGTTAGGGTTAGGGTTCGGGCTAGGGTTAGGGTTAGGGGACGGGGACGGTTTAGGGTCCAGGTGAGGGTACGAGAACGCTTTAGGGGGAGCATACGTGTGAGGGCGCGGGTTAGTGTCAGCGTACGGGTTAGGATTAGGGGACAGGTGAGGGTCAGGCTTCGGGGAAGGTTTAGGGTTAGTGTTCGGTCTAGGGTTAGGGTTAGGGGACGGGGACGGTTTAGGGTCCAGGTGAGGGTACGACAACGCTTTAGGGGGAGCGTACGTGTGAGGGCGCGGGTTAGTGTCAGCGTACGGGTTAGGATTAGGGGACAGGTGAGGGTCAGGCTTCGGGGAAGCGTTAGGGTTAGGGTTCGGGCTAGGGTTAGTGTTAGGGGACGGGGACGGTTTAGGGTCCAGGTGAGGGTACGACAACGCTTTAGGGGGGCGTACGTGTGAGGGCGTGGGTTAGTGTCAGCGTACGGGTTAGGATTAGGGGACGGGTGAGGGTCAGGCTTCGGGGAAGGGTTAGGGTTAGAGTTCGGGCTAGGGTTAGGGTTAGGGGACGGGGACGGTTTAGGGTCCAGGTGAGGGTACGACAACGCTTTAAGGGTTGCGTACGTGTGAGGGCGCGGGTTAGTGTCAGCGTATGGGTTAGGATTAGGGGACGGGTGAGGGTCAGGCTTCGGGGAAGGGTTAGGGTTAGGGTTTGGGCTAGGGTTAGGGTTAGGGGACGGGGACGGTTTAGGGTCCAGGTGAGGGTACGACAACGCTTTATGGGGAGGGTACGTGTGAGGGCGCGGGTTAGTGTCAGCGTACGGGTTAGGATTAGGGGACGGGTGAGGGTCAGGCTTCGGGGAAGGGTTAGGGTTTGGGTTCGGGCTAGGGTTAGGGTTAGGGGACGGGGACGGTTTAGGGTCCAGTTGAGGGTATGACAACGCTTTAGGAGGAGCGTACGTGTGAGGGCGCGGGTTAGCGTCAGCGTACGGGTTAGGATTAGGGGACGGGTGAGGGTCAGGCTTCGGGGAAGGGTTAGGGTTAGGGTTCGGGCTAGGGTTAGGGTTAGGGGACGGGGACGGTTTAGGGTCCAGGTGAGGGTACGACAACGCTTTAGGGGGAGCGTACGTGTGAGGGCGTGGGTTAGTGTCAGCGTACGGGTTAGGATTAGGGGACGGGTGAGGGTCAGGCTTCGGGGAAGGGTTAGGGTTAGGGTTCGGGCTAGGGTTAGGGTTAGGGGACGGGGACGGTTTAGGGTCCAGGTGAGGGTACGAGAACGCTTTAGGGGGAGCGTACGTGTGAGGGCGCGGGTTAGTGTCAGCGTACGGGTTAGGATTAGGGGACGGGTGAGGGTCAGGCTTCGGGGAAGGGTTAGGGTTAGGGTTCGGGCTAGGGTTAGTGTTAGGGGACGGGGACGGTTTAGGGTCCAGGTGAGGGTACGACAACGCTTTAGGTGGAGCGTATGTGTGAGGGCGCGGGTTAGTGTCAGCGTACGGGTTAGGATTAGGGGACGGGTGAGGGTCAGGCTTCGGGGAAGCGTTAGGGTTAGGGTTTGGGCTAGGGTTAGTGTTAGGGGACGGGGACGGTTTAGGGTCCAGGTGAGGGTACGACAACACTTTAGGGGGGCGTACGTGTGAGGGCGTGGGTTAGTGTCAGCGTACGGGTTAGGATTAGGGGACGGGTGAGGGTCAGGCTTCGGGGAAGGGTTAGGGTTAGGGTTCGGGCTAGGGTTAGGGTTAGAGGACGGGGACAGTTTAGGATACAGGTGAGGGTACGACAACGCTTTAGGGGGAGCGTACGTGTGAGGGCGCGGGTTAGTGTCATCGTACGGGTTAGGATTAGGGGACGGGTGAGGGTCAGGCTTCGGGGAAGGGTTAGGGTTAGGGTTCGGGCTAGGGTTAGGGTTAGGGGACGGGGACGGTTTAGGGTCCAGGTGAGGGTACGACAACGATTTAGTGGGAGCATACGTGTGAGGGCGCGGGTTAGTGTCAGCGTACGAGTTAGGATTAGGGGACGGGTGAGGGTCAGGCTTCGGGGAAGGGTTAGGGTTAGGGTTCGGGCTAGGGTTAGGGTTAGGGGACGGGGACGGTTTAGGGTCCAGGTGGGGGTACGACAACGCTTTAGGGGGAGCGTACGTGTGAGGGCGCGGGTTAGTGTCAGCGTACGGGTTAGGATTAGGGGACGGGTGAGGGTCAGGCTTCGGGGAAGCGTTAGGGTTAGGGTTTGGGCTAGGGTTAGTGTTAGGGGACGGGGACGGTTTAGGGTCCAGGTGAGGGTACGACAACACTTTAGGGGGAGCGTACGTGTGAGGGCGCGGGTTAGTGTCAGCGTACGGGTTAGGATTAGGGGACGGGTGAGGGTCAGGCTTCGGGGAAGGGTTAGGGTTAGGGTTCGGGCTAGGGTTAGGGTTAGGGGACGGGGACGGTTTAGGGTCCAGGTGAGGGTACGAGAACGCTTTAGGGGGAGCGTACGTGAGAGGGTGCGGGTTAGTGTCAGCGTACGGGTTAGGATTAGGGGACGGGTGAGGGTCAGGCTTCGGGGAAGGGTTAGGGTTAGGGTTCGGGCTAGGGTTAGTGTTAGGGGACGGGGACGGTTTAGGGTCCAGGTGAGGGTACGACAACGCTTTAGGTGGAGCGTACGTGTGAGGGCGCGGGTTAGTGTCAGCGTACGGGTTAGGATTAGGGGACGGGTGAGGGTCAGGCTTCGGGGAAGCGTTAGGGTTAGGGTTTGGGCTAGGGTTAGTGTTAGGGGACGGGGACGGTTTAGGGTCCAGGTGAGGGTACGACAACACTTTAGGGGGGCGTACGTGTGAGGGCGTGGGTTAGTGTCAGCGTACGGGTTAGGATTAGGGGACGGGTGAGGGTCAGGCTTCGGGGAAGGGTTAGGGTTAGGGTTCGGGCTAGGGTTAGGGTTAGAGGACGGGGACGGTTTAGGATACAGGTGAGGGTACGACAACGCTTTAGGGGGAGCGTACGTGTGAGGGCGCGGGTTAGTGTCATCGTACGGGTTAGGATTAGGGGACGGGTGAGGGTCAGGCTTCGGGGAAGGGTTAGGGTTAGGGTTCGGGCTAGGGTTAGTGTTAGGGGACGGGGACGGTTTAGGGTCCAGGTGAGGGTACGACAACGATTTAGTGGGAGCATACGTGTGAGGGCGCGGGTTAGTGTCAGCGTACGAGTTAGGATTAGGGGACGGGTGAGGGTCAGGCTTCGGGGAAGGGTTAGGGTTAGGGTTCGGGCTAGGGTTAGGGTTAGGGGACGGGGACGGTTTAGGGTCCAGGTGGGGGTACGACAACGCTTTAGGGGGAGCGTACGTGTGAGGGCGCGGGTTAGTGTCAGCGTACGGGTTAGGATTAGGGGACGGGTGAGGGTCAGGCTTCGGGGAAGCGTTAGGGTTAGGGTTTGGGCTAGGGTTAGTGTTAGGGGACGGGGACGGTTTAGGGTCCAGGTGAGGGTACGACAACACTTTAGGGGGGCGTACGTGTGAGGGCGTGGGTTAGTGTCAGCGTACGGGTTAGGATTAGGGGACGGGTGAGGGTCAGGCTTCGGGGAAGGGTTAGGGTTAGTGTTCGGGCTAGGGTTAGGGTTAGGGGACGGGGACGGTTTAGGGTCCAGGTGAGGGTACGACAACGCTTTAGGTGTTGCGTACGTGTGAGGGCGCGGGTTAGTGTCAGCGTACGGGTTAGGATTAGGGGACGCGTGAGGGTCAGGCTTCGGGGAAGGGTTAGGGTTAGGGTTCGGGCTAGGGTTAGGGTTACGGGACGGGGACGGTTTAGGGTCCAGGTGAGGGTACGACAACGCTTTAGGGGGAGCGTACGTGTGAGGGCGCGGGTTAGTGTCAGCGTACGGGTTAGGATTAGGGGACGGGTGAGGGTCAGGCTTCGGGGAAGGGTTAGGGTTAGGGTTCGGGCTAGGGTTAGGGTTAGGGGACGGGGACGGTTTAGGGTCCAGGTGAGGGTACGACAACGCTTTAGGGGGAGCGTACGTGTGAGGGCGCGGGTTAGTGTCAGCGTACAGGTTAGGATTAGGGGACGGGTGAGGGTCAGGCTTCGGGGAAGTGTTAGGGTTAGGGTTCGGGCTAGGGTTAGGGTTAGGGGACGGGGACGCTTTAGGGTCCAGGTGAGGGTACGACAACGCTTTAGGGGGAGCGTACGTGTGAGGGCGCGGGTTAGTGTCAGCGTACGGGTTAGGATTAGGGGACGGGTGAGGGTCAGGCTTCGGGGAAGGGTTAGGGTTAGGGTTCGGGCTAGGGTTAGGGTTAGGGGACGGGGACGGTTTAGGGTCCAGGTGAGGGTACGAGAACGCTTTAGGGGGAGCATACGTGTGAGGGCGCGGGTTAGTGTCAGCGTACGGGTTAGGATTAGGGGACAGGTGAGGGTCAGGCTTCGGGGAAGGTTTAGGGTTAGTGTTCGGTCTAGGGTTAGGGTTAGGGGACGGGGACGGTTTAGGGTCCAGGTGAGGGTACGACAACGCTTTAGGGGGAGCGTACGTGTGAGGGCGCGGGTTAGTGTCAGCGTACGGGTTAGGATTAGGGGACAGGTGAGGGTCAGGCTTCGGGGAAGCGTTAGGGTTAGGGTTCGGGCTAGGGTTAGTGTTAGGGGACGGGGACGGTTTAGGGTCCAGGTGAGGGTACGACAACGCTTTAGGGGGGCGTACGTGTGAGGGCGTGGGTTAGTGTCAGCGTACGGGTTAGGATTAGGGGACGGGTGAGGGTCAGGCTTCGGGGAAGGGTTAGGGTTAGAGTTCGGGCTAGGGTTAGGGTTAGGGGACGGGGACGGTTTAGGGTCCAGGTGAGGGTACGACAACGCTTTAAGGGTTGCGTACGTGTGAGGGCGCGGGTTAGTGTCAGCGTATGGGTTAGGATTAGGGGACGGGTGAGGGTCAGGCTTCGGGGAAGGGTTAGGGTTAGGGTTTGGGCTAGGGTTAGGGTTAGGGGACGGGGACGGTTTAGGGTCCAGGTGAGGGTACGACAACGCTTTATGGGGAGGGTACGTGTGAGGGCGCGGGTTAGTGTCAGCGTACGGGTTAGGATTAGGGGACGGGTGAGGGTCAGGCTTCGGGGAAGGGTTAGGGTTTGGGTTCGGGCTAGGGTTAGGGTTAGGGGACGGGGACGGTTTAGGGTCCAGTTGAGGGTATGACAACGCTTTAGGAGGAGCGTACGTGTGAGGGCGCGGGTTAGCGTCAGCGTACGGGTTAGGATTAGGGGACGGGTGAGGGTCAGGCTTCGGGGAAGGGTTAGGGTTAGGGTTCGGGCTAGGGTTAGGGTTAGGGGACGGGGACGGTTTAGGGTCCAGGTGAGGGTACGACAACGCTTTAGGGGGAGCGTACGTGTGAGGGCGCGGGTTAGTGTCAGCGTACGGGTTAGGATTAGGGGACGGGTGAGGGTCAGGCTTCGGGGAAGGGTTAGGGTTAGGGTTCGGGCTAGGGTTAGGGTTAGGGGACGGGGACGGTTTAGGGTCCAGGTGAGGGTACGAGAACGCTTTAGGGGGAGCGTACGTGTGAGGGCGCGGGTTAGTGTCAGCGTACGGGTTAGGATTAGGGGACGGGTGAGGGTCAGGCTTCGGGGAAGGGTTAGGGTTAGGGTTCGGGCTAGGGTTAGTGTTAGGGGACGGGGACGGTTTAGGGTCCAGGTGAGGGTACGACAACGCTTTAGGTGGAGCGTATGTGTGAGGGCGCGGGTTAGTGTCAGCGTACGGGTTAGGATTAGGGGACGGGTGAGGGTCAGGCTTCGGGGAAGCGTTAGGGTTAGGGTTTGGGCTAGGGTTAGTGTTAGGGGACGGGGACGGTTTAGGGTCCAGGTGAGGGTACGACAACACTTTAGGGGGGCGTACGTGTGAGGGCGTGGGTTAGTGTCAGCGTACGGGTTAGGATTAGGGGACGGGTGAGGGTCAGGCTTCGGGGAAGGGTTAGGGTTAGGGTTCGGGCTAGGGTTAGGGTTAGAGGACGGGGACAGTTTAGGATACAGGTGAGGGTACGACAACGCTTTAGGGGGAGCGTACGTGTGAGGGCGCGGGTTAGTGTCATCGTACGGGTTAGGATTAGGGGACGGGTGAGGGTCAGGCTTCGGGGAAGGGTTAGGGTTAGGGTTCGGGCTAGGGTTAGGGTTAGGGGACGGGGACGGTTTAGGGTCCAGGTGAGGGTACGACAACGATTTAGTGGGAGCATACGTGTGAGGGCGCGGGTTAGTGTCAGCGTACGAGTTAGGATTAGGGGACGGGTGAGGGTCAGGCTTCGGGGAAGGGTTAGGGTTAGGGTTCGGGCTAGGGTTAGGGTTAGGGGACGGGGACGGTTTAGGGTCCAGGTGGGGGTACGACAACGCTTTAGGGGGAGCGTACGTGTGAGGGCGCGGGTTAGTGTCAGCGTACGGGTTAGGATTAGGGGACGGGTGAGGGTCAGGCTTCGGGGAAGCGTTAGGGTTAGGGTTTGGGCTAGGGTTAGTGTTAGGGGACGGGGACGGTTTAGGGTCCAGGTGAGGGTACGACAACACTTTAGGGGGGCGTACGTGTGAGGGCGTGGGTTAGTGTCAGCGTACGGGTTAGGATTAGGGGACGGGTGAGGGTCAGGCTTCGGGGAAGGGTTAGGGTTAGGGTTCGGGCTAGGGTTAGGGTTAGGGGACGGGGACGGTTTAGGGTCCAGGTGAGGGTACGACAACGCTTTAGGGGGAGCGTACGTGTGAGTGCGCGGGTTAGCGTCAGCGTACGGGTTAGGATTAGGGGACGGGTGAGTGTCAGGCTTCGGGGAAGCGTTAGGGTTAGGGTTCGGGGTAGGGTTAGGGTTAGGGGACGGGGACGGTTTAGGGTCCAGGTGAGGGTACGACAACGCTTTAGGGGGAGCGTACGTGTGAGGGCGCGGGTTAGTGTCAGCGTACGGGTTAGGATTAGGGGACGGGTGAGGGTCAGGCTTCGGGGAAGGGTTAGGGTTAGGGTTCGGCCTAGGGTTAGGGTTAGGGGACGGGGACTGTTTAGGGTCCAGGTGAGGGTACGACAACGCTTTAGGGGGAGCGTACGTGTGAGGGCGCGGGTTAGCGTCAGCGTACGGGTAAGAATTAGGGGACGGGTGAGGGTCAGGCTTCGGGGAAGGGTTAGGGTTAGGGTTCGGGCTAGGGTTAGTGTTAGGGGACGGGGACGGTTTAGGGTCCAGGTGAGGGTACGACAACGCTTTAGGGGGAGCGTACGTGTGAGGGCGTGGGTTAGTGTCAGCGTACGGGTTAGGATTAGGGCACGGGTGAGGGTCAGGCTTCGGGGAAGTGTTAGGGTTAGGGTTCGGGCTAGGGTTAGGGTTAGGGGACGGGGACGGTTTAGGGTCCAGGTGAGGGTACGAGAACGCTTTAGGGGGAGCGTACGTGTGAGGGCGCGGGTTAGTGTCAGCGTACGGGTTAGGATTAGGGGACGGGTGAGGGTCAGGCTTCGGGGAAGGGTTAGGGTTAGGGTTCGGGCTAGGGTTAGTGTTAGGGGACGGGGACGGTTTAGGTTCCAGGTGAGGGTGCGACAACGCTTTAGGGGGAGCGTACGTGTGAGGGCACGGGTTAGTGTCAGCGTACGGGTTAGGATTAGGGGACCGGTGAGGGTCAGGCTTCGGTGAAGGGTTAGGGTTAGGGTTCGGGCTAAGGTTAGGGTTAGGGGACGGGGACGGTTTAGGGTCCAGGTGAGGGTACGACAACGCTTTAGGGGGAGCGTACGTGTGAGGGCGCGGGTTAGTGTCAGCGTACGGGTTAGGATTAGGGGACAGGTGAGGGTCAGGCTTCGGGGAAGGGTTAGGGTTAGTGTTCGGGCTAGGGTTAGGGTTAGGGGACGGGGACGGTTTAGGGTCCAGGTGAGGGTACGACAACGCTTTAGGGGGAGCGTACGTGTGAGGGCGCGGGTTAGTGTCAGCGTACGGGTTAGGATTAGGGGACGGGTGAGGGTCAGGCTTCGGGGAAGGGTTAGGGTTAGGGTTCGGGCTAGGGTTAGTGTTAAGGGACGGGGACGGTTTAGGGTCCAGGTGAGGGTACGACAACGCTTTAGGGGGGCGTACGTGTGAGGGCGTGGGTTAGTGTCAGCGTACGGGTTAGGATTAGGGGACGGGTGAGGGTCAGGCTTCGGGGAAGGGTTAGGGTTAGTGTTCGGGCTAGGGTTAGGGTTAGGGGACGGGGACGGTTTAGGGTCCAGGTGAGGGTACGACAACGCTTTAGGGGTTGCGTACGTGTGAGGGCGCGGGTTAGTGTCAGCGTACGGGTTAGGATTAGGGGACGGGTGAGGGTCAGGCTTCGGGGAAGGGTTAGGGTTAGGGTTCGGGCTAGGGTTAGGGTTACGGGACGGGGACGGTTTAGGGTCCAGGTGAGGGTACGACAACGCTTTAGGGGGAGCGTACGTGTGAGGGCGCGGGTTAGTGTCAGCGTACGGGTTAGGATTAGGGGACGGGTGAGGGTCAGGCTTCGGGGAAGGGTTAGGGTTAGGGTTCGGGCTAGGGTTAGGGTTAGGGGACGGGGACGGTTTAGGGTCCAGGTGAGGGTACGACAACGCTTTAGGGGGAGCGTACGTGTGAGGGCGCGGGTTAGTGTCAGCGTACGGGTTAGGATTAGGGGACGGGTGAGGGTCAGGCTTCGGGGAAGTGTTAGGGTTAGGGTTCGGGCTAGGGTTAGGGTTAGGGGACGGGGACGCTTTAGGGTCCAGGTGAGGGTACGACAACGCTTTAGGGGGAGCGTACGTGTGAGGGCGCGGGTTAGTGTCAGCGTACGGGTTAGGATTATGGGACGGGTGAGGGTCAGGCTTCGGGGAAGGGTTAGGGTTAGGGTTCGGGCTAGGGTTAGGGTTAGGGGACGGGGACGGTTTAGGGTCCAGGTGAGGGTACGAGAACGCTTTAGGGGGAGCATACGTGTGAGGGCGCGGGTTAGTGTCAGCGTACGGGTTAGGATTAGGGGACAGGTGAGGGTCAGGCTTCGGGGAAGGGTTAGGGTTAGTGTTCGGTCTAGGGTTAGGGTTAGGGGACGGGGACGGTTTAGGGTCCAGGTGAGGGTACGACAACGCTTTAGGGGGAGCGTACGTGTGAGGGCGCGGGTTAGTGTCAGCGTACGGGTTCGGATTAGGGGACAGGTGAGGGTCAGGCTTCGGGGAAGCGTTAGGGTTAGGGTTCGGGCTAGGGTTAGTGTTAGGGGACGGGGACGGTTTAGGGTCCAGGTGAGGGTACGACAACGCTTTAGGGGGGCGTACGTGTGAGGGCGTGGGTTAGTGTCAGCGTACGGGTTAGGATTAGGGGACGGGTGAGGGTCAGGCTTCGGCGAAGGGTTAGGGTTAGGGTTCGGGCTAGGGTTAGGGTTAGGGGACGGGGACGGTTTAGGGTCCAGGTGAGGGTACGACAACGCTTTAAGGGTTGCGTACGTGTGAGGGCGCGGGTTAGTGTCAGCGTATGGGTTAGGATTAGGGGACGGGTGAGGGTCAGGCTTCGGGGAAGGGTTAGGGTTAGGGTTTGGGCTAGGGTTAGGGTTAGGGGACGGGGACGGTTTAGGGTCCAGGTGAGGGTACGACAACGCTTTATGGGGAGGGTACGTGTGAGGGCGCGGGTTAGTGTCAGCGTACGGGTTAGGATTAGGGGACGGGTGAGGGTCAGGCTTCGGGGAAGGGTTACGGTTTGGGTTCGGGCTAGGTTTAGGGTTAGGGGACGGGGACGGTTTAGGGTCCAGTTGAGGGTATGACAACGCTTTAGGAGGAGCGTACGTGTGAGGGCGCGGGTTAGCGTCAGCGTACGGGTTAGGATTAGGGGACGGGTGAGGGTCAGGCTTCGGGGAAGGGTTAGGGTTAGGGTTCGGGCTAGGGTTAGGGTTAGGGGACGGGGACGGTTTAGGGTCCAGGTGAGGGTATGACAACGCTTTAGAGGGAGCGTACGTGTGAGGGCGCGGGTTAGCGTCAGCGTACGGGTTAGGATTAGGGGACGGGTGAGGGTCAGGCTTCGGGGAAGGGTTAGGGTTAGGGTTCGGGCTAGGGTTAGGGTTAGGGGACGGGGACGGTTTAGGGTCCAGGTGAGGGTACGACAACGCTTTAGGGGGAGCGTACGTGTGAGGGCGCGGGTTAGTGTCAGCGTACGGGTTAGGATTAGGGGACGGGTGAGGGTCAGGCTTCGGGGAAGGGTTAGGGTTAGGGTTCGGGCTAGGGTTAGGGTTAGGGGACGGGGACGGTTTAGGGTCCAGGTGAGGGTACGAGAACGCTTTAGGGGGAGCGTACGTGTGAGGGCGCGGGTTAGTGTCAGCGTACGGGTTAGGATTAGGGGACGGGTGAGGGTCAGGCTTCGGGGAAGGGTTAGGGTTAGGGTTCGGGCTAGGGTTAGTGTTAGGGGACGGGGACGGTTTAGGGTCCAGGTGAGGGTACGACAACGCTTTAGGTGGAGCGTACGTGTGAGGGCGCGGGTTAGTGTCAGCGTACGGGTTAGGATTAGGGGACGGGTGAGGGTCAGGCTTCGGGGAAGGGTTAGGGTTAGGGTTCGGGCTAGGGTTAGGGTTAGGGGACGGGGACGGTTTAGGGTCCAGGTGAGGGTACGACAACGCTTTAGGGGGAGCGTACGTGTGAGGGCGCGGGTTAGTGTCAGCGTACGGGTTAGGATTAGGGGACGGGTGAGGGTCAGGCTTCGGGGAAGCGTTAGGGTTAGGGTTCGGGCTAGGGTTAGTGTTAGGGGACGGGGACGGTTTAGGGTCCAGGTGAGGGTACGACAACGCTTTAGGGGGACGTACGTGTGAGGGCGTGGGTTAGTGTCAGCGTACGGGTTAGTCTTAGGCGACGGGTGAGGGTCAGACTTCGGGGAAGGGTTAGGGTTAGGGTTCGGGCTAGGGTTAGGGTTAGGGGACGGGGACGGTTTAGGGTCCAGGTGAGGGTACGACAACGCTTTAGGGGTTGCGTACGTGTGAGGGCGCGGGTTAGTGTCAGCGTACGGGTTAGGATTAGGGGACGGGTGAGGGTCAGGCTTCGGTGAAGGGTTAGGGTTAGGGTTCGGGCTAGGGTTAGGGGTAGGGGACGGGGACGGTTTAGGGTCCAGGTGAGGGTACGACAACGCTTTAGGGGGAGCGTACGTGTGAGGGCGCGGGTTAGTGTCAGCGTACGGGTTAGGATTAGGGGACGGGTGAGGGTCAGGCTTCGGGGAAGGGTTAGGGTTAGGGTTCGGGCTAGGGTTAGGGTTAGGGGACGGGGACGGTTTAGGGTCCAGGTGAGGGTACGACAACGCTTTAGGGGGAGCGTACGTGTGAGGGCGCGGGTTAGTGTCAGCGTACGGGTTAGGATTAGGGGACGGGTGAGGGTCAGGCTTCGGGGAAGGGTTAGGGTTAGGGTTCGGGCTAGGGTTAGGGTTAGGGGACGGGGACGGTTTAGGGTCCAGGTGAGGGTACGACAACGCTTTAGGGGGAGCATACGTGTGAGGGCGCGGGTTAGTGTCAGCGTACGGGTTAGGATTAGGGGACGGGTGAGGGTCAGGCTTCGGGGAAGGGTTAGGGTTAGTGTTCGGTCTAGGGTTAGGGTTAGGGGACGGGGACGGTTTAGGGTCCAGGTGAGGGTACGACAACGCTTTAGGGGGAGCGTACGTGTGAGGGCGCGGGTTAGTGTCAGCGTACGGGTTAGGATTAGGGGACAGGTGAGGGTCAGGCTTCGGGGAAGCGTTAGGGTTAGGGTTCGGGCTAGGGTTAGTGTTAGGGGACGGGGACGGTTTAGGGTCCAGGTGAGGGTACGACAACGCTTTAGGGGGGCGTACGTGTGAGGGCGTGGGTTAGTGTCAGCGTACGGGTTAGGATTAGGGGACGGGTGAGGGTCAGGCTTCGGGGAAGGGTTAGGGTTAGGGTTCGGGCTAGGGTTAGGGTTAGGGGACGGGGACGGTTTAGGGTCCAGGTGAGGGTACGAGAACGCTTTAGGGGGAGCGTACGTGTGAGGGCGCGGGTTAGTGTCAGCGTACGGGTTAGGATTAGGGGACGGGTGAGGGTCAGGCTTCGGGGAAGCGTTAGGGTTAGGGTTCGGGCTAGGGTTAGTGTTAGGGGACGGGGACGGTTTAGGGTCCAGGTGAGGGTACGACAACGCTTTAGGGGGACGTACGTGTGAGGGCGTGGGTTAGTGTCAGCGTACGGGTTAGGATTAGGGGACGGGTGAGGGTCAGGCTTCGGGGAAGGGTTAGGGTTAGGGTTCGGGCTAGGGTTAGGGTTAGGGGACGGGGACGGTTTAGGGTCCAGGTGAGGGTACGACAACGCTTTAGGGGGAGTGTACGTGTGAGGGCGCGGGTTAGTGTCAGCGTACGGGTTAGGATTAGGGGACGGGTGAGGGTCAGGCTTCGGGGAAGGGTTAGGGTTAGGGTTCGGGCTAGGGTTAGGGTTAGGGGACGGGGACGGTTTAGGGTCCAGGTGAGGGTACGACAACGCTTTAGGGGGAGCGTACGTGTGAGGGCGCGGGTTAGTGTCAGCGTACGGGTTAGGATTAGGGGACGGGTGAGGGTCAGGCTTCGGGGAAGGGTTAGGGTTAGGTTTCGGGCTAGGGTTAGGGTTAGGGGACGGGGACGGTTTAGGGTCCAGGTGAGGGTACGACAACGCTTTAGGGGGAGCGTACGTGTGAGGGCGCGGGTTAGTGTCAGCGTACGGGTTAGGATTAGGGGACGGGTGAGGGTCAGGCTTCGGGGAAGGGTTAGGGTTAGGGTTCGGGCTAGGGTTAGGGTTAGGGGACGGGGACGGTTTAGGGTCCAGGTGAGGGTACGACAACGCTTTAGGGGGAGCGTACGTGTGAGGGCGCGGGTTAGTGTCAGCGTACGGGTTAGGATTAGGGGACGGGTGAGGGTCAGGCTTCGGGGAAGGGTTAGGGTTAGGGTTCGGGCTAGGGTTAGGTTTAGGGGACGGGGACGGTTTAGGGTCCAGGTGAGGGTACGACAACGCTTTAGGGGGAGCATACGTGTGAGGGCGCGGGTTAGTGTCAGCGTACGGGTTAGGATTAGGGGACGGGTGAGGGTCAGGCTTCGGGGAAGGGTTAGGGTTAGTGTTCGGTCTAGGGTTAGGGTTAGGGGACGGGGACGGTTTAGGGTCCAGGTGAGGGTACGACAACGCTTTAGGGGGAGCGTACGTGTGAGGGCGCGGGTTAGTGTCAGCGTACGGGTTAGGATTAGGGGACAGGTGAGGGTCAGGCTTCGGGGAAGCGTTAGGGTTAGGGTTCGGGCTAGGGTTAGTGTTAGGGGACGGGGACGGTTTAGGGTCCAGGTGAGGGTACGACAACGCTTTAGGGGGGCGTACGTGTGAGGGCGTGGGTTAGTGTCAGCGTACGGGTTAGGATTAGGGGACGGGTGAGGGTCAGGCTTCGGGGAAGGGTTAGGGTTAGGGTTCGGGCTAGGGTTAGGGTTAGGGGACGGGGACGGTTTAGGGTCCAGGTGAGGGTACGAGAACGCTTTAGGGGGAGCGTACGTGTGAGGGCGCGGGTTAGTGTCAGCGTACGGGTTAGGATTAGGGGACGGGTGAGGGTCAGGCTTCGGGGAAGCGTTAGGGTTAGGGTTCGGGCTAGGGTTAGTGTTAGGGGACGGGGACGGTTTAGGGTCCAGGTGAGGGTACGACAACGCTTTAGGGGGACGTACGTGTGAGGGCGTGGGTTAGTGTCAGCGTACGGGTTAGGATTAGGGGACGGGTGAGGGTCAGGCTTCGGGGAAGGGTTAGGGTTAGGGTTCGGGCTAGGGTTAGGGTTAGGGGACGGGGACGGTTTAGGGTCCAGGTGAGGGTACGACAACGCTTTAGGGGGAGTGTACGTGTGAGGGCGCGGGTTAGTGTCAGCGTACGGGTTAGGATTAGGGGACGGGTGAGGGTCAGGCTTCGGGGAAGGGTTAGGGTTAGGGTTCGGGCTAGGGTTAGGGTTAGGGGACGGGGACGGTTTAGGGTCCAGGTGAGGGTACGACAACGCTTTAGGGGGAGCGTACGTGTGAGGGCGCGGGTTAGTGTCAGCGTACGGGTTAGGATTAGGGGACGGGTGAGGGTCAGGCTTCGGGGAAGGGTTAGGGTTAGGGTTCGGGCTAGGGTTAGGGTTAGGGGACGGGGACGGTTTAGGGTCCAGGTGAGGGTACGACAACGCTTTAGGGGGAGCGTACGTGTGAGGGCGCGGGTTAGCGTCAGTGTACGGGTTAGGATTAGGGGACGGGTGAGGGTCAGGCTTCGGGGAAGGTTTAGGGTTAGGGTTCGGGCTAGGGTTAGGGTTAGGGGACGGGGACGGTTTAGGGTCCAGGTGAGAGTACGACAACGCTTTAGGGGGAGCGTACGTGTGAGGGCGCGGGTTAGCGTCAGCGTACGGGTTAGGATTAGGGGACGGGTGAGGGTCAGGCTTCGGGGAAGGGTTAGGGTTAGGGTTCGGGCTAGGGTTAGGGTTAGGGGACGGGGACGGTTTAGGGTCCAGGTGAGGGTACGACAACGCTTTAGGGGGAGCGTACGTGTGAGGGCGCGGGTTAGCGTCAGCGTACGGGTTAGGATTAGGGGACGGTTGAGGGTCAGGCTTCGGGGAAGGGTTAGGGTTAGGGTTCGGGCTAGGGTTAGGGTTAGGGGACGGGGACGGTTTAGGGTCCAGGTGAGGGTACGACAACGCTTTAGGGGGAGCGTACGTGTGAGGGCGCAGGTTAGTGTCAGCGTACGGGTTAGGATTAGGGGACGGGTGAGGGTCAGGCTTCGGGGAAGGGTTAGGGTTAGGGTTCGGGCTAGGGTTAGGGTTAGGGGACGGGGACGGTTTAGGGTCCAGGTGGGGGTACGACAACGCTTTAGGGGGAGCGTACGTGTGAGGCCGCGGGTTAGTGTCAGCGTACGGGTTAGGATTAGGGGACGGGTGAGGGTCAGGCTTCGGGGAAGCGTTAGGGTTAGGGTTTGGGCTAGGGTTAGTGTTAGGGGACGGGGACGGTTTAGGGTCCAGGTGAGGGTACGACAACACTTTAGGGGGGCGTACGTGTGAGGGCGTGGGTTAGTGTCAGCGTACGGGTTAGGATTAGGGGACGGGTGAGGGTCAGGCTTCGGGGAAGGGTTAGGGTTAGGGTTCGGGCTAGGGTTAGGGTTAGAGGACGGGGACGGTTTAGGATACAGGTGAGGGTACGACAACGCTTTAGGGGGAGCGTACGTGTGAGGGCGCGGCTTAGTGTCAGCGTACGGGTTAGGATTAGGGGACGGGTGAGGGTCAGGCTTCGGGGAAGGGTTAGGGTTAGCTTTCGGGCTAGGGTTAGGGTTAGGGGACGGGGACGGTTTAGGGTCCAGGTGAGGGTACGACAACGCTTTAGGGGGAGTGTACGTGTGAGGGCGCGGGTTAGTGTCAGCGTACGGGTTAGGATTAGGGGACGGGTGAGGGTCAGGCTTCGGGGAAGGTTTAGGGTTAGGGTTCGGGCTAGGGTTAGGGTTAGGGGACGGGGACTGTTTAGGGTCCAGGTGAGGGTACGACAACGCTTTAGGGAGAGCGTACGTGTGAGGGCGCGGGTTAGTGTCAGCATACGGGTTAGGATTAGGGGACGGGTGAGGGTCAGGCTTCGGGGAAGGGTTAGGGTTAGGGTTCGGGCTAGGGTTAGGGTTAGGGGACGGGGACGGTTTAGGGTCCAGGTGAGGGTACGACAACGCTTTAGGGAGAGCGTACGTGTGAGGGCGCGGGTTAGTGTCAGCGTACGGGTTAGGATTAGGGGACGGGTGAGGGTCAGGCTTCGGGGAAGGGTTAGGGTTAGGGTTCGGGCTAGGGTTAGGGTTAGGGGATGGGGACGGTTTAGGGTCCAGGTGAGGGTACGACAACGCTTTAGGGGGAGCGTACGTGTGAGGGCGCGGGTTAGCGTCAGCGTACGGGTTAGGATTAGGGGACGGGTGAGGGTCAGGCTTCGGGGAAGGGTTAGGGTTAGGGTTCGGGCTAGGGTTAGGGTTAGGGTACGGGGACGGTTTAGGGTCCAGGTGAGGGTACGACAACGCTTTAGGGGGAGTGTACGTGTGAGGGCGCGGGTTAGTGTCAGCGTACGGGTTAGGATTAGGGGACGGGTGAGGGTCAGGCTTCGGGGAAGGGTTAGGGTTAGGGTTCGGGCTAGGGTTAGGGTTAGGGGACGGGGACGGTTTAGGGTCCAGGTGAGGGTACGACAACGATTTAGTGGGAGCATACGTGTGAGGGCGCGGGTTAGTGTCAGCGTACGGGTTAGGATTAGGGGACGGGTGAGGGTCAGGCTTCGGGGAAGGGTTAGGGTTAGGGTTCGGGCTAGGGTTAGGGTTAGGGGACGGGGACGCTTTAGGGTCCAGGTGAGGGTACGACAACGCTTTAGGGGGAGCGTACGTGTGAGGGCGCGGGTTACTGTCAGCGTACGGGTTAGGATGAGGGGACGGGTGACGGTGAGGCTTCGGGGAAGGGTTAGGGTTAGGGTTCGGGCTAGGGTTAGGGTTAGAGGACGGGGACGGTTTAGGATCCAGGTGAGGGTACGACAACGCTTTAGGGGGAGCGTACGTGTGAGGGCGCGGGTTAGTGTCAGCATACGGGTTAGGATTAGGGGACGGGTGAGGGTCAGGCTTCGGGGAAGGGTTAGGGTTAGCTTTCGGGCTAGGGTTAGGGTTAGGGGACGGGGACGGTTTAGGGTCCAGGTGAGGGTACGACAACGCTTTAGGGGGAGTGTACGTGTGAGGGCGCGGGTTAGTGTCAGCGTACGGGTTAGGATTAGGGGACGGGTGAGGGTCAGGCTTCGGGGAAGGTTTAGGGTTAGGGTTCGGGCTAGGGTTAGGGTTAGGGGACGGGGACGGTTTAGGGTCCAGGTGAGGGTACGACAACGCTTTAGGGAGAGCGTACGTGTGAGGGCGGGGGTTAGTGTCAGCGTACGGGTTAGGATTAGGGGACGGGTGAGGGTCAGGCTTCGGGGAAGGTTTAGGGTTAGGGTTCGGGCTAGGGTTAGGGTTAGGGGGCGGGGACGGTTTAGGGTCCAGGTGAGGGTACGACAACGCTTTAGGGAGAGCGTACGTGTGAGGGCGCGGGTTAGTGTCAGCGTACGGGTTAGGATTAGGGTACGGGTGAGGGTCAGGCTTCGGGGAAGGGTTAGGGTTAGGGTTCGGGCTAGGGTTAGGGTTAGGGGACGGGGACGGTTTAGGGTCCAGGTGAGGGTACGACAACGCTTTAGGGGGAGCGTACGTGTGAGGGCGCGGGTTAGCGTCAGCGTACGGGTTAGGATTAGGGCACGGGTGAGGGTCAGGCTTCGGGGAAGGGTTAGGGTTAGGGTTCGGGCTAGGGTTAGGGTTAGGGGACGGGGACGGTTTAGGGTCCAGGTGAGGGTACGACAACGCTTTAGGGGGAGCGTACGTGTGAGGGGGCGGGTTAGTGTCAGCGTACGGGTTAGAATTACGGGACGGTTGAGGGTCAGGCTTCGGGGAAGGGTTAGGGTTAGGGTTCGGGCTAGGGTTAGGGTTAGGGGACGGGGACGGTTTAGGGTCCAGGTGAGGGTACGACAACGCTTTAGGGGGAGTGTACGTGTGAGGGCGCGGGTTAGTGTCAGCGTACGGGTTAGGATTAGGGGACGGGTGAGGGTCAGGCTTTGGGGAAGGGTTAGGGTTAGGGTTCGGGCTAGGGTTAGGGTTAGGGGACGGGGACAGTTTAGGGTCCAGGTGAGGGTACGACAACGCTTTAGGGGGAGCGTACGTGTGAGGGCGCGGGTTAGTGTCAGCGTACGGGTTAGGATTAGGGGACGGGTGAGGGTCAGGCTTCGGGGAAGGGTTAGGGTTAGGGTTCGGGCTAGGGTTAGGGTTAGGGGACGGGGACGGTTTAGGGTCAAGGTGAGGGTACGACAACGATTTAGTGGGAGCATACGTGTGAGGGCGCGGGTTAGCGTCAGCGTACGGGTTAGGATTAGGGGACGGGTGAGGGTCAGGCTTCGGGGAAGGGTTAGGGTTAGGGTTCGGGCTAGGGTTAGGGTTAGGGGACGGGGACGGTTTAGGGTCCAGGTGAGAGTACGACAACGCTTTAGGGGGAGCGTACGTGTGAGGGCGCGGGTTAGTGTCAGCGTACGGGTTAGGATTAGGGGACGGGTGAGGGTCAGGCTTCGGGGAAGGGTTAGGGTTAGGGTTCGGGCTAGGGTTAGGGTTAGGGGACGGGGACGGTTTAGGGTCCAGGTGAGGGTACGACAACGATTTAGTGGGAGCATACGTGTGAGGGCGCGGGTTAGTGTCAGCGTACGGGTTAGGATTAGGGGACGGGTGAGGGTCAGGCTTCGGGGAAGGGTTAGGGTTAGGGTTCGGGCTAGGGTTAGGGTTAGGGGACGGGGACGCTTTAGGGTCCAGGTGAGGGTACGACAACGTTTTAGGGGTAGCGTACGTGTGAGGGCGCGGGTTAGCGTCAGCGTACGGGTTAGGATTAGGGGAAGGGTGAGGGTCAGGCTTCGGGGAAGGGTTAGGGTTAGGGTTCGGGCTAGGGTTAGGGTTAGGGGACGGGGACGGTTTAGGGTCCAGGTGAGGGTACGACAACGCTTTAGGGGGAGCGTACGTGTGAGGGCGCGGGTTAGCGTCAGCGTACGGGTTAGGATTAGGGGACGGGTGAGGGTCAGGCTTCGGGGAAGGGTTAGGGTTAGGGTTCGGGCTAGGGTTAGGGTTAGGGGACGGGGACGGTTTAGGGTCCAGGTGAGTTTTACGACCACGCTTTAGGGGGAGCGTACGTGTGAGGGCGCGGGTTAGTGTCAGCGTACGGGTTAGGATTAGGGGACGGGTGAGGGTCAGGCTTCGGGGAAGGGTTAGGGTTAGGGTTCGGGCTAGGGTTAGGGGACGGGGACGGTTTAGGGTCCAGGTGAGGGTACGACCACACTTTAGGGGGAGCGTACGTGTGAGGGCGAGGGTTAGTGTCAGCGTACGGGTTAGGATTAGGGGACGGGTGAGGGTCAGGCTTCGGGGAAGGGTTAGGGTTAGGGTTCGGGCTAGGGTTAGGGTTAGGGGACGGGGACGGTTTAGGGTCCAGGTTAGGGTACGACAACGCTTTAGGGGGAGCGTACGTGTGAGGGCGCTGGTTAGTGTCAGCGTACGGGTTAGGATTAGGGGACGGGTGAGGGTCAGGCTTCGGGGAAGGGTTAGGGTTAGGGTTCGGACTAGGGTTAGGGTTAGGGGACGGGGACGGTTTAGGGTCCAGGTGAGGGTACGACAACGCTTTAGGGGGAGCGTACGTGTGAGGGCGCGGGTTAGCGTCAGCGTACGGGTTAGGATTAGGGGACGGGTGAGGGTCAGGCTTCGGGGAAGGGTTAGGGTTAGGGTTCGGGCTAGGGTTAGGGTTAGGGGACGGGGACGGTTTAGGGTCCAGGTGAGGGTACGACAACGCTTTAGGTGGAGCGTACGTGTGAGGGGGCGGGTTAGTGTCAGCGTACGGGTTAGAATTACGGGACGGTTGAGGGTCAGGCTTCGGGGAAGGGTTAGGGTTAGTGTTCGGGCTAGGGTTAGGGTTAGGGGACGGGGACGGTTTAGGGTCCAGGTGAGGGTACGACAACGCTTTAGGGGGAGTGTACGTGTGAGGGCGCGGGTTAGTGTCAGCGTACGGGTTAGGATTAGGGGACGGTTGAGGGTCAGGCTTCGGGGAAGGGTTAGGGTTAGGGTTCGGGCTAGGGTTAGGGTTAGGGGACGGGGACAGTTTAGGGTCCAGGTGAGGGTACGACAACGCTTTAGGGGGAGCGTACGTGTGAGGGCGCGGGTTAGTGTCAGCGTACGGGTTAGGATTAGGGGACGGGTGAGGGTCAGGCTTCGGGGAAGGGTTAGGGTTAGGGTTCGGGCTAGGGTTAGGGTTAGGGGACGGGGACGGTTTAGGGTCAAGGTGAGGGTACGACAACGATTTAGTGGGAGCATACGTGTGAGGGCGCGGGTTAGCGTCAGCGTACGGGTTAGGATTAGGGGACGGGTGAGGGTCAGGCTTCGGGGAAGGGTTAGGGTTAGGGTTCGGGCTAGGGTTAGGGTTAGGGGACGGGGACGGTTTAGGGTCCAGGTGAGGGTACGACAACGCTTTAGGGGGAGCGTACGTGTGAGGTCGTGGGTTACTGTCAGCGTACGGGTTAGGATTAGGGGACGGGTGAGGGTCAGGCTTCGGGGAAGGGTTACGGTTAGGGTTCGGGCTAGGGTTAGGGTTAGGGGACGGGGACGGTTTAGGGTCCAGGTGAGGGTACGACAACGCTTTAGGGGGAGTGTACGTGTGAGGGCGCGGGTTAGCGTCAGCGTACGGGTTAGGATTAGGGGACGGGTGAGGGTCAGGCTTCGGGGAAGGGTTAGGGTTAGGGTTCGGGCTAGGGTTAGGGTTAGGGGACGGGGACGGTTTAGGGTCCAGGTGAGGGTACGACAACGCTTTAGGGGGAGCGTACGTGTGAGGGCGCGGGTTAGTGTCAGCGTACGGGTTAGGATTAGGGGACGGGTGAGGGTCAGGCTTCGGGGAAGGGTTAGGGTTAGGGTTCGGGCTAGGGTTAGGGTTAGGGGACGGGGACGGTTTAGGGTCCAGGTGAGGGTACGACAACGCTTTAGGGGGAGCGTACGTGTGAGGGCGCGGGTTAGAGTCAGCGTACGGGTTAGGATTAGGGGACGGGTGAGGGTCAGGCTTCGGGGAAGGGTTAGGGTTAGGGTTCGGGCTAGGGTTAGGGTTAGGGGACGGGGACGGTTTAGGGTCCAGGTGAGGGTACGACAACGCTTTAGGGGGAGCGTACGTGTGAGGTCGTGGGTTACTGTCAGCGTACGGGTTAGGATTAGGGGACGGGTGAGGGTCAGGCTTCGGGGAAGGGTTAGGGTTAGGGTTCGGGCTAGGGTTAGGGTTAGGGGACGGGGACGGTTTAGGGTCCAGGTGAGGGTACGACAACGCTTTAGGGGGAGCGTACGTGTGAGGGCGCAGGTTAGTGTCAGCGTACGGGTTAGGATTAGGGGACGGGTGAGGGTCAGGCTTCGGGGAAGGGTTAGGGTTAGGGTTCGGGCTAGGGTTAGGGTTAGGGGACGGGGACGGTTTAGGGTCCAGGTGGGGGTACGACAACGCTTTAGGGGGAGCGTACGTGTGAGGGCGCGGGTTAGTGTCAGCGTATGGGTTAGGATTAGGGGACGGGTGAGGGTCAGGCTTCGGGGAAGCGTTAGGGTTAGGGTTTGGGCTAGGGTTAGTGTTAGGGGACGGGGACGGTTTAGGGTCCAGGTGAGGGTACGACAACACTTTAGGGGGGCGTACGTGTGAGGGCGTGGGTTAGTGTCAGCGTACGGGTTAGGATTAGGGGACGGGTGAGGGTCAGGCTTCGGGGAAGGGTTAGGGTTAGGGTTCGGGCTAGGGTTAGGGTTAGAGGACGGGGACGGTTTAGGATACAGGTGAGGGTACGACAACGCTTTAGGGGGAGCGTACGTGTGAGGGCGCGGCTTAGTGTCAGCGTACGGGTTAGGATTAGGGGACGGGTGAGGGTCAGGCTTCGGGGAAGGGTTAGGGTTAGCTTTCGGGCTAGGGTTAGGGTTAGGGGACGGGGACGGTTTAGGGTCCAGGTGAGGGTACGACAACGCTTTAGGGGGAGTGTACGTGTGAGGGCGCGGGTTAGTGTCAGCGTACGGGTTAGGATTAGGGGACGGGTGAGGGTCAGGCTTCGGGGAAGGTTTAGGGTTAGGGTTCGGGCTAGGGTTAGGGTTAGGGGACGGGGACTGTTTAGGGTCCAGGTGAGGGTACGACAACGCTTTAGGGAGAGCGTACGTGTGAGGGCGCGGGTTAGTGTCAGCATACGGGTTAGGATTAGGGGACGGGTGAGGGTCAGGCTTCGGGGAAGGGTTAGGGTTAGGGTTCGGGCTAGGGTTAGGGTTAGGGGACGGGGACGGTTTAGGGTCCAGGTGAGGGTACGACAACGCTTTAGGGAGAGCGTACGTGTGAGGGCGCGGGTTAGTGTCAGCGTACGGGTTAGGATTTGGGGACGGGTGAGGGTCAGGCTTCGGGGAAGGGTTAGGGTTAGGGTTCGGGCTAGGGTTAGGGTTAGGGGATGGGGACGGTTTAGGGTCCAGGTGAGGGTACGACAACGCTTTAGGGGGAGCGTACGTGTGAGGGCGCGGGTTAGCGTCAGCGTACGGGTTAGGATTAGGGGACGGGTGAGGGTCAGGCTTCGGGGAAGGGTTAGGGTTAGGGTTCGGGCTAGGGTTAGGGTTAGGGTACGGGGACGGTTTAGGGTCCAGGTGAGGGTACGACAACGCTTTAGGGGGAGTGTACGTGTGAGGGCGCGGGTTAGTGTCAGCGTACGGGTTAGGATTAGGGGACGGGTGAGGGTCAGGCTTCGGGGAAGGGTTAGGGTTAGGGTTCGGGCTAGGGTTAGGGTTAGGGGACGGGGACGGTTTAGGGTCCAGGTGAGGGTACGACAACGATTTAGTGGGAGCATACGTGTGAGGGCGCGGGTTAGTGTCAGCGTACGGGTTAGGATTAGGGGACGGGTGAGGGTCAGGCTTCGGGGAAGGGTTAGGGTTAGGGTTCGGGCTAGGGTTAGGGTTAGGGGACGGGGACGCTTTAGGGTCCAGGTGAGGGTACGACAACGCTTTAGGGGGAGCGTACGTGTGAGGGCGCGGGTTACTGTCAGCGTACGGGTTAGGATGAGGGGACGGGTGACGGTGAGGCTTCGGGGAAGGGTTAGGGTTAGGGTTCGGGCTAGGGTTAGGGTTAGAGGACGGGGACGGTTTAGGATCCAGGTGAGGGTACGACAACGCTTTAGGGGGAGCGTACGTGTGAGGGCGCGGGTTAGTGTCAGCATACGGGTTAGGATTAGGGGACGGGTGAGGGTCAGGCTTCGGGGAAGGGTTAGGGTTAGCTTTCGGGCTAGGGTTAGGGTTAGGGGACGGGGACGGTTTAGGGTCCAGGTGAGGGTACGACAACGCTTTAGGGGGAGTGTACGTGTGAGGGCGCGGGTTAGTGTCAGCGTACGGGTTAGGATTAGGGGACGGGTGAGGGTCAGGCTTCGGGGAAGGTTTAGGGTTAGGGTTCGGGCTAGGGTTAGGGTTAGGGGACGGGGACGGTTTAGGGTCCAGGTGAGGGTACGACAACGCTTTAGGGAGAGCGTACGTGTGAGGGCGGGGGTTAGTGTCAGCGTACGGGTTAGGATTAGGGGACGGGTGAGGGTCAGGCTTCGGGGAAGGTTTAGGGTTAGGGTTCGGGCTAGGGTTAGGGTTAGGGGGCGGGGACGGTTTAGGGTCCAGGTGAGGGTACGACAACGCTTTAGGGAGAGCGTACGTGTGAGGGCGCGGGTTAGTGTCAGCGTACGGGTTAGGATTAGGGGACGGGTGAGGGTCAGGCTTCGGGGAAGGGTTAGGGTTAGGGTTCGGGCTAGGGTTAGGGTTAGGGGACGGGGACGGTTTAGGGTCCAGGTGAGGGTACGACAACGCTTTAGGGGGAGCGTACGTGTGAGGGCGCGGGTTAGCGTCAGCGTACGGGTTAGGATTAGGGCACGGGTGAGGGTCAGGCTTCGGGGAAGGGTTAGGGTTAGGGTTCGGGCTAGGGTTAGGGTTAGGGGACGGGGACGGTTTAGGGTCCAGGTGAGGGTACGACAACGCTTTAGGGGGAGCGTACGTGTGAGGGGGCGGGTTAGTGTCAGCGTACGGGTTAGAATTACGGGACGGTTGAGGGTCAGGCTTCGGGGAAGGGTTAGGGTTAGGGTTCGGGCTAGGGTTAGGGTTAGGGGACGGGGACGGTTTAGGGTCCAGGTGAGGGTACGACAACGCTTTAGGGGGAGTGTACGTGTGAGGGCGCGGGTTAGTGTCAGCGTACGGGTTAGGATTAGGGGACGGGTGAGGGTCAGGCTTTGGGGAAGGGTTAGGGTTAGGGTTCGGGCTAGGGTTAGGGTTAGGGGACGGGGACAGTTTAGGGTCCAGGTGAGGGTACGACAACGCTTTAGGGGGAGCGTACGTGTGAGGGCGCGGGTTAGTGTCAGCGTACGGGTTAGGATTAGGGGACGGGTGAGGGTCAGGCTTCGGGGAAGGGTTAGGGTTAGGGTTCGGGCTAGGGTTAGGGTTAGGGGACGGGGACGGTTTAGGGTCAAGGTGAGGGTACGACAACGATTTAGTGGGAGCATACGTGTGAGGGCGCGGGTTAGCGTCAGCGTACGGGTTAGGATTAGGGGACGGGTGAGGGTCAGGCTTCGGGGAAGGGTTAGGGTTAGGGTTCGGGCTAGGGTTAGGGTTAGGGGACGGGGACGGTTTAGGGTCCAGGTGAGAGTACGACAACGCTTTAGGGGGAGCGTACGTGTGAGGGCGCGGGTTAGTGTCAGCGTACGGGTTAGGATTAGGGGACGGGTGAGGGTCAGGCTTCGGGGAAGGGTTAGGGTTAGGGTTCGGGCTAGGGTTAGGGTTAGGGGACGGGGACGGTTTAGGGTCCAGGTGAGGGTACGACAACGATTTAGTGGGAGCATACGTGTGAGGGCGCGGGTTAGTGTCAGCGTACGGGTTAGGATTAGGGGACGGGTGAGGGTCAGGCTTCGGGGAAGGGTTAGGGTTAGGGTTCGGGCTAGGGTTAGGGTTAGGGGACGGGGACGCTTTAGGGTCCAGGTGAGGGTACGACAACGTTTTAGGGGTAGCGTACGTGTGAGGGCGCGGGTTAGCGTCAGCGTACGGGTTAGGATTAGGGGAAGGGTGAGGGTCAGGCTTCGGGGAAGGGTTAGGGTTAGGGTTCGGGCTAGGGTTAGGGTTAGGGGACGGGGACGGTTTAGGGTCCAGGTGAGGGTACGACAACGCTTTAGGGGGAGCGTACGTGTGAGGGCGCGGGTTAGCGTCAGCGTACGGGTTAGGATTAGGGGACGGGTGAGGGTCAGGCTTCGGGGAAGGGTTAGGGTTAGGGTTCGGGCTAGGGTTAGGGTTAGGGGACGGGGACGGTTTAGGGTCCAGGTGAGTTTTACGACCACGCTTTAGGGGGAGCGTACGTGTGAGGGCGCGGGTTAGTGTCAGCGTACGGGTTAGGATTAGGGGACGGGTGAGGGTCAGGCTTCGGGGAAGGGTTAGGGTTAGGGTTCGGGCTAGGGTTAGGGGACGGGGACGGTTTAGGGTCCAGGTGAGGGTACGACCACACTTTAGGGGGAGCGTACGTGTGAGGGCGAGGGTTAGTGTCAGCGTACGGGTTAGGATTAGGGGACGGGTGAGGGTCAGGCTTCGGGGAAGGGTTAGGGTTAGGGTTCGGGCTAGGGTTAGGGTTAGGGGACGGGGACGGTTTAGGGTCCAGGTTAGGGTACGACAACGCTTTAGGGGGAGCGTACGTGTGAGGGCGCTGGTTAGTGTCAGCGTACGGGTTAGGATTAGGGGACGGGTGAGGGTCAGGCTTCGGGGAAGGGTTAGGGTTAGGGTTCGGACTAGGGTTAGGGTTAGGGGACGGGGACGGTTTAGGGTCCAGGTGAGGGTACGACAACGCTTTAGGGGGAGCGTACGTGTGAGGGCGCGGGTTAGCGTCAGCGTACGGGTTAGGATTAGGGGACGGGTGAGGGTCAGGCTTCGGGGAAGGGTTAGGGTTAGGGTTCGGGCTAGGGTTAGGGTTAGGGGACGGGGACGGTTTAGGGTCCAGGTGAGGGTACGACAACGCTTTAGGTGGAGCGTACGTGTGAGGGGGCGGGTTAGTGTCAGCGTACGGGTTAGAATTACGGGACGGTTGAGGGTCAGGCTTCGGGGAAGGGTTAGGGTTAGTGTTCGGGCTAGGGTTAGGGTTAGGGGACGGGGACGGTTTAGGGTCCAGGTGAGGGTACGACAACGCTTTAGGGGGAGTGTACGTGTGAGGGCGCGGGTTAGTGTCAGCGTACGGGTTAGGATTAGGGGACGGTTGAGGGTCAGGCTTCGGGGAAGGGTTAGGGTTAGGGTTCGGGCTAGGGTTAGGGTTAGGGGACGGGGACAGTTTAGGGTCCAGGTGAGGGTACGACAACGCTTTAGGGGGAGCGTACGTGTGAGGGCGCGGGTTAGTGTCAGCGTACGGGTTAGGATTAGGGGACGGGTGAGGGTCAGGCTTCGGGGAAGGGTTAGGGTTAGGGTTCGGGCTAGGGTTAGGGTTAGGGGACGGGGACGGTTTAGGGTCAAGGTGAGGGTACGACAACGATTTAGTGGGAGCATACGTGTGAGGGCGCGGGTTAGCGTCAGCGTACGGGTTAGGATTAGGGGACGGGTGAGGGTCAGGCTTCGGGGAAGGGTTAGGGTTAGGGTTCGGGCTAGGGTTAGGGTTAGGGGACGGGGACGGTTTAGGGTCCAGGTGAGGGTACGACAACGCTTTAGGGGGAGCGTACGTGTGAGGTCGTGGGTTACTGTCAGCGTACGGGTTAGGATTAGGGGACGGGTGAGGGTCAGGCTTCGGGGAAGGGTTACGGTTAGGGTTCGGGCTAGGGTTAGGGTTAGGGGACGGGGACGGTTTAGGGTCCAGGTGAGGGTACGACAACGCTTTAGGGGGAGTGTACGTGTGAGGGCGCGGGTTAGCGTCAGCGTACGGGTTAGGATTAGGGGACGGGTGAGGGTCAGGCTTCGGGGAAGGGTTAGGGTTAGGGTTCGGGCTAGGGTTAGGGTTAGGGGACGGGGACGGTTTAGGGTCCAGGTGAGGGTACGACAACGCTTTAGGGGGAGCGTACGTGTGAGGGCGCGGGTTAGTGTCAGCGTACGGGTTAGGATTAGGGGACGGGTGAGGGTCAGGCTTCGGGGAAGGGTTAGGGTTAGGGTTCGGGCTAGGGTTAGGGTTAGGGGACGGGGACGGTTTAGGGTCCAGGTGAGGGTACGACAACGCTTTAGGGGGAGCGTACGTGTGAGGGCGCGGGTTAGAGTCAGCGTACGGGTTAGGATTAGGGGACGGGTGAGGGTCAGGCTTCGGGGAAGGGTTAGGGTTAGGGTTCGGGCTAGGGTTAGGGTTAGGGGACGGGGACGGTTTAGGGTCCAGGTGAGGGTACGACAACGCTTTAGGGGGAGCGTACGTGTGAGGTCGTGGGTTACTGTCAGCGTACGGGTTAGGATTAGGGGACGGGTGAGGGTCAGGCTTCGGGGAAGGGTTAGGGTTAGGGTTCGGGCTAGGGTTAGGGTTAGGGGACGGGGACGGTTTAGGGTCCAGGTGAGGGTACGACAACGCTTTAGGGGTAGTGTACGTGTGAGGGCGCGGGTTAGCGTCAGCGTACGGGTTAGGATTAGGGGACGGGTGAGGGTCAGGCTTCGGGGAAGGGTTAGGGTTAGGGTTCGGGCTAGGGTTAGGGTTAGGGGACGGGGACGGTTTAGGGTCCAGGTGAGGGTACGACAACGCTTTAGGGGGAGTGTACGTGTGAGGGCGCGGGTTAGCGTCAGCGTACGGGTTAGGATTAGGGGACGGGTGAGGGTCAGGCTTCGGGGAGGTGTTAGGGTTAGGGTTCGGGCTAGGGTTAGGGTTAGGGGACGGGGACGGTTTAGGGTCCAGGTGAGGGTACGACAACGCTTTAGGGGGAGTGTACGTGTTAGGGCGCGGGTTAGTGTCAGCGTACGGGTTAGGATTAGGGGACGGGTGAGGGTCAGGCTTCGGGGAAGGTTTAGGGTTATGGTTCGGGCTAGGGTTAGGGTTAGGGGACGGGGACGGTTTAGGGTCCAGGTGAGGGTACGACAACGCTTTAGCGAGAGCGTACGTGTGAGGGCGCGGCTTAGTGTCAGCGTACGGGTTAGGATTAGGGGACGGGTGAGGGTCAGGCTTCGGGGAAGGGTTAGGGTTAGGGTTCGGGCTAGGGTTAGGGTTAGGGGATGGGGACGGTTTAGGGTCCAGGTGAGGGTACGACAACGCTTTAGGGGGAGCGTACGTGTGAGGGCGCGGGTTACTATCAGTGTACGGGTTAGCATTAGGGGACGGGTGAGGGTCAGGCTTCGGGGAAGGGTTAGGGTTAGGGTTCGGGCTAGGGTTAGGGTTAGGGGACGGGGACGGTTTAGGGTCCAGGTGAGGGTACGACAACGCTTTAGGGGGAGCGTACGTGTGAGGGCGCGGGTTAGTGTCATCGTACGGGTTAGGATTAGGGGACGGGTGAGGGTCAGGCTTCGGGGAAAGGTTAGGGTTACGGTTCGGGCTAGGGTTAGGGTTAGGGGACGGGGATGGTTTAGGGTCCAGGTGAGGGTACGACAACGCTTTAGGGGGAGCGTACGTGTGAGGGCGCGGGTTAGCGTCAGCGTACGGGTTAGGATAAGGGGACGGTTGAGGGTCAGGCTTCGGGGAAGGGTTAGGGTTAGGGTTCGGGCTAGGGTTAGGGTTAGGGGACGGGGACGGTTTAGGGTCCAGGTGAGGGTACGACAACGCTTTAGGGGGAGTGTACGTGTGAGGGCGTGGGTTAGTGTCAGCGTACGGGTTAGGATTAGGGGACGGGTGAGGGTCAGGCTTCGGGGAAGGGTTAGGGTTAGGGTTCGGGCTAGGGTTAGGGTTAGGGGACGGGGACGGTTTAGGGTCCAGGTGAGGGTACGACAACGCTTTAGGGGGAGCGTACGTGTGAGGGCGCGGGTTACTGTCAGCGTACGGGTTAGGATTAGGGGACGGGGACGGTTTAGGATCCAGGTGAGGGTACGACAACGCTTTAGGGAGAGCGTACGTGTGAGGGCGCGGGTTAGTGTCAGCGTACGGGTTAGGATTAGGGTACGGGTGAGGTTCAGGCTTCGGGGAAGGGTTAGGGTTAGGGTTCGGGCTAGGGTTAGGGTTAGGGGACGGGGACGGTTTAGGGTCCAGGTGAGGGTACGAGAACGATTTAGTGGGAGCGTACGTGTGAGGGCGCGGGTTAGTGTCAGCGTACGGGTTAGGATTAGGGGACGGGTGAGGGTCAGGCTTCGGGGAAGGGTTAGGGTTAGGGTTCGGGCTAGGGTTAGGGTTAGGGGACGGGGACGGTTTAGGGTCCAGGTGGGGGTACGACAACGCTTTAGGGGGAGCGTACGTGTGAGGGCGCGGGTTAGTGTCAGCGTACGGGTTAGGATTAGGGGACGGGTGAGGGTCAGGCTTCGGGGAAGCGTAAGGGTTAGGGTTCGGGCTAGGGTTACTGTTAGGGGACGGGGACGGTTTAGGGTCTAGGTGAGGGTACGACAACGCTTTAGGGGGGCGTACGTGTGAGGGCGTGGGTTAGGGTCAGCGTACGGGTTAGGATTAGGGGACGGGTGAGGGTCAGGCTTCAGGGAAGGGTTAGGTTTAGGGTTCGGGCTAGGGTTAGGGTTAGAGGACGGGGACGGTTTAGGGTCCAGGTGAGGGTACGACAACGCTTTAGGGGGAGCGTACGTGTGAGGGCGCGGGTTAGTGTCAGCGTACGGGTTAGGATTAGGGGACGGGTGAGGGTCAGGCTTCGGGGAAGGGTTAGGGTTAGGGTTCGGGCTAGGGTTAGGGTTAGGGGACGGGGACGGTTTAGGGTCCAGGTGAGGGTACGACAACGCTTTAGGGGGAGCGTACGTGTGAGGGCGCGGGTTAGCGTCAGCGTACGGGTTAGGATTAGGGGACGGGTGAGGGTCAGGCTTCGGGGAAGGGTTAGGGTTAGGGTTCGGGCTAGGGTTAGGGTTAGGGGACGGGGACGGTTTAGGGTCCAGGTGAGGGTACGACAACGCTTTAGGGGGAGCGTACGTGTGAGGGCGTGGGTTACTGTCAGCGTACGGGTTAGGATTAGGGGACGGGTGAGGGTCAGGCTTCGGGGAAGGGTTAGGGTTAGGGTTCGGGCTAGGGTTAGGGTTAGGGGACGGGGACGGTTTAGGGTCCAGGTGAGGGTACGACAACGCTTTAGGGGGAGCGTACGTGTGAGGGCGCGGGTTAGCGTCAGCATACGGGTTAGGATTAGGGGACGGGTGAGGGTCAGGCTTCGGGGAAGGGTTAGGGTTAGCTTTCGGGCTAGGGTTAGGGTTAGGGGACGGGGACGGTTTAGGGTCCAGGTGAGGGTACGACAACGCTTTAGGGGGAGTGTACGTGTGAGGGCGTGGGTTAGTGTCAGCGTACGGGTTAGGATTAGGGGACGGGTGAGGGTCAGGCTTCGGGGAAGATTTAGGGTTAGGGTTCGGGCTAGGGTTAGGGTTAGGGGACGGGGACGGTTTAGGGTCCAGGTGAGGGTACGACAACGCTTTAGGGGGAGTGTACGTGTGAGGGCGCGGGTTAGTGTCAGCGTACGGGTTAGGATTAGGGGACGGGTGAGGGTCAGGCTTCGGGGAAGGGTTAGGGTTAGGGTTCGGGCTAGGGTTAGGGTTAGGGGACGGGGACGGTTTAGGGTCCAGGTGAGGGTACGACAACGATTTAGTGGGAGCATACGTGTGTGGGCGCGGGTTAGTGTCAGCGTACGGGTTAGGATTAGGGGACGGGTGAGGGTCAGGCTTCGGGGAAGGGTTAGGGTTAGGGTTCGGGCTAGGGTTAGGGTTAGGGGACGGGGACGCTTTAGGGTCCAGGTGAGGGTACGACAATGCTTTAGGGGGAGCGTACGTGTGAGGGCGCGGGTTAGTGTCAACGTACGGGTTAGGATTAGGGGACGGGTGAGGGTCAGGCTTCGGGGAAGGGTTAGGGTTAGGGTTCGGGCTAAGGTTAGGGTTAGGGGACGGGGACGGTTTAGGGTCCAGGTGAGGGTACGACAACGCTTTAGGGGGAGCTTACGTGTGAGGGCGTGGGTTACTGTCAGCGTACGGGTTAGGATTAGGGGACGGGTGAGTGTCAGGCTTCGGGGAAGGGTTAGGGTTAGGGTTCGGGCTAGGGTTAGGGTTAGGGGACGGGGACGCTTTAGGGTCCAGGTGAGGGTACGACAACGCTTTAGGGGGAGCGTACGTGTGAGGGCGCGGGTTACTGTCAGCGTACGGGTTAGGATTAGGGGACGGGTGAGGGTCAGGCTTCGGGGAAGGGTTAGGGTTAGGGTTCGGGCTAGGGTTAGGGTTAGGGGACGGGGACGGTTTAGGGTCCAGGTGAGGGTACGACAACGCTTTAGGGGGAGTGTACGTGTGAGGGCGCGGGTTAGTGTCAGCGTACGGGTTAGGATTAGGGGACGGGTGAGGGTCAGGCTTCGGGGAAGGTTTAGGGTTAGGGTTCGGGCTAGGGTTAGGGTTAGGGGACGGGGACGGTTTAGGGTCCAGGTGAGGGTACGACAACGCTTTAGGGAGAGCGTACGTGTGAGGGCGCGGGTTAGTGTCAGCGTACGGGTTAGGATTAGGGGACGGGTGAGGTTCAGGCTTCGGGGAAGGGTTAGGGTTAGGGTTCGGGCTAGGGTTAGGGTTAGGGGACGGGGACGGTTTAGGGTCCAGGTGAGGGTACGAGAACGATTTAGTGGGAGCATACGTGTGAGGGCGCGGGTTAGTGTCAGCGTACGGGTTAGGATTAGGGGACGGGTGAGGGTCAGGCTTCGGGGAAGGGTTAGGGTTAGGGTTCGGGCTAGGGTTAGGGTTAGGGGACGGGGACGGTTTAGGGTCCAGGTGGGGGTACGACAACGCTTTAGGGGGAGCGTACGTGTGAGGGCGCGGGTTAGTGTCAGCGTACGGGTTAGGATTAGGGGACGGGTGAGGGTCAGGCTTTGGGGAAGCGTTAGGGTTAGGGTTCGGGCTAGGGTTAGTGTTAGGGGACGGGGACGGTTTAGGGTCCAGGTGAGGGTACGACAACACTTTAGGGGGGCGTACGTGTGAGGGCGTGGGGTAGTGTCAGCGTACGGGTTAGGATTAGGGGACGGGTGAGGGTCAGGCTTCGGGGAAGGGTTAGGGTTAGGGTTCGGGCTAGGGTTAGGGTTAGGGGACGGGGACGGTTTAGGGTCCAGGTGAGGGTACGACAACGCTTTAGGGGGAGTGTACGTGTGAGGGCGCGGGTTAGTGTCAGCGTACGGGTTAGGATTAGGGGACGGGTGAGGGTCAGGCTTCGGGGAAGGTTTAGGGTTAGGGTTCGGGCTAGGGTTAGGGTTAGGGGACGGGGACGGTTTAGGGTCCAGGTGAGGGTACGACAACGCTTTAGGGAGAGCGTACGTGTGAGGGCGCGGGTTAGTGTCAGCGTACGGGTTAGGATTAGGGGACGGGTGAGGGTCAGGCTTCGGGGAAGGGTTAGGGTTAGGGTTCGGGCTAGGGTTAGGGTTAGGGGACGGGGACGCTTTAGGGTCCAGGTGAGGGTACGACAACGCTTTAGGGGGAGCGTACGTGTGAGGGCGCGGGTTACTGTCAGCGTACGGGTTAGGATTAGGGGACGGGTGAGGGTCAGGCTTCGGGGAAGGGTTAGGGTTAGGGTTCGGGCTAGGGTTAGGGTTAGGGGACGGGGACGGTTTAGGGTCCAGGTGAGGGTACGACAACGCTTTAGGGGGAGTGTACGTGTGAGGGCGCGGGTTAGCGTCAGCGTACGGGTTAGGATTAGGGGACGGGTGAGGGTCAGGCTTCGGGGAAGGGTTAGGGTTAGGGTTCGGGCTAGGGTTAGGGTTAGGGGACGGGGACGGTTGAGGGTCCAGGTGAGGGTACGACAACGCTTTAGGGGGAGTGTACGTGTGAGGGCGCGGGTTAGTGTCAGCGTACGGGTTAGGATTAGGGGACGGGTGAGGGTCAGGCTTCGGGGAAGGTTTAGGGTTAGGGTTCGGGCTAGGGTTAGGGTTAGGGGACGGGGACGGTTTAGGGTCCAGGTGAGGGTACGACAACGCTTTAGGGAGAGCGTACGTGTGAGGGCGCGGGTTAGTGTCAGCGTACGGGTTAGGATTAGGGGACGGGTGAGGTTCAGGCTTCGGGGAAGAGTTAGGGTTAGGGTTCGGGCTAGGGTTAGGGTTAGGGGACGGGGACGGTTTAGGGTCCAGGTGAGGGTACGAGAACGATTTAGTGGGAGCATACGTGTGAGGGCGTGGGTTAGTGTCAGCGTACGGGTTAGGATTAGGGGACGGGTGAGGGTCAGGCTTCGGGGAAGGGTTAGGGTTAGGGTTTGGGCTAGGGTTAGGGTTAGGGGACGGGGACGCTTTAGGGTCCAGGTGAGGGTACGACAATGCTTTAGGGGGAGCGTATGTGTGAGGGCGCGGGTTAGTGTCAACGTACGGGTTAGGATTAGGGGACGGGTGAGGGTCAGGCTTCGGGGAAGGGTTAGGGTTAGGGTTCGGGCTAGGGTTAGGGTTAGGGGACGGGGACGGTTTAGGGTCCAGGTGAGGGTACGACAACGCTTTAGGGGGAGCGTACGTGTGAGGGCGCAGGTTAGTGTCAGCGTACGGGTTAGGATTAGGGGACGGGTGAGGGTCAGGCTTCGGGGAAGGGTTAGGGTTAGGGTTCGGGCTAGGGTTAGGGTTAGGGGACGGGGACGGTTTAGGGTCCAGGTGAGGGTACGACAACGCTTTAGGGGGAGCGTACGTGTGAGGGCGCGGGTTAGTGTCAGCGTACGGGTTAGGATTAGGGGACGGGTGAGGGTCAGGCTTCGGGGAAGGGTTAGGGTTAGGGTTCGGGCTAGGGTTAGGGTTAGGGGACGGGGACGGTTTAGGGTCCAGGTGAGGGTACGACAACGCTTTAGGGGGAGTGTACGTGTGAGGGCGCGGGTTAGCGTCAGCGTACGGGTTAGGATTAGGGGACGGGTGAGGGTCAGGCTTCGGGGAAGGGTTAGGGTTAGGGTTCGGGCTAGGGTTAGGGTTAGGGGACGGGGACGGTTGAGGGTCCAGGTGAGGGTACGACAACGCTTTAGGAGGAGTGTACGTGTGAGGGCGCGGGTTAGTGTCAGCGTACGGGTTAGGATTAGGGGACGGGTGAGGGTCAGGCTTCGGGGAAGGTTTAGGGTTAGGGTTCGGGCTAGGGTTAGGGTTAGGGGACGGGGACGGTTTAGGGTCCAGGTGAGGGTACGACAACGCTTTAGGGAGAGCGTACGTGTGAGGGCGCGGGTTAGTGTCAGCGTACGGGTTAGGATTAGGGGACGGGTGAGGTTCAGGCTTCGGGGAAGGGTTAGGGTTAGGGTTCGGGCTAGGGTTAGGGTTAGGGGACGGGGACGGTTTAGGGTCCAGGTGAGGGTACGAGAACGATTTAGTGGGAGCATACGTGTGAGGGCGCGGGTTAGTGTCAGCGTACGGGTTAGGATTAGGGGACGGGTGAGGGTCAGGCTTCGGGGAAGGGTTAGGGTTAGGGTTCGGGCTAGGGTTAGGGTTAGGGGACGGGGACGGTTTAGGGTCCAGGTGGGGGTACGACAACGCTTTAGGGGGAGCGTACGTGTGAGGGCGCGGGTTAGTGTCAGCGTACGGGTTAGGATTAGGGGACGGGTGAGGGTCAGGCTTTGGGGAAGCGTTAGGGTTAGGGTTCGGGCTAGGGTTAGTGTTAGGGGACGGGGACGGTTTAGGGTCCAGGTGAGGGTACGACAACACTTTAGGGGGGCGTACGTGTGAGGGCGTGGGGTAGTGTCAGCGTACGGGTTAGGATTAGGGGACGGGTGAGGGTCAGGCTTCGGGGAAGGGTTAGGGTTAGGGTTCGGGCTAGGGTTAGGGTTAGGGGACGGGGACGGTTTAGGGTCCAGGTGAGGGTACGACAACGCTTTAGGGGGAGTGTACGTGTGAGGGCGCGGGTTAGTGTCAGCGTACGGGTTAGGATTAGGGGACGGGTGAGGGTCAGGCTTCGGGGAAGGTTTAGGGTTAGGGTTCGGGCTAGGGTTAGGGTTAGGGGACGGGGACGGTTTAGGGTCCAGGTGAGGGTACGACAACGCTTTAGGGAGAGCGTACGTGTGAGGGCGCGGGTTAGTGTCAGCGTACGGGTTAGGATTAGGGGACGGGTGAGGGTCAGGCTTCGGGGAAGGGTTAGGGTTAGGGTTCGGGCTAGGGTTAGGGTTAGGGGACGGGGACGCTTTAGGGTCCAGGTGAGGGTACGACAACGCTTTAGGGGGAGCGTACGTGTGAGGGCGCGGGTTACTGTCAGCGTACGGGTTAGGATTAGGGGACGGGTGAGGGTCAGGCTTCGGGGAAGGGTTAGGGTTAGGGTTCGGGCTAGGGTTAGGGTTAGGGGACGGGGACGGTTTAGGGTCCAGGTGAGGGTACGACAACGCTTTAGGGGGAGTGTACGTGTGAGGGCGCGGGTTAGCGTCAGCGTACGGGTTAGGATTAGGGGACGGGTGAGGGTCAGGCTTCGGGGAAGGGTTAGGGTTAGGGTTCGGGCTAGGGTTAGGGTTAGGGGACGGGGACGGTTGAGGGTCCAGGTGAGGGTACGACAACGCTTTAGGGGGAGTGTACGTGTGAGGGCGCGGGTTAGTGTCAGCGTACGGGTTAGGATTAGGGGACGGGTGAGGGTCAGGCTTCGGGGAAGGTTTAGGGTTAGGGTTCGGGCTAGGGTTAGGGTTAGGGGACGGGGACGGTTTAGGGTCCAGGTGAGGGTACGACAACGCTTTAGGGAGAGCGTACGTGTGAGGGCGCGGGTTAGTGTCAGCGTACGGGTTAGGATTAGGGGACGGGTGAGGTTCAGGCTTCGGGGAAGAGTTAGGGTTAGGGTTCGGGCTAGGGTTAGGGTTAGGGGACGGGGACGGTTTAGGGTCCAGGTGAGGGTACGAGAACGATTTAGTGGGAGCATACGTGTGAGGGCGTGGGTTAGTGTCAGCGTACGGGTTAGGATTAGGGGACGGGTGAGGGTCAGGCTTCGGGGAAGGGTTAGGGTTAGGGTTTGGGCTAGGGTTAGGGTTAGGGGACGGGGACGCTTTAGGGTCCAGGTGAGGGTACGACAATGCTTTAGGGGGAGCGTATGTGTGAGGGCGCGGGTTAGTGTCAACGTACGGGTTAGGATTAGGGGACGGGTGAGGGTCAGGCTTCGGGGAAGGGTTAGGGTTAGGGTTCGGGCTAGGGTTAGGGTTAGGGGACGGGGACGGTTTAGGGTCCAGGTGAGGGTACGACAACGCTTTAGGGGGAGCGTACGTGTGAGGGCGCAGGTTAGTGTCAGCGTACGGGTTAGGATTAGGGGACGGGTGAGGGTCAGGCTTCGGGGAAGGGTTAGGGTTAGGGTTCGGGCTAGGGTTAGGGTTAGGGGACGGGGACGGTTTAGGGTCCAGGTGAGGGTACGACAACGCTTTAGGGGGAGCGTACGTGTGAGGGCGCGGGTTAGTGTCAGCGTACGGGTTAGGATTAGGGGACGGGTGAGGGTCAGGCTTCGGGGAAGGGTTAGGGTTAGGGTTCGGGCTAGGGTTAGGGTTAGGGGACGGGGACGGTTTAGGGTCCAGGTGAGGGTACGACAACGCTTTAGGGGGAGTGTACGTGTGAGGGCGCGGGTTAGCGTCAGCGTACGGGTTAGGATTAGGGGACGGGTGAGGGTCAGGCTTCGGGGAAGGGTTAGGGTTAGGGTTCGGGCTAGGGTTAGGGTTAGGGGACGGGGACGGTTGAGGGTCCAGGTGAGGGTACGACAACGCTTTAGGAGGAGTGTACGTGTGAGGGCGCGGGTTAGTGTCAGCGTACGGGTTAGGATTAGGGGACGGGTGAGGGTCAGGCTTCGGGGAAGGTTTAGGGTTAGGGTTCGGGCTAGGGTTAGGGTTAGGGGACGGGGACGGTTTAGGGTCCAGGTGAGGGTACGACAACGCTTTAGGGAGAGCGTACGTGTGAGGGCGCGGGTTAGTGTCAGCGTACGGGTTAGGATTAGGGGACGGGTGAGGTTCAGGCTTCGGGGAAGAGTTAGGGTTAGGGTTCGGGCTAGGGTTAGGGTTAGGGGACGGGGACGGTTTAGGGTCCAGGTGAGGGTACGAGAACGATTTAGTGGGAGCATACGTGTGAGGGCGTGGGTTAGTGTCAGCGTACGGGTTAGGATTAGGGGACGGGTGAGGGTCAGGCTTCGGGGAAGGGTTAGGGTTAGGGTTTGGGCTAGGGTTAGGGTTAGGGGACGGGGACGCTTTAGGGTCCAGGTGAGGGTACGACAATGCTTTAGGGGGAGCGTATGTGTGAGGGCGCGGGTTAGTGTCAACGTACGGGTTAGGATTAGGGGACGGGTGAGGGTCAGGCTTCGGGGAAGGGTTAGGGTTAGGGTTCGGGCTAGGGTTAGGGTTAGGGGACGGGGACGGTTTAGGGTCCAGGTGAGGGTACGACAACGCTTTAGGGGGAGCGTACGTGTGAGGGCGCGGGTTAGTGTCAGCGTACGGGTTAGGATTAGGGGACGGGTGAGGGTCAGGCTTCGGGGAAGGGTTAGGGTTAGGGTTCGGGCTAGGGTTAGGGTTAGGGGACGGGGACGGTTTAGGGTCCAGGTGAGGGTACGACAACGCTTTACGGGGAGCGTACGTGTGAGGGCGCGGGTTAGTGTCAGCGTACGGGTTAGGATTAGGGGACGGGTGAGGGTCAGGCTTCGGGGAAGGGTTAGGGTTAGGGTTCGGGCTAGGGTTAGGGTTAGGGGACGGGGACGGTTTAGGGTCCAGGTGAGGGTACGACAACGCTTTAGGGGGAGCGTCCGTGTGAGGGCGCGGGTTAGTGTCAGCGTACGGGTTAGGATTAGGGGACGGGTGAGGGTCAGGCTTCGGGGAACGGTTAGGGTTAGGGTTCGGGCTAGAGTTAGGGTTAGGGGACGGGGACGCTTTAGGGTCCAGGTGAGGGTACGACAACGATTTAGTGGGAGCGTACGTGTTTGGGCGCGGGTTAGTGTCAGCGTACGGGTTAGGATTAGGGGACGGGTGAGGGTCAGGCTTCGGGGAAGGGTTAGTGTTAGGGTTCGGGCTAGGGTTAGGGTTAGGGGACGGGGACGCTTTAGGGTCCAGGTGAGGGTACGACAACGCTTTAGGGGGAGCGTACGTGTGAGGGCGCGGGTTAGTGTCAGCATACGGGTTAGGATTAGGGGACGGGTGAGGGTCAGGCTTCAGGGAAGGGTTAGGGTTAGGGTTCGGGCTAGGGTTAGGGTTAGGGGACGGGGACGCTTTAGGGTCCAGGTGAGGGTACGACAACGCTTTAGGGGGAGCGTACGTGTGAGGGCGCGGGTTAGTGTCAGCATACGGGTTGGGATTAGGGGACGGGTGAGGGTCAGGCTTCGGGGAAGGGTTAGGGTTAGGGTTCGGGCTAGGGTTAGGGTTAGGGGACGGGGACGGTTTAGGGTCCAGGTGAGGGTACGACAACGCTTTAGGGGGAGCGTACGTGTGAGGGCGCGGGTTAGTGTCAGCGTACGGGTTAGGATTAGGGGACGGGTGAGGGTCAGGCTTCGGGGAAGGGTTAGGGTTTGGGTTCGGGCTAGGGTTAGGGTTAGGGGACGGGGACGGTTTAGGGTCCAGGTGAGGGCACGACAACGCTTTAGGGGGAGCGTACGTGTGAGGGCGCGGGTTAGTGTCAGCGTACGGGTTAGGATTAGGGGACGGGTGAGGGTCAGGCTTCGGGGAAGGGTTAGGGTTAGGGTTCGGGCTAGGGTTAGGGTTAGGGGATGGGGACGGTTTAGGGTCCAGGTGAGCGTACGACAACGCTTTAGGGGGAGCGTACGTGTGAGGGCGCGGGTTAGTGTCAGCGTACGGGTTAGGATTAGGGGACGGGTGAGGGTCAGGCTTCGGGGAAGGGTTAGGGTTAGGGTTCGGGCTAGGGTTAGAGTTAGGGGACGGGGACGGTTTAGGGTCCAGGTGAGGGTACGACAACGCTTTAGGGGGAGCATACGTGTGAGGGCGCGGGTTAGTGTCAGCGTACGGGTTAGGATTAGGGGACGGGTGAGGGTCAGGCTTCGGGGAAGGGTTAGGGTTAGGGTTTGGGCTAGGGTTAGGGTTAGGGGACGGGGACGGTTTAGGGTCCAGGTGAGGGTACGACAACGATTTAGTGGGAGCATACATGTGAGGGCGCGGGTTAGTGTCAGCGTATGGGTTAGGATTAGGGGACGGGTGAGGGTCAGGCTTCGGGGAAGGATTAGTGTTAGGGTTCGGGCTAGGGTTAGGGTTAGGGGACGGGGACTCTTTAGGGTCCAGGTGAGGGTACGACAACGCTTTAGGGGGAGCGTACGTGTGAGGGCGCGGGTTAGTGTCAGCGTACGGGTTAGGATTAGGGGACGGGTGAGGGTCAGGCTTCGGGGAAGGGTTAGGGTTAGGGTTCGGGCTAGGGTTAGGGTTAGGGGACGGGGACGGTTTAGGGTCCAGGTGAGGGTACGACAACGCTTTAGGGTGAGCGTACGTGTGAGGGCGCGGGTTAGTGTCAGCGTACGGGTTAGGATTAGGGGACGGGTGAGGGTCAGGCTTCGGGGAAGGGTTAGGGTTAGGGTTCGGGCTAGGGTTAGGGTTAGGGGACGGGGATGGTTTAGGGTCCAGGTGAGGGTACGACAACGCTTTAGGGGGAGCGTCCGTGTGAGGGCGCGGGTTAGTGTCAGCGTACGGGTTAGGATTAGGGGACGGGTGAGGTTCAGGCTTCGGGGAAGGGTTAGGGTTAGGGTTCGGGCTAGGGTTAGGGTTAGAGGACGGGGACGGTTTAGGGTCCAGGTGAGGGTACGACAACGCTTTAGGGGGAGCGTACGTGTGAGGGCGCGGGTTAGTGTCAGCATACGGGTTAGGATTAGGGGACGGGTGAGGGTCAGGCTTCGGGGAAGGGTTAGGGTTAGGGTTCGGGCTAGGGTTAGGGTTAGGGGACGGGGACGGTTTAGGGTCCAGGTGGGGGTACGACAACGCTTTAGGGGGAGCGTACGTGTGAGGGCGCGGGTTAGTGTCAGCGTACGGGTTAGGATTAGGGGACGGGTGAGGGTCAGGCTTCGGGGAAGGGTTAGGGTTTGGGTTCGGGCTAGGGTTAGGGTTAGGGGACGGGGACGGTTTAGGGTCCAGGTGAGGGTACGACAACGCTTTAGGGGGAGCGTACGTGTGAGGGCGCGGGTTAGTGTCAGCGTACGGGTTAGGATTAGGGGACGGGTGAGGGTCAGGCTTCGGGGAAGGGTTAGGGTTAGGGTTCGGGCTAGGGTTAGGGTTAGGGGATGGGGACGGTTTAGGGTCCAGGTGAGGGTACGACAACGCTTTAGGGGGAGCGTACGTGTGAGGGCGCGGGTTAGTGTCAGCGTACGGGTTAGGATTAGGGGACGGGTGAGGGTCAGGCTTCGGGGAAGGGTTAGGGTTAGGGTTCGGGCTAGGGTTAGAGTTAGGGGATGGGGACGGTTTAGGGTCCAGGTGAGGGTACGACAACGCTTTAGGGGGAGCATACGTGTGAGGGCGCGGGTTAGTGTCAGCGTACGGGTTAGGATTAGGGGACGGGTGAGGGTCAGGCTTCGGGGAAGGGTTAGGGTTAGGGTTTGGGCTAGGGTTAGGGTTAGGGGACGGGGACGGTTTAGGGTCCAGGTGAGGGTACGACAACGATTTAGTGGGAGCATACATGTGAGGGCGCGGGTTAGTGTCAGCGTATGGGTTAGGATTAGGGGACGGGTGAGGGTCAGGCTTCGGGGAAGGGTTAGGGTTAGGGTTCGGGCTAGGGTTAGGGTTAGGGGACGGGGACTCTTTAGGGTCCAGGTGAGGGTACGACAACGCTTTAGGGGGAGCGTACGTGTGAGGGCGCGTGTTAGTGTCAGCGTACGGGTTAGGATTAGGGGACGGGTGAGGGTCAGGCTTCGGGGAAGGGTTAGGGGTAGGGTTCGGGCTAGGGTTAGGGTTAGGGGACGGGGACGGTTTAGGGTCCAGGTGAGGGTACGACAACGCTTTAGGGGGAGCGTACGTGTGAGGGCGCGGGTTAGTGTCAGCGTACGGGTTAGGATTAGGGTACGGGTGAGGGTCAGGCTTCGGGGAAGGGTTAGGGTTAGGGTTCGGGCTAGGGTTAGGGTTAGGAGACGGGGACGGTTTAGGGTCCAGGTGAGGGTAAGACAACGCTTTAGGGGGAGCGTACGTGTGAGGGCGCGGGTTAGTGTCAGCGTACGGGTTAGGATTAGGGGACGGGTGAGGGTCAGGCTTCGGGGAAGGGTTAGGGTTAGGGTTCGGGCTAGGGTTAGGGTTAGGGGACGGGGATGGTTTAGGGTCCAGGTGAGGGTACGACAACGCTTTAGGGGGAGCGTCCGTGTGAGGGCGCGGGTTAGTGTCAGCGTACGGGTTAGGATTAGGGGACGGGTGAGTGTCAGGCTTCGGGGAAGCGTTAGGGTTAGGGTTCGGGCTAGGGTTAGTGTTAGGGGACGGGGACGGTTTAGGGTCCAGGTGAGGGTACGACAACGCTTTAGGGGGGAGTACGTGTGAGGGCGTGGGTTAGTGTCAGCGTACGGGTTAGGATTAGGGGACGGGTGAGGGTCAGGCTTCAGGGAAGTGTTAGGGTTAGGGTTCGGGTTAGGGTTAGGGTTAGAGGACGGGGACGGTTTAGGGTCCAGGTGAGGGTACGACAACGCTTTAGGGGGAGCGTACGTGTGAGGGCGCGGGTTAGTGTCAGCATACGGGTTAGGATTAGGGGACGGGTGAGGGTCAGGCTTCGGGGAAGGGTTAGGGTTAGGGTTCGGGCTAGGGTTAGGGTTAGGGGACGGGGACGGTTTAGGGTCCAGGTGGGGGTACGACAATGCTTTAGGGGGAGCGTACGTGTGAGGGCGCGGGTTAGTGTCAGCGTACGGGTTAGGATTAGGGGACGGGTGAGGGTCAGGCTTCGGGGAAGGGTTAGGGTTTGGGTTCGGGCTAGGGTTAGGGTTAGGGGACGGGGACGGTTTAGGGTCCAGGTGAGGGTACGACAACGCTTTAGGGGGAGCGTACGTGTGAGGGCGCGGGTTAGTGTCAGCGTACGGGTTAGGATTAGGGGACGGGTGAGGGTCAGGCTTCGGGGAAGGGTTAGGGTTAGGGTTCGGGCTAGGGTTAGGGTTAGGGGATGGGGACGGTTTAGGGTCCAGGTGAGGGTACGACAACGCTTTAGGGGGAGCGTACGTGTGAGGGCGCTGGTTAGTGTCAGCGTACGGGTTAGGATTAGGGGACGGGTGAGGGTCAGGCTTCGGGGAAGGGTTAGGGTTAGGGTTCGGGCTAGGGTTAGAGTTAGGGGACGGGGACGGTTTAGGGTCCAGGTGAGGGTACGACAACGCTTTAGGGGGAGCATACGTGTGAGGGCGCGGGTTAGTGTCAGCGTACGGGTTAGGATTAGGGGACGGGTGAGGGTCAGGCTTCGGGGAAGGGTTAGGGTTAGGGTTCGGGCTAGGGTTAGGGTTAGGGGACGGGGACGGTTTAGGATCCAGGTGAGGGTACGACAACGATTTAGTGGGAGCATACATGTGAGGGCGCGGGTTAGTGTCAGCGTATGGGTTAGGATTAGGGGACGGGTGAGGGTCAGGCTTCGGGGAAGGGTTAGGGTTAGGGTTCGGGCTAGGGTTAGGGTTAGGGGACGGGGACTCTTTAGGGTCCAGGTGAGGGTACGACAACGCTTTAGGGGGAGCGTACGTGTGAGGGCGCGGCTTAGTGTCAGCGTACGGGTTAGGATTAGGGGACGGGTGAGGGTCAGGCTTCGGGGAAGGTTTAGGGTTAGCTTTCGGGCTAGGGTTAGGGTTAGGGGACGGGGACGGTTTAGGGTCCAGGTGAGGGTACGACAACGCTTTAGGGAGAGCGTACGTGTGAGGGCGCGGGTTAGTGTCAGCGTACGGGTTAGGATTAGGGGACGGGTGAGGTTCAGGCTTCGGGGAAGAGTTAGGGTTAGGGTTCGGGCTAGGGTTAGGGTTAGGGGACGGGGACGGTTTAGGGTCCAGGTGAGGGTACGAGAACGATTTAGTGGGAGCATACGTGTGAGGGCGCGGGTTAGTGTCAGCGTACGGGTTAGGATTAGGGGACGGGTGAGGGTCAGGCTTCGGGGAAGGGTTAGGGTTAGGGTTCGGGCTAGGGTTAGGGTTAGGGGACGGGGACGGTTTAGGGTCCAGGTGGGGGTACGACAACGCTTTAGGGGGAGCGTACGTGTGAGGGCGCGGGTTAGTGTCAGCGTACGGGTTAGGATTAGGGGACGGGTGAGTGTCAGGCTTCGGGGAAGCGTTAGGGTTAGGGTTCGGGCTAGGGTTAGTGTTAGGGGACGGGGACGGTTTAGGGTCCAGGTGAGGGTACGACAACGCTTTAGGGGGGCATACGTGTGAGGGCGTGGGTTAGTGTCAGCGTACGGGTTAGGATTAGGGGACGGGTGAGGGTCAGGCTTCGGGGAAGTGTTAGGGTTAGGGTTCGGGCTAGGGTTAGGGTTAGAGGACGGGGACGGTTTAGGGTCCAGGTGAGGGTACGACAACGCTTTAGGGGGAGCGTACGTGTGAGGGCGCGGGTTAGTGTCAGCATACGGGTTAGGATTAGGGGACGGGTGAGGGTCAGGCTTCGGGGAAGGGTTAGGGTTAGGGTTCGGGCTAGGGTTAGGGTTAGGGGACGGGGACGGTTTAGGGTCCAGGTGGGGGTACGACAACGCTTTAGGGGGAGCGTACGTGTGAGGGCGCGGGTTAGTGTCAGCGTACGGGTTAGGATTAGGGGACGGGTGAGGGTCAGGCTTCGGGGAAGGGTTAGGGTTTGGGTTCGGGCTAGGGTTAGGGTTAGGGGACGGGGACGGTTTAGGGTCCAGGTGGGGGTACGACAACGCTTTAGGGGGAGCGTACGTGTGAGGGCGCGGGTTAGTGTCAGCGTACGGGTTAGGATTAGGGGACGGGTGAGTGTCAGGCTTCGGGGAAGCGTTAGGGTTAGGGTTCGGGCTAGGGTTAGTGTTAGGGGACGGGGACGGTTTAGGGTCCAGGTGAGGGTACGACAACGCTTTAGGGGGGCATACGTGTGAGGGCGTGGGTTAGTGTCAGCGTACGGGTTAGGATTAGGGGACAGGTGAGGGTCAGGCTTCGGGGAAGTGTTAGGGTTAGGGTTCGGGCTAGGGTTAGGGTTAGAGGACGGGGACGGTTTAGGGTCCAGGTGAGGGTACGACAACGCTTTAGGGGGAGCGTACGTGTGAGGGCGCGGGTTAGTGTCAGCATACGGGTTAGGATTAGGGGACGGGTGAGGGTCAGGCTTCGGGGAAGGGTTAGGGTTAGGGTTCGGGCTAGGGTTAGGGTTAGGGGACGGGGACGGTTTAGGGTCCAGTTGGGGGTACGACAACGCTTTAGGGGGAGCGTACGTGTGAGGGCGCGGGTTAGTGTCAGCGTACGGGTTAGGATTAGGGGACGGGTGAGGGTCAGGCTTCGGGGAAGGGTTAGGGTTTGGGTTCGGGCTAGGGTTAGGGTTAGGGGACGGGGACGGTTTAGGGTCCAGGTGGGGGTACGACAACGCTTTAGGGGGAGCGTACGTGTGAGGGCGCGGGTTAGTGTCAGCGTACGGGTTAGGATTAGGGGACGGGTGAGTGTCAGGCTTCGGGGAAGCGTTAGGGTTAGGGTTCGGGCTAGGGTTAGTGTTAGGGGACGGGGACGGTTTAGGGTCCAGGTGAGGGTACGACAACGCTTTAGGGGGGCATACGTGTGAGGGCGTGGGTTAGTGTCAGCGTACGGGTTAGGATTAGGGGACGGGTGAGGGTCAGGCTTCGGGGAAGTGTTAGGGTTAGGGTTCGGGCTAGGGTTAGGGTTAGAGGACGGGGACGGTTTAGGGTCCAGGTGAGGGTACGACAACGCTTTAGGGGGAGCGTACGTGTGAGGGCGCGGGTTAGTGTCAGCATACGGGTTAGGATTAGGGGACGGGTGAGGGTCAGGCTTCGGGGAAGGGTTAGGGTTAGGGTTCGGGCTAGGGTTAGGGTTAGGGGACGGGGACGGTTTAGGGTCCAGGTGGGGGTACGACAACGCTTTAGGGGGAGCGTACGTGTGAGGGCGCGGGTTAGTGTCAGCGTACGGGTTAGGATTAGGGGACGGGTGAGGGTCAGGCTTCGGGGAAGGGTTAGGGTTTGGGTTCGGGCTATGGTTAGGGTTAGGGGACGGGGACGGTTTAGGGTCCAGGTGGGGGTACGACAACGCTTTAGGGGGAGCGTACGTGTGAGGGCGCGGGTTAGTGTCAGCGTACGGGTTAGGATTAGGGGACGGGTGAGTGTCAGGCTTCGGGGAAGCGTTAGGGTTAGGGTTCGGGCTAGGGTTAGTGTTAGGGGACGGGGACGGTTTAGGGTCCAGGTGAGGGTACGACAACGCTTTAGGGGGGCATACGTGTGAGGGCGTGGGTTAGTGTCAGCGTACGGGTTAGGATTAGGGGACGGGTGAGGGTCAGGCTTCGGGGAAGTGTTAGGGTTAGGGTTCGGGCTAGGGTTAGGGTTAGAGGACGGGGACGGTTTAGGGTCCAGGTGAGGGTACGACAACGCTTTAGGGGGAGCGTACGTGTGAGGGCGCGGGTTAGTGTCAGCATACGGGTTAGGATTAGGGGACGGGTGAGGGTCAGGCTTCGGGGAAGGGTTAGGGTTAGGGTTCGGGCTAGGGTTAGGGTTAGGGGACGGGGACGGTTTAGGGTCCAGGTGGGGGTACGACAACGCTTTAGGGGGAGCGTACGTGTGAGGGCGCGGGTTAGTGTCAGCGTACGGGTTAGGATTAGGGGACGGGTGAGGGTCAGGCTTCGGGGAAGGGTTAGGGTTTGGGTTCGGGCTAGGGTTAGGGTTAGGGGACGGGGACGGTTTAGGGTCCAGGTGAGGGTACGACAACGCTTTAGGGGGAGCGTACGTGTGAGGGCGCGGGTTAGTGTCAGCGTACGGGTTAGGATTAGGGGACGGGTGAGGGTCAGGCTTCGGGGAAGGGTTAGGGTTAGGGTTCGGGCTAGGGTTAGGGTTAGGGGATGGGGACGGTTTAGGGTCCAGGTGAGGGTACGACAACGCTTTAGGGGGAGCGTACGTGTGAGGGCGCGGGTTAGTGTCAGCGTACGGGTTAGGATTAGGGGACGGGTGAGGGTCAGGCTTCGGGGAAGGGTTAGGGTTAGGGTTCGGGCTAGGGTTAGAGTTAGGGGATGGGGACGGTTTAGGGTCCAGGTGAGGGTACGACAACGCTTTAGGGGGAGCGTACGTGTGAGGGCGCGGGTTAGTGTCAGCGTACGGGTTAGGATTAGGGGACGGGTGAGGGTCAGGCTTCGGGGAAGGGTTAGGGTTTGGGTTCGGGCTAGGGTTAGGGTTAGGGGACGGGGACGGTTTAGGGTCCAGGTGGGGGTACGACAACGCTTTAGGGGGAGCGTACGTGTGAGGGCGCGGGTTAGTGTCAGCGTACGGGTTAGGATTAGGGGACGGGTGAGTGTCAGGCTTCGGGGAAGCGTTAGGGTTAGGGTTCGGGCTAGGGTTAGTGTTAGGGGACGGGGACGGTTTAGGGTCCAGGTGAGGGTACGACAACGCTTTAGGGGGGCATACGTGTGAGGGCGTGGGTTAGTGTCAGCGTACGGGTTAGGATTAGGGGACGGGTGAGGGTCAGGCTTCGGGGAAGTGTTAGGGTTAGGGTTCGGGCTAGGGTTAGGGTTAGAGGACGGGGACGGTTTAGGGTCCAGGTGAGGGTACGACAACGCTTTAGGGGGAGCGTACGTGTGAGGGCGCGGGTTAGTGTCAGCATACGGGTTAGGATTAGGGGACGGGTGAGGGTCAGGCTTCGGGGAAGGGTTAGGGTTAGGGTTCGGGCTAGGGTTAGGGTTAGGGGACGGGGACGGTTTAGGGTCCAGGTGGGGGTACGACAACGCTTTAGGGGGAGCGTACGTGTGAGGGCGCGGGTTAGTGTCAGCGTACGGGTTAGGATTAGGGGACGGGTGAGGGTCAGGCTTCGGGGAAGGGTTAGGGTTTGGGTTCGGGCTAGGGTTAGGGTTAGGGGACGGGGACGGTTTAGGGTCCAGGTGGGGGTACGACAACGCTTTAGGGGGAGCGTACGTGTGAGGGCGCGGGTTAGTGTCAGCGTACGGGTTAGGATTAGGGGACGGGTGAGTGTCAGGCTTCGGGGAAGCGTTAGGGTTAGGGTTCGGGCTAGGGTTAGTGTTAGGGGACGGGGACGGTTTAGGGTCCAGGTGAGGGTACGACAACGCTTTAGGGGGGCATACGTGTGAGGGCGTGGGTTAGTGTCAGCGTACGGGTTAGGATTAGGGGACGGGTGAGGGTCAGGCTTCGGGGAAGTGTTAGGGTTAGGGTTCGGGCTAGGGTTAGGGTTAGAGGACGGGGACGGTTTAGGGTCCAGGTGAGGGTACGACAACGCTTTAGGGGGAGCGTACGTGTGAGGGCGCGGGTTAGTGTCAGCATACGGGTTAGGATTAGGGGACGGGTGAGGGTCAGGCTTCGGGGAAGGGTTAGGGTTAGGGTTCGGGCTAGGGTTAGGGTTAGGGGACGGGGACGGTTTAGGGTCCAGGTGGGGGTACGACAACGCTTTAGGGGGAGCGTACGTGTGAGGGCGCGGGTTAGTGTCAGCGTACGGGTTAGGATTAGGGGACGGGTGAGGGTCAGGCTTCGGGGAAGGGTTAGGGTTTGGGTTCGGGCTAGGGTTAGGGTTAGGGGACGGGGACGGTTTAGGGTCCAGGTGAGGGTACGACAACGCTTTAGGGGGAGCGTACGTGTGAGGGCGCGGGTTAGTGTCAGCGTACGGGTTAGAATTAGGGGACGGGTGAGGGTCAGGCTTCGGGGAAGGGTTAGGGTTAGGGTTCGGGCTAGGGTTAGGGTTAGGGGATGGGGACGGTTTAGGGTCCAGGTGAGGGTACGACAACGCTTTAGGGGGAGCGTACGTGTGAGGGCGCGGGTTAGTGTCAGCGTACGGGTTAGGATTAGGGGACGGGTGAGGGTCAGGCTTCGGGGAAGGGTTAGGGTTAGGGTTCGGGCTAGGGTTAGAGTTAGGGGATGGGGACGGTTTAGGGTCCAGGTGAGGGTACGACAACGCTTTAGGGGGAGCGTACGTGTGAGGGCGCGGGTTAGTGTCAGCGTACGGGTTAGGATTAGGGGACGGGTGAGGGTCAGGCTTCGGGGAAGGGTTAGGGTTTGGGTTCGGGCTAGGGTTAGGGTTAGGGGACGGGGACGGTTTAGGGTCCAGGTGGGGGTACGACAACGCTTTAGGGGGAGCGTACGTGTGAGGGCGCGGGTTAGTGTCAGCGTACGGGTTAGGATTAGGGGACGGGTGAGTGTCAGGCTTCGGGGAAGCGTTAGGGTTAGGGTTCGGGCTAGGGTTAGTGTTAGGGGACGGGGACGGTTTAGGGTCCAGGTGAGGGTACGACAACGCTTTAGGGGGGCATACGTGTGAGGGCGTGGGTTAGTGTCAGCGTACGGGTTAGGATTAGGGGACGGGTGAGGGTCAGGCTTCGGGGAAGTGTTAGGGTTAGGGTTCGGGCTAGGGTTAGGGTTAGAGGACGGGGACGGTTTAGGGTCCAGGTGAGGGTACGACAACGCTTTAGGGGGAGCGTACGTGTGAGGGCGCGGGTTAGTGTCAGCATACGGGTTAGGATTAGGGGACGGGTGAGGGTCAGGCTTCGGGGAAGGGTTAGGGTTAGGGTTCGGGCTAGGGTTAGGGTTAGGGGACGGGGACGGTTTAGGGTCCAGGTGGGGGTACGACAACGCTTTAGGGGGAGCGTACGTGTGAGGGCGCGGGTTAGTGTCAGCGTACGGGTTAGGATTAGGGGACGGGTGAGGGTCAGGCTTCGGGGAAGGGTTAGGGTTTGGGTTCGGGCTAGGGTTAGGGTTAGGGGACGGGGACGGTTTAGGGTCCAGGTGGGGGTACGACAACGCTTTAGGGGGAGCGTACGTGTGAGGGCGCGGGTTAGTGTCAGCGTACGGGTTAGGATTAGGGGACGGGTGAGTGTCAGGCTTCGGGGAAGCGTTAGGGTTAGGGTTCGGGCTAGGGTTAGTGTTAGGGGACGGGGACGGTTTAGGGTCCAGGTGAGGGTACGACAACGCTTTAGGGGGGCATACGTGTGAGGGCGTGGGTTAGTGTCAGCGTACGGGTTAGGATTAGGGGACGGGTGAGGGTCAGGCTTCGGGGAAGTGTTAGGGTTAGGGTTCGGGCTAGGGTTAGGGTTAGAGGACGGGGACGGTTTAGGGTCCAGGTGAGGGTACGACAACGCTTTAGGGGGAGCGTACGTGTGAGGGCGCGGGTTAGTGTCAGCATACGGGTTAGGATTAGGGGACGGGTGAGGGTCAGGCTTCGGGGAAGGGTTAGGGTTAGGGTTCGGGCTAGGGTTAGGGTTAGGGGACGGGGACGGTTTAGGGTCCAGGTGGGGGTACGACAACGCTTTAGGGGGAGCGTACGTGTGAGGGCGCGGGTTAGTGTCAGCGTACGGGTTAGGATTAGGGGACGGGTGAGGGTCAGGCTTCGGGGAAGGGTTAGGGTTTGGGTTCGGGCTAGGGTTAGGGTTAGGGGACGGGGACGGTTTAGGGTCCAGGTGAGGGTACGACAACGCTTTAGGGGGAGCGTACGTGTGAGGGCGCGGGTTAGTGTCAGCATACGGGTTAGGATTAGGGGACGGGTGAGGGTCAGGCTTCGGGGAAGGGTTAGGGTTAGGGTTCGGGCTAGGGTTAGGGTTAGGGGACGGGGACGGTTTAGGGTCCAGGTGGGGGTACGACAACGCTTTAGGGGGAGCGTACGTGTGAGGGCGCGGGTTAGTGTCAGCGTACGGGTTAGGATTAGGGGACGGGTGAGGGTCAGGCTTCGGGGAAGGGTTAGGGTTTGGGTTCGGGCTAGGGTTAGGGTTAGGGGACGGGGACGGTTTAGGGTCCAGGTGGGGGTACGACAACGCTTTAGGGGGAGCGTACGTGTGAGGGCGCGGGTTAGTGTCAGCGTACGGGTTAGGATTAGGGGACGGGTGAGTGTCAGGCTTCGGGGAAGCGTTAGGGTTAGGGTTCGGGCTAGGGTTAGTGTTAGGGGACGGGGACGGTTTAGGGTCCAGGTGAGGGTACGACAACGCTTTAGGGGGGCATACGTGTGAGGGCGTGGGTTAGTGTCAGCGTACGGGTTAGGATTAGGGGACGGGTGAGGGTCAGGCTTCGGGGAAGTGTTAGGGTTAGGGTTCGGGCTAGGGTTAGGGTTAGAGGACGGGGACGGTTTAGGGTCCAGGTGAGGGTACGACAACGCTTTAGGGGGAGCGTACGTGTGAGGGCGCGGGTTAGTGTCAGCATACGGGTTAGGATTAGGGGACGGGTGAGGGTCAGGCTTCGGGGAAGGGTTAGGGTTAGGGTTCGGGCTAGGGTTAGGGTTAGGGGACGGGGACGGTTTAGGGTCCAGGTGGGGGTACGACAACGCTTTAGGGGGAGCGTACGTGTGAGGGCGCGGGTTAGTGTCAGCGTACGGGTTAGGATTAGGGGACGGGTGAGGGTCAGGCTTCGGGGAAGGGTTAGGGTTTGGGTTCGGGCTAGGGTTAGGGTTAGGGGACGGGGACGGTTTAGGGTCCAGGTGAGGGTACGACAACGCTTTAGGGGGAGCGTACGTGTGAGGGCGCGGGTTAGTGTCAGCGTACGGGTTAGGATTAGGGGACGGGTGAGGGTCAGGCTTCGGGGAAGGGTTAGGGTTAGGGTTCGGGCTAGGGTTAGGGTTAGGGGATGGGGACGGTTTAGGGTCCAGGTGAGGGTACGACAACGCTTTAGGGGGAGCGTACGTGTGAGGGCGCGGGTTAGTGTCAGCGTACGGGTTAGGATTAGGGGACGGGTGAGGGTCAGGCTTCGGGGAAGGGTTAGGGTTAGGGTTCGGGCTAGGGTTAGAGTTAGGGGATGGGGACGGTTTAGGGTCCAGGTGAGGGTACGACAACGCTTTAGGGGGAGCGTACGTGTGAGGGCGCGGGTTAGTGTCAGCGTACGGGTTAGGATTAGGGGACGGGTGAGGGTCAGGCTTCGGGGAAGGGTTAGGGTTTGGGTTCGGGCTAGGGTTAGGGTTAGGGGACGGGGACGGTTTAGGGTCCAGGTGGGGGTACGACAACGCTTTAGGGGGAGCGTACGTGTGAGGGCGCGGGTTAGTGTCAGCGTACGGGTTAGGATTAGGGGACGGGTGAGTGTCAGGCTTCGGGGAAGCGTTAGGGTTAGGGTTCGGGCTAGGGTTAGTGTTAGGGGACGGGGACGGTTTAGGGTCCAGGTGAGGGTACGACAACGCTTTAGGGGGGCATACGTGTGAGGGCGTGGGTTAGTGTCAGCGTACGGGTTAGGATTAGGGGACGGGTGAGGGTCAGGCTTCGGGGAAGTGTTAGGGTTAGGGTTCGGGCTAGGGTTAGGGTTAGAGGACGGGGACGGTTTAGGGTCCAGGTGAGGGTACGACAACGCTTTAGGGGGAGCGTACGTGTGAGGGCGCGGGTTAGTGTCAGCATACGGGTTAGGATTAGGGGACGGGTGAGGGTCAGGCTTCGGGGAAGGGTTAGGGTTAGGGTTCGGGCTAGGGTTAGGGTTAGGGGACGGGGACGGTTTAGGGTCCAGGTGGGGGTACGACAACGCTTTAGGGGGAGCGTACGTGTGAGGGCGCGGGTTAGTGTCAGCGTACGGGTTAGGATTAGGGGACGGGTGAGGGTCAGGCTTCGGGGAAGGGTTAGGGTTTGGGTTCGGGCTAGGGTTAGGGTTAGGGGACGGGGACGGTTTAGGGTCCAGGTGGGGGTACGACAACGCTTTAGGGGGAGCGTACGTGTGAGGGCGCGGGTTAGTGTCAGCGTACGGGTTAGGATTAGGGGACGGGTGAGTGTCAGGCTTCGGGGAAGCGTTAGGGTTAGGGTTCGGGCTAGGGTTAGTGTTAGGGGACGGGGACGGTTTAGGGTCCAGGTGAGGGTACGACAACGCTTTAGGGGGGCATACGTGTGAGGGCGTGGGTTAGTGTCAGCGTACGGGTTAGGATTAGGGGACGGGTGAGGGTCAGGCTTCGGGGAAGTGTTAGGGTTAGGGTTCGGGCTAGGGTTAGGGTTAGAGGACGGGGACGGTTTAGGGTCCAGGTGAGGGTACGACAACGCTTTAGGGGGAGCGTACGTGTGAGGGCGCGGGTTAGTGTCAGCATACGGGTTAGGATTAGGGGACGGGTGAGGGTCAGGCTTCGGGGAAGGGTTAGGGTTAGGGTTCGGGCTAGGGTTAGGGTTAGGGGACGGGGACGGTTTAGGGTCCAGGTGGGGGTACGACAACGCTTTAGGGGGAGCGTACGTGTGAGGGCGCGGGTTAGTGTCAGCGTACGGGTTAGGATTAGGGGACGGGTGAGGGTCAGGCTTCGGGGAAGGGTTAGGGTTTGGGTTCGGGCTATGGTTAGGGTTAGGGGACGGGGACGGTTTAGGGTCCAGGTGGGGGTACGACAACGCTTTAGGGGGAGCGTACGTGTGAGGGCGCGGGTTAGTGTCAGCGTACGGGTTAGGATTAGGGGACGGGTGAGTGTCAGGCTTCGGGGAAGCGTTAGGGTTAGGGTTCGGGCTAGGGTTAGTGTTAGGGGACGGGGACGGTTTAGGGTCCAGGTGAGGGTACGACAACGCTTTAGGGGGGCATACGTGTGAGGGCGTGGGTTAGTGTCAGCGTACGGGTTAGGATTAGGGGACGGGTGAGGGTCAGGCTTCGGGGAAGTGTTAGGGTTAGGGTTCGGGCTAGGGTTAGGGTTAGAGGACGGGGACGGTTTAGGGTCCAGATGAGGGTACGACAACGCTTTAGGGGGAGCGTACGTGTGAGGGCGCGGGTTAGTGTCAGCATACGGGTTAGGATTAGGGGACGGGTGAGGGTCAGGCTTCGGGGAAGGGTTAGGGTTAGGGTTCGGGCTAGGGTTAGGGTTAGGGGACGGGGACGGTTTAGGGTCCAGGTGGGGGTACGACAACGCTTTAGGGGGAGCGTACGTGTGAGGGCGCGGGTTAGTGTCAGCGTACGGGTTAGGATTAGGGGACGGGTGAGGGTCAGGCTTCGGGGAAGGGTTAGGGTTTGGGTTCGGGCTAGGGTTAGGGTTAGGGGACGGGGACGGTTTAGGGTCCAGGTGAGGGTACGACAACGCTTTAGGGGGAGCGTACGTGTGAGGGCGCGGGTTAGTGTCAGCGTACGGGTTAGGATTAGGGGACGGGTGAGGGTCAGGCTTCGGGGAAGGGTTAGGGTTAGGGTTCGGGCTAGGGTTAGGGTTAGGGGATGGGGACGGTTTAGGGTCCAGGTGAGGGTACGACAACGCTTTAGGGGGAGCGTACGTGTGAGGGCGCAGGTTAGTGTCAGCGTACGGGTTAGGATTAGGGGACGGGTGAGGGTCAGGCTTCGGGGAAGGGTTAGGGTTAGGGTTCGGGCTAGGGTTAGAGTTAGGGGATGGGGACGGTTTAGGGTCCAGGTGAGGGTACGACAACGCTTTAGGGGGAGCGTACGTGTGAGGGCGCGGGTGAGCGTCAGCGTACGGGTTAGGATTAGGGGACGGGTGAGGTTCAGGCTTCGGGGAAGGGTTAGGGTTAGGGTTCGGGCTAGGGTTAGGGTTAGGGGACGGGGACGGTTTACGGTCCAGGTGAGGGTACGACAACGCTTTAGGGGGAGCGTACGTGTGAGGGCGCGGGTTAGCGTCAGTGTACGGGTTAGGATTAGGGGACGGGTGAGGGTCAGGCTTCGGGGAAGGGTTAGGGTTAGGGTTCGGGCTAGGGTTAGGGTTAGGGGACGGGGACGGTTTAGGGTCCAGGTGAGGGTACGACAACGCTTTAGGGGGAGCGTACGTGTGAGTGCGCGGGTTAGCGTCAGCGTACGGGTTAGGATTAGGGGACGGGTGAGTGTCAGGCTTCGGGGAAGGGTTAGGGTTAGGGTTCGGGCTATGGTTAGGGTTAGGGGACGGGGACGGTTTAGGGTCCAAGTGAGGGTACGACAACGCTTTAGGGGGAACGTACGTGTGAGGGCGCGGGTTAGCGTCAGCGTACGTGTTAGGATTAAGGGACGGGTGAGGGTCAGGCTTCGGGGAAGGGTTAGCATTAGGGTTCGGGCTATGGTTAGGGTTAGGGGACGGGGACGCTTTAGGGTCCAGGTGAGGGTACGACAACGCTTTAGGGGGAGCGTACGTGTGAGGGCTCGGGTTAGTGTCAGCGTACGGGTTAGGATTAGGGGACGGGTGAGGGTCAGGCTTCGGGGAAGGGTTAGGGTTAGGGTTCGGGCTAGGGTTAGGGTTAGGGGACGGGGACGGTTTAGGGTCCAGGTGAGGGTACGACAACGATTTAGTGGGAGCGTACGTGTGAGGGCGCGGGTTAGCGTCAGCGTACGGGTTAGGATTAGGGGACGGGTGAGGTTCAGGCTTCGGGGAAGGGTTAGGGTTAGGGTTCGGGCTAGGGTTAGGGTTAGGGGACGGGGACGGTTTACGGTCCAGGTGAGGGTACGACAACGCTTTAGGGGGAGCGTACGTGTGAGGGCGCGGGTTAGCGTCAGTGTATGGGTTAGGATTAGGGGACGGGTGAGGGTCAGGCTTCGGGGAAGGGTGAGGGTTAGGGTTCGGGCTAGGGTTAGGGTTAGGGGACGGGGACGGTTTAGGGTCCAGGTGAGGGTACGACATCGCTTTAGGGGGAGCGTACGTGTGAGTGCGCGGGTTAGCGTCAGCGTACGGGTTAGGATTAGGGGACGGGTGAGTGTCAGGCTTCGGGGAAGGGTTAGGGTTAGCGTTCGGGCTAGGGTTAGGGTTAGGGGACGGGGACGGTTTAGGGTCCAAGTGAGGGTACGACAACGCTTTAGGGGGAGCGTACGTGTGAGGGCGCGGGTTAGTGTCAGCGTACGTGTTAGGATTAGGGGACGGGTAAGGGTCAGGCTTCGGGGTAGGGTTAGCATTAGGGTTCGGGCTAGGGTTAGGGTTAGGGGACGGGGACGGTTTAGGGTCCAGGTGAGGGTACGACAACGCTTTAGGGGGAGCGTACGTGTGAGGGCGCGGCTTAGTGTCAGCGTACGGGTTAGGATTAGGGGACGGGTGAGGGTCAGGCTTCAGGGAAGTGTTAGGGTTAGGGTTCGGGCTAGGGTTAGGGTTAGAGGACGGGGACGGTTTAGGGTCCAGTTGAGGGTACAACAACGCTTTAGGGGGAGCGTACGTGTGAGGGCGCGGGTTAGTGTCAGCATACGGGTTAGGATTAGGGGACGGGTGAGGGTCAGGCTTCGGGGAAGGGTTAGGGTTAGGGTTCGGGCTAGGGTTAGGGTTAGGGGACGGGGACGGTTTAGGGTCCAGGTGGGGGTACGACAACGCTTTAGGGGGAGCGTACGTGTGAGGGCGCGGGTTAGTGTCAGCGTACGGGTTAGGATTAGGGGACGGGTGAGGGTCAGGCTTCGGGGAAGGGTTAGGGTTTGGGTTCGGGCTAGGGTTAGGGTTAGGGGACGGGGACGGTTTAGGGTCCAGGTGAGGGTACGACAACGCTTTAGGGGGAGCGTACGTGTGAGGGCGCGGGTTAGTGTCAGCGTACGGGTTAGGATTAGGGGACGGGTGAGGGTCAGGCTTCGGGGAAGGGTTAGGGTTAGGGTTCGGGCTAGGGTTAGGGTTAGGGGATGGGGACGGTTTAGGGTCCAGGTGAGGGTACGACAACGCTTTAGGGGGAGCGTACGTGTGAGGGCGCGGGTTAGTGTCAGCGTACGGGTTAGGATTAGGGGACGGGTGAGGGTCAGGCTTCGGGGAAGGGTTAGGGTTAGGGTTCGGGCTAGGGTTAGAGTTAGGGGATGGGGACGGTTTAGGGTCCAGGTGAGGGTACGACAACGCTTTAGGGGGAGCATACGTGTGAGGGCGCGGGTTAGTGTCAGCGTACGGGTTAGGATTAGGGGACGGGTGAGGGTCAGGCTTCGGGGAAGGGTTAGGGTTAGGGTTTGGGCTAGGGTTAGGGTTAGGGGACGGGGACGGTTTAGGGTCCAGGTGAGGGTACGACAACGATTTAGTGGGAGCATACATGTGAGGGCGCGGGTTAGTGTCAGCGTATGGGTTAGGATTAGGGGACGGGTGAGGGTCAGGCTTCGGGGAAGGGTTAGGGTTAGGGTTCGGGCTAGGGTTAGGGTTAGGGGACGGGGACTCTTTAGGGTCCAGGTGAGGGTACGACAACGCTTTAGGGGGAGCGTACGTGTGAGGGCGCGTGTTAGTGTCAGCGTACGGGTTAGGATTAGGGGACGGGTGAGGGTCAGGCTTCGGGGAAGGGTTAGGGTTAGGGTTCGGGCTAGGGTTAGGGTTAGGAGACGGGGACGGTTTAGGGTCCAGGTGAGGGTAAGACAACGCTTTAGGGGGAGCGTACGTGTGAGGGCGCGGGTTAGTGTCAGCGTACGGGTTAGGATTAGGGGACGGGTGAGGGTCAGGCTTCGGGGAAGGGTTAGGGTTAGGGTTCGGGCTAGGGTTAGGGTTAGGGGACGGGGATGGTTTAGGGTCCAGGTGAGGGTACGACAACGCTTTAGGGGGAGCGTCCGTGTGAGGGCGCGGGTTAGTGTCAGCGTACGGGTTAGGATTAGGGGACGGGTGAGGTTCAGGCTTCGGGGAAGGGTTAGTGTTAGGGTTCGGGCTAGGGTTAGGGTTAGGGGACGGGGACGCTTTAGGGTCCAGGTGAGGGTACGACAACGATTTAGTGGGAGCGTACGTGTTTGGGCGCGGGTTAGTGTCAGCGTACGGGTTAGGATTAGGGGACGGGTGAGGGTCAGGCTTCGGGGAAGGGTTAGGGTTAGGGTTCGGGCTAGGGTTAGGGTTAGGGGACGGGGACGCTTTAGGGTCCAGGTGAGGGTACGACAACGCTTTAGGGGGAGCGTACGTGTGAGGGCTCGGGTTAGTGTCAGCGTACGGGTTAGGATTAGGGGACGGGTGAGGATCAGGCTTCGGGGAAGGGTTAGGGTTAGGGTTCGGGCTAGGGTTAGGGTTAGGGGACGGGGACGGTTTAGGGTCCAGGTGAGGGTACGACAACGATTTAGTGGGAGCGTACGTGTGAGGGCGCGGGTGAGCGTCAGCGTACGGGTTAGGATTAGGGGACGGGTGAGGTTCAGGCTTCGGGGAAGGGTTAGGGTTAGGGTTCGGGCTAGGGTTAGGGTTAGGGGACGGGGACGGTTTACGGTCCAGGTGAGGGTACGACAACGCTTTAGGGGGAGCGTACGTGTGAGGGCGCGGGTTAGCGTCAGTGTACGGGTTAGGATTAGGGGACGGGTGAGGGTCAGGCTTCGGGGAAGGGTTAGGGTTAGGGTTCGGGCTAGGGTTAGGGTTAGGGGACGGGGACGGTTTAGGGTCCAGGTGAGGGTACGACAACGCTTTAGGGGGAGCGTACGTGTGAGGGCGCGGGTGAGCGTCAGCGTACGGGTTAGGATTAGGGGACGGGTGAGGTTCAGGCTTCGGGGAAGGGTTAGGGTTAGGGTTCGGGCTAGGGTTAGGGTTAGGGGACGGGGACGGTTTACGGTCCAGGTGAGGGTACGACAACGCTTTAGGGGGAGCGTACGTGTGAGGGCGCGGGTTAGCGTCAGTGTACGGGTTAGGATTAGGGGACGGGTGAGGGTCAGGCTTCGGGGAAGGGTTAGGGTTAGGGTTCGGGCTAGGGTTAGGGTTAGGGGACGGGGACGGTTTAGGGTCCAGGTGAGGGTACGACAACGCTTTAGGGGGAGCGTACGTGTGAGGGCGCGGGTTAGCGTCAGCGTACGGGTTAGGATTAGGGGACGGGTGAGTGTCAGGCTTCGGGGAAGGGTTAGGGTTAGGGTTCGGGCTATGGTTAGGGTTAGGGGACGGGGACGGTTTAGGGTCCAAGTGAGGGTACGACAACGCTTTAGGGGGAACGTACGTGTGAGGGCGCGGGTTAGCGTCAGCGTACGTGTTAGGATTAAGGGACGGGTGAGGGTCAGGCTTCGGGGAAGGGTTAGCATTAGGGTTCGGGCTATGGTTAGGGTTAGGGGACGGGGACGCTTTAGGGTCCAGGTGAGGGTACGACAACGCTTTAGGGGGAGCGTACGTGTGAGGGCGCGGGTTAGTGTCAGCGTACGGGTTAGGATTAGGGGACGGGTGAGGGTCAGGCTTCGGGGAAGGGTTAGGGTTAGGGTTCGGGCTAGGGTTAGGGTTAGGGGACGGGGACGGTTTAGGGTCCAGGTGAGGGTACGACAACGATTTAGTGGGAGCGTACGTGTGAGGGCGCGGGTTAGCGTCAGCGTACGGGTTAGGATTAGGGGACGGGTGAGGTTCAGGCTTCGGGGAAGGGTTAGGGTTAGGGTTCGGGCTAGGGTTAGGGTTAGGGGACGGGGACGGTTTACGGTCCAGGTGAGGGTACGACAACGCTTTAGGGGGAGCGTACGTGTGAGGGCGCGGGTTAGCGTCAGTGTACGGGTTAGGATTAGGGGACGGGTGAGGGTCAGGCTTCGGGGAAGGGTGAGGGTTAGGGTTCGGGCTAGGGTTAGGGTTAGGGGACGGGGACGGTTTAGGGTCCAGGTGAGGGTACGACAACGCTTTAGGGGGAGCGTACGTGTGAGTGCGCGGGTTAGCGTCAGCGTACGGGTTAGGATTAGGGGACGGGTGAGTGTCAGGCTTCGGGGAAGGGTTAGGGTTAGCGTTCGGGCTAGGGTTAGGGTTAGGGGACGGGGACGGTTTAGGGTCCAAGTGAGGGTACGACAACGCTTTAGGGGGAGCGTACGTGTGAGGGCGCGGGTTAGTGTCAGCGTACGTGTTAGGATTAGGGGACGGGTAAGGGTCAGGCTTCGGGGAAGGGTTAGCATTAGGGTTCGGGCTAGGGTTAGGGTTAGGGGACGGGGACGGTTTAGGGTCCAGGTGAGGGTACGACAACGCTTTAGGGGGAGCGTACGTGTGAGGGCGCGGCTTAGTGTCAGCGTACGGGTTAGGATTAGGGGACGGGTGAGGGTCAGGCTTCGGGGAAGGTTTAGGGTTAGGGTTCGGGCTAGGGTTAGGGTTAGGGGACGGGGACGGTTTAGGGTCCAGGTGAGTGTACGACAACGCTTTAGGGAGAGCGTACGTGTGAGGGCGCGGGTTAGTGTCAGCGTACGGGTTAGGATTAGGGGACGGGTGAGGTTCAGGCTTCGGGGAAGAGTTAGGGTTAGGGTTCGGGCTAGGGTTAGGGTTAGGGGACGGGGACGGTTTAGGGTCCAGGTGAGGGTACGAGAACGATTTAGTGGGAGCATACGTGTGAGGGCGCGGGTTAGTGTCAGCGTACGGGTTAGGATTAGGGGACGGGTGAGGGTCAGGCTTCGGGGAAGGGTTAGGGTTAGGGTTCGGGCTAGGGTTAGGGTTAGGGGACGGGGACGGTTTAGGGTCCAGGTGGGGGTACGACAACGCTTTAGGGGGAGCGTACGTGTGAGGGCGCGGGTTAGTGTCAGCGTACGGGTTAGGATTAGGGGACGGGTGAGGGTCAGGCTTCGGGGAAGCGTTAGGGTTAGGGTTCGGGCTAGGGTTAGTGTTAGGGGACGGGGACGGTTTAGGGTCCAGGTGAGGGTACGACAACGCTTTAGGGGGGCGTACGTGTGAGGGCGTGGGTTAGTGTCAGCGTACGGGTTAGGATTAGGGGACGGGTGAGGGTCAGGCTTCAGGGAAGGGTTAGGGTTAGGGTTCGGGCTAGGGTTAGGGTTAGAGGACGGGGACGGTTTAGGGTCCAGGTGAGGGTACGACAACGCTTTAGGGGGAGCGTACGTGTGAGGGCGCGGGTTAGTGTCAGCATACGGGTTAGGATTAGGGGACGGGTGAGGGTCAGGCTTCGGGGAAGGGTTAGGGTTAGGGTTCGGGCTAGGGTTAGGGTTAGGGGACGGGGACGGTTTAGGGTCCAGGTGGGGGTACGACAACGCTTTAGGGGGAGCGTACGTGTGAGGGCGCGGGTTAGTGTCAGCGTACGGGTTAGGATTAGGGGACGGGTGAGGGTCAGGCTTCGGGGAAGGGTTAGGGTTTGGGTTCGGGCTAGGGTTAGGGTTAGGGGACGGGGACGGTTTAGGGTCCAGGTGAGGGTACGACAACGCTTTAGGGGGAGCGTACGTGTGAGGGCGCGGGTTAGTGTCAGCGTACGGGTTAGGATTAGGGGACGGGTGAGGGTCAGGCTTCGGGGAAGGGTTAGGGTTAGGGTTCGGGCTAGGGTTAGGGTTAGGGGATGGGGACGGTTTAGGGTCCAGGTGAGGGTACGACAACGCTTTAGGGGGAGCGTACGTGTGAGGGCGCGGGTTAGTGTCAGCGTACGGGTTAGGATTAGGGGACGGGTGAGGGTCAGGCTTCGGGGAAGGTTTAGGGTTAGGGTTCGGGCTAGGGTTAGGGTTAGGGGACGGGGACGGTTTAGGGTCCAGGTGAGGGTACGACAACGCTTTAGGGAGAGCGTACGTGTGAGGGCGCGGGTTAGTGTCAGCGTACGGGTTAGGATTAGGGGACGGGTGAGGTTCAGGCTTCGGGGAAGAGTTAGGGTTAGGGTTCGGGCTAGGGTTAGGGTTAGGGGACGGGGACGGTTTAGGGTCCAGGTGAGGGTACGAGAACGATTTAGTGGGAGCATACGTGTGAGGGCGCGGGTTAGTGTCAGCGTACGGGTTAGGATTAGGGGACGGGTGAGGGTCAGGCTTCGGGGAAGGGTTAGGGTTAGGGTTCGGGCTAGGGTTAGGGTTAGGGGACGGGGACGGTTTAGGGTCCAGGTGGGGGTACGACAACGCTTTAGGGGGAGCGTACGTGTGAGGGCGCGGGTTAGTGTCAGCGTACGGGTTAGGATTAGGGGACGGGTGAGGGTCAGGCTTCGGGGAAGCGTTAGGGTTAGGGTTCGGGCTAGGGTTAGTGTTAGGGGACGGGGACGGTTTAGGGTCCAGGTGAGGGTACGACAACGCTTTAGGGGGGCATACGTGTGAGGGCGTGGGTTAGTGTCAGCGTACGGGTTAGGATTAGGGGACGGGTGAGGGTCAGGCTTCAGGGAAGTGTTAGGGTTAGGGTTCGGGCTAGGGTTAGGGTTAGAGGACGGGGACGGTTTAGGGTCCAGGTGAGGGTACGACAACGCTTTAGGGGGAGCGTACGTGTGAGGGCGTGGGTTAGTGTCAGCATACGGGTTAGGATTAGGGGACGGGTGAGGGTCAGGCTTCGGGGAAGGGTTAGGGTTAGGGTTCGGGCTAGGGTTAGGGTTAGGGGACGGGGACGGTTTAGGGTCCAGGTGGGGGTACGACAACGCTTTAGGGGGAGCGTACGTGTGAGGGCGCGGGTTAGTGTCAGCGTACGGGTTAGGATTAGGGGACGGGTGAGGGTCAGGCTTCGGGGAAGGGTTAGGGTTTGGGTTCGGGCTAGGGTTAGGGTTAGGGGACGGGGACGGTTTAGGGTCCAGGTGAGGGTACGACAACGCTTTAGGGGGAGCGTACGTGTGAGGGCGCGGGTTAGTGTCAGCGTACGGGTTAGGATTAGGGGACGGGTGAGGGTCAGGCTTCGGGGAAGGGTTAGGGTTAGGGTTCGGGCTAGGGTTAGGGTTAGGGGATGGGGACGGTTTAGGGTCCAGGTGAGGGTACGACAACGCTTTAGGGGGAGCGTACGTGTGAGGGCGCGGGTTAGTGTCAGCGTACGGGTTAGGATTAGGGGACGGGTGAGGGTCAGGCTTCGGGGAAAGGTTAGGGTTAGGGTTCGGGCTAGGGTTAGAGTTAGGGGATGGGGACGGTTTAGGGTCCAGGTGAGGGTACGACAACGCTTTAGGGGGAGCATACGTGTGAGGGCGCGGGTTAGTGTCAGCGTACGGGTTAGGATTAGGGGACGGGTGAGGGTCAGGCTTCGGGGAAGGGTTAGGGTTAGGGTTTGGGCTAGGGTTAGGGTTAGGGGACGGGGACGGTTTAGGGTCCAGGTGAGGGTACGACAACGATTTAGTGGGAGCATACATGTGAGGGCGCGGGTTAGTGTCAGCGTATGGGTTAGGATTAGGGGACGGGTGAGGGTCAGGCTTCGGGGAAGGGTTAGGGTTAGGGTTCGGGCTAGGGTTAGGGTTAGGGGACGGGGACTCTTTAGGGTCCAGGTGAGGGTACGACAACGCTTTAGGGGGAGCGTACGTGTGAGGGCGCGTGTTAGTGTCAGCGTACGGGTTAGGATTAGGGGACGGGTGAGGGTCAGGCTTCGGGGAAGGGTTAGGGTTAGGGTTCGGGCTAGGGTTAGGGTTAGGGGACGGGGACGGTTTAGGGTCCAGGTGAGGGTACGACAACGCTTTAGGGGGAGCGTACGTGTGAGGGCGCGGGTTAGTGTCAGCGTACGGGTTAGGATTAGGGGACGGGTGAGGGTCAGGCTTCGGGGAAGGGTTAGGGTTAGGGTTCGGGCTAGGGTTAGGGTTAGGAGACGGGGACGGTTTAGGGTCCAGGTGAGGGTAAGACAACGCTTTAGGGGGAGCGTACGTGTGAGGGCGCGGGTTAGTGTCAGCGTACGGGTTAGGATTAGGGGACGGGTGAGGGTCAGGCTTCGGGGAAGGGTTAGGGTTAGGGTTCGGGCTAGGGTTAGGGTTAGGGGACGGGGATGGTTTAGGGTCCAGGTGAGGGTACGACAACGCTTTAGGGGGAGCGTCCGTGTGAGGGCGTGGGTTAGTGTCAGCGTACGGGTTAGGATTAGGGGACGGGTGAGGTTCAGGCTTCGGGGAAGGGTTAGGGTTAGGGTTCGGGCTAGGGTTAGGGTTAGGGGACGGGGACGCTTTAGGGTCCAGGTGAGGGTACGACAACGATTTAGTGGGAGCGTACGTGTTTGGGCGCGGGTTAGTGTCAGCGTACGGGTTAGGATTAGGGGACGGGTGAGGGTCAGGCTTCAGGGAAGGGTTAGGGTTAGGGTTCGGGCTAGGGTTAGGGTTAGGGGACGGGGACGCTTTAGGGTCCAGGTGAGGGTACGACAACGCTTTAGGGGGAGCGTACGTGTGAGGGCTCGGGTTAGTGTCAGCGTACGGGTTAGGATTAGGGGACGGGTGAGGATCAGGCTTCGGGGAAGGGTTAGGGTTAGGGTTCGGGCTAGGGTTAGGGTTAGGGGACGGGGACGGTTTAGGGTCCAGGTGAGGGTACGACAACGATTTAGTGGGAGCGTACGTGTGAGGGCGCGGGTGAGCGTCAGCGTACGGGTTAGGATTAGGGGACGGGTGAGGTTCAGGCTTCGGGGAAGGGTTAGGGTTAGGGTTCGGGCTAGGGTTAGGGTTAGGGGACGGGGACGGTTTACGGTCCAGGTGAGGGTACGACAACGCTTTAGGGGGAGCGTACGTGTGAGGGCGCGGGTTAGCGTCAGTGTACGGGTTAGGATTAGGGGACGGGTGAGGGTCAGGCTTCGGGGAAGGGTTAGGGTTAGGGTTCGGGCTAGGGTTAGGGTTAGGGGACGGGGACGGTTTAGGGTCCAGGTGAGGGTACGACAACGCTTTAGGGGGAGCGTACGTGTGAGTGCGCGGGTTAGCGTCAGCGTACGGGTTAGGATTAGGGGACTGGTAAGGGTCAGGCTTCGGGGAAGGGTTAGGGTTAGGGTTCGGGCTATGGTTAGGGTTAGGGGACGGGGACGGTTTAGGGTCCAAGTGAGGGTACGACAACGCTTTAGGGGGAACGTACGTGTGAGGGCGCGGGTTAGCGTCAGCGTACGTGTTAGGATTAAGGGACGGGTAAGGGTCAGGCTTCGGGGAAGGGTTAGCATTAGGGTTCGGGCTAGGGTTAGGGTTAGGGGACGGGGACGGTTTAGGGTCCAGGTGAGGGTACGACAACGCTTTAGGGGGAGCGTACGTGTGAGGGCGCGGCTTAGTGTCAGCGTACGGTTTAGGATTAGGGGACGGGTGAGGGTCAGGCTTCGGGGAAGGTTTAGGGTTAGGGTTCGGGCTAGGGTTAGGGTTAGGGGACGGGGACGGTTTAGGGTCCAGGTGAGGGTACGACAACGCTTTAGGGAGAGCGTACGTGTGAGGGCGCGGGTTAGTGTCAGCGTACGGGTTAGGATTAGGGGACGGGTGAGGGTCAGGCTTCGGGGAAGGGTTAGGGTTAGGGTTCGGGCTAGGGTTAGGGTTAGGGGACGGGGACGGTTTAGGGTCCAGGTGAGGGTACGACAACGCTTTAGGGAGAGCGTACGTGTGAGGGCGCGGGTTAGTGTCAGCGTACGGGTTAGGATTAGGGGACGGGTGAGGGTCAGGCTTCGGGGAAGGGTTAGGGTTAGGGTTCGGGCTAGGGTTAGGGTTAGGGGACGGTGACGGTTTAGGGTCCAGGTGAGGGTACGACAACGCTTTAGGGGGAGCGTACGTGTGAGGGCGCGGGTTAGTGTCAGCGTACGGGTTAGGATTAGGGGACGGGTGAGGGTCAGGCTTCGGGGAAGGGTTAGGGTTAGGGTTCGGGCTAGGGTTAGGGTTAGGGGACGGGGACGGTTTAGGGTACAGGTGAGGGTACGACAACGATTTAGTGGGAGCATACATGTGAGGGCGCGGGTTAGTGTCAGCGTATGGGTTAGGATTAGGGGACGGGTGAGGGTCAGGCTTCGGGGAAGGGTTAGGGTTAGGGTTCGGGCTAGGGTTAGGGTTAGGGGACGGGGACTCTTTAGGGTCCAGGTGAGGGTACGACAACGCTTTAGGGGGAGCGTACGTGTGAGGGCGCGGGTTAGTGTCAGCGTACGGGTTAGGATTAGGGGACGGGTGAGGGTCAGGCTTCGGGGAAGGGTTAGGGTTAGGGTTCGGGCTAGGGTTAGGGTTAGGGGACGGGGACGGTTTAGGGTCCAGGTGAGGGTACGACAACGCTTTAGGGGGAGCGTACGTGTGAGGGCGCGGGTTAGTGTCAGCGTACGGGTTAGGATTAGGGTACGGGTGAGGGTCAGGCTTCGGGGAAGGGTTAGGGTTAGGGTTCGGGCTAGGGTTAGGGTTAGGGGACGGGGACGGTTTAGGGTCCAGGTGAGGGTACGACAACGCTTTAGGGGGAGCGTACGTGTGAGGGCGCGGGTTAGTGTCAGCGTACGGGTTAGGATTAGGGGACGGGTGAGGGTCAGGCTTCGGGGAAGGGTTAGGGTTAGGGTTCGGGCTAGGGTTAGGGTTAGGGGACGGGGATGGTTTAGGGTCCAGGTGAGGGTACGACAACGCTTTAGGGGGAGCGTCCGTGTGAGGGCGCGGGTTAGTGTCAGCGTACGGGTTAGGATTAGGGGACGGGTGAGGTTCAGGCTTCGGGGAAGGGTTAGGGTTAGGGTTCGGGCTAGGGTTAGGGTTAGGGGACGGGGACGCTTTAGGGTCCAGGTGAGGGTACGACAACGATTTAGTGGGAGCGTACGTGTTTGGGCGCGGGTTAGTGTCAGCGTACGGGTTAGGATTAGGGGACGGGTGAGGGTCAGGCTTCGGGGAAGGGTTAGGGTTAGGGTTCGGGCTAGGGTTAGGGTTAGGGGACGGGGACGCTTTAGGGTCCAGGTGAGGGTACGACAACGCTTTAGGGGGAGCGTACGTGTGAGGGCGCGGGTTAGTGTCAGCGTACGGGTTAGGATTAGGGGACGGGTGAGGGTCAGGCTTCGGGGAAGGGTTAGGGTTAGGGCTCGGGCTAGGGTTAGGGTTAGGGGACGGGGACGGTTTAGGGTCCAGGTGAGGGTACGACAACGCTTTAGGGGGAGCGTACGTGTGAGGGCGCGGGTTAGCGTCAGTGTACGGGTTAGGATTAGGGGACGGGTGAGGGTCAGGCTTCGGGGAAGGGTTAGGGTTAGGGTTCGGGCTAGGGTTAGGGTTAGGGGACGGGGACGGTTTAGGGTCCAGGTGTGGGTACGACAACGCTTTAGGGGGAGCGTACGTGTGAGTGCGCGGGTTAGCGTCAGCGTACGGGTTAGGATTAGGGGACGGGTGAGTGTCAGGCTTCGGGGAAGGGTTAGGGTTAGGGTTCGGGCTAGGGTTAGGGTTAGGGGACGGGGACGGTTTAGGGTCCAAGTGAGGGTACGACAACGCTTTAGGGGGAGCGTACGTGTGAGGGCGCGGGTTAGCGTCAGCGTACGTGTTAGGATTAGGGGACGGGTAAGGGTCAGGCTTCGGGGAAGGGTTAGGATTAGGGTTCGGGCTAGGGTTAGGGTTAGGGGACGGGGACGGTTTAGGGTCCAGGTGAGGGTACGACAACGCTTTAGGGGGAGCGTACGTGTGAGGGCGCGGCTTAGTGTCAGCGTACGGGTTAGGATTAGGGGACGGGTGAGGGTCAGGGTTCGGGGAAGGTTTAGGGTTAGGGTTCGGGCTAGGGTTAGGGTTAGGGGACGGGGACGGTTTAGGGTCCAGGTGAGGGTACGACAACGCTTTAGGGAGAGCGTACGTGTGAGGGCGCGGGTTAGTGTCAGCGTACGGGTTAGGATTAGGGGACGGGTGAGGGTCAGGCTTCGGGGAAGGGTTAGGGTTAGGGTTCGGGCTAGGGTTAGGGTTAGGGGACGGGGACGGTTTAGGGTCCAGGTGAGGGTACGACAACGCTTTAGGGAGAGCGTACGTGTGAGGGCGCGGGTTAGTGTCAGCGTACGGGTTAGGATTAGGGGACGGGTGAGGGTCAGGCTTCGGGGAAGGGTTAGGGTTAGGGTTCGGGCTAGGGTTAGGGTTAGGGGACGGTGACGGTTTAGGGTCCAGGTGAGGGTACGACAACGCTTTAGGGGGAGCGTACGTGTGAGGGCGCGGGTTAGCGTCAGCGTACGGGTTAGGATTAGGGGACGGGTGAGGGTCAGGCTTCGGGGAAGGGTTAGGGTTAGGGTTCGGGCTAGGGTTAGGGTTAGGGTACGGGGACGGTTTAGGGTCCAGGTGAGGGTACGACAACGCTTTAGGGGGAGTGTACGTGTGAGGGCGCGGGTTAGTGTCAGCGTACGGGTTAGGATTAGGGGACGGGTGAGGGTCAGGCTTCGGGGAAGGGTTAGGGTTAGGGTTCGGGCTAGGGTTAGGGTTAGGGGACGGGGACGGTTTAGGGTCCAGGTGAGGGTACGACAACGCTTTAGGGAGAGCGTACGTGTGAGGGCGCGGGTTAGTGTCAGCGTACGGGTTAGGATGAGGGGACGGGTGAGGGTCAGGCTTCGGGGAAGGGTTAGGGTTAGGGTTCGGGCTAGGGTTAGGGTTAGGGGACGGTGACGGTTTAGGGTCCAGGTGAGGGTACGACAACGCTTTAGGGGGAGCGTACGTGTGAGGGCGCGGGTTAGTGTCAGCGTACGGGTTAGGATTAGGGGACGGGTGAGGGTCAGGCTTCGGGGAAGGGTTAGGGTTAGGGTTCGGGCTAGGGTTAGGGTTAGGGGATGGGGACGGTTTAGGGTCCAGGTGAGGGTACGACAACGCTTTAGGGGGAGCGTACGTGTGAGGGCGCGGGTTAGTGTCAGCGTACGGGTTAGGATTAGGGGACGGGTGAGGGTCAGGCTTCGGGGAAGGGTTAGGGTTAGGGTTCGGGCTAGGGTTAGAGTTAGGGGACGGGGACGGTTTAGGGTCCAGGTGAGGGTACGACAACGCTTTAGGGGGAGCATACGTGTGAGGGCGCGGGTTAGTGTCAGCGTACGGATTAGGATTAGGGGACGGGTGAGGGTCAGGCTTCGGGGAAGGGTTAGGGTTAGGGTTCGGGCTAGCGTTAGGGTTAGGGGACGGGGACGGTTTAGGGTCCAGGTGAGGGTACGACAACGATTTAGTGGGAGCATACATGTGAGGGCGCGGGTTAGTGTCAGCGTATGGGTTAGGATTAGGGGACGGGTGAGGGTCAGGCTTCGGGGAAGGGTTAGGGTTAGGGTTCGGGCTAGGGTTAGGGTTAGGGGACGGGGACGGTTTAGGGTCCAGGTGAGGGTACGACAACGCTTTAGGGGGAGCGTACGTGTGAGGGCGCGGGTTAGTGTCAGCGTACGGGTTAGGATTAGGGTACGGGTGAGGGTCAGGCTTCGGGGAAGGGTTAGGGTTAGGGTTCGGGCTAGGGTTAGGGTTAGGGGACGGGGACGGTTTAGGGTCCAGGTGAGGGTACGACAACGCTTTAGGGGGAGCGTACGTGTGAGGGCGCGGGTTAGTGTCAGCGTACGGGTTAGGATTAGGGGACGGGTGAGGGTCAGGCTTCGGGGAAGGGTTAGGGTTAGGGTTCGGCCTAGGGTTAGGGTTAGGGGACGGGGATGGTTTAGGGTCCAGGTGAGGGTACGACAACGCTTTAGGGGGAGCGTCCGTGTGAGGGCGCGGGTTAGTGTCAGCGTACGGGTTAGGATTAGGGGACGGGTGAGGTTCAGGCTTCGGGGAAGGGTTAGGGTTAGGGTTCGGGCTAGGGTTAGGGTTAGGGGACGGGGACGCTTTAGGGTCCAGGTGAGGGTACGACAACGATTTAGTGGTAGCGTATGTGTTTGGGCGCGGGTTAGTGTCAGCGTACGGGTTAGGATTAGGGGACGGGTGAGGGTCAGGCTTCGGGGAAGGGTTAGGGTTAGGGTTCGGGCTAGGGTTAGGGTTAGGGGACGGGGACGCTTTAGGGTCCAGGTGAGGGTAAGACAACGCTTTAGGGGGAGCGTACGTGTGAGGGCGCGGGTTACTGTCAGCGTACGGGTTAGGATTAGGGGACGGGTGAGGGTCAGGCTTCGGGGAAGGGTTAGGGTTAGGGTTCGGGCTAGGGTTAGGGTTAGGGGACGGGGACGGTTTAGGGTCCAGGTGAGGGTACGACAACGATTTAGTGGGATCGTACGTGTGAGGGCGCGGGTTAGCGTCAGCGTACGGGTTAGGATTAGGGGACGGGTGAGGGTCAGGCTTCGGGGAAGGGTTAGGGTTAGGGTTCGGGCTAGGGTTAGGGTTAGGGGACGGGGACGGTTTAGGGTCCAGGTGAGGGTACGACAACGCTTTAGGGGGAGCGTACGTGTGAGGGCGCGGGTTAGCGTCAGTGTACGGGTTAGGATTAGGGGACGGGTGAGGGTCAGGCTTCGGGGAAGGGTTAGGGTTAGGGTTCGGGCTAGGGTTAGGGTTAGGGGACGGGGACGGTTTAGGGTCCAGGTGAGGGTACGACAACGCTTTAGGGGGAGCGTACGTGTGAGTGCGCGGGTTAGCGTCAGCGTACGGGTTAGGATTAGGGGACGGGTGAGTGTCAGGCTTCGGGGAAGGGTTAGGGTTAGGGTTCGGGCTAGGGTTAGGGTTAGGGGACGGGGACGGTTTAGGGTCCAAGTGAGGGTACGACAACGCTTTAGGGGGAGCGTACGTGTGAGGGCGCGGGTTAGCGTCAGCGTACGTGTTAGGATTAGGGGACGGGTAAGGGTCAGGCTTCGGGGAAGGGTTAGGATTAGGGTTCGGGCTAGGGTTAGGGTTAGGGGACGGGGACGGTTTAGGGTCCAGGTGAGGGTACGACAACGCTTTAGGGGGAGCGTACGTGTGAGGGCGCGGCTTAGTGTCAGCGTACGGGTTAGGATTAGGGGACGGGTGAGGGTCAGGCTTCGGGGAAGGTTTAGGGTTAGGGTTCGGGCTAGGGTTAGGGTTAGGGGACGGGGACGGTTTAGGGTCCAGGTGAGGGTACGACAACGCTTTAGGGAGAGCGTACGTGTGAGGGCGCGGGTTAGTGTCAGCGTACGGGTTAGGATTAGGGGACGGGTGAGGGTCAGGCTTCGGGGAAGGGTTAGGGTTAGGGTTCGGGCTAGGGTTAGGGTTAGGGGACGGGGACGGTTTAGGGTCCAGGTGAGGGTACGACAACGCTTTAGGGAGAGCGTACGTGTGAGGGCGCGGGTTAGTGTCAGCGTACGGGTTAGGATTAGGGGACGGGTTAGGGTCAGGCTTCGGGGAAGGGTTAGGGTTAGGGTTCGGGCTAGGGTTAGGGTTAGGGGACGGTGACGGTTTAGGGTCCAGGTGAGGGTACGACAACGCTTTAGGGGGATCGTACGTGTGAGGGCGCGGGTTAGCGTCAGCGTACGGGTTAGGATTAGGGGAAGGGTGAGGGTCAGGCTTCGGGGAAGGGTTAGGGTTAGGGTTAGGGTTAGGGTACGGGGACGGTTTAGGGTCCAGGTGAGGGTACGACAACGCTTTAGGGGGAGTGTACGTGTGAGGAGGCGGGTTAGTGTCAGCGTACGGGTTAGGATTAGGGGACGGGTGAGGGTCAGGCTTCGGGGAAGGGTTAGGGTTAGGGTTCGGGCTAGGGTTAGGGTTAGGGGACGGGGACGGTTTAGGGTCCAGGTGAGGGTACGACAACGATTTAGTGGGAGCATACGTGTGAGGGCGCGGGTTAGTGTCAGCGTACGGGTTAGGATGAGGGGACGGGTGAGGGTCAGGCTTCGGGGAAGGGTTAGGGTTAGGGTTCGGGCTAGGGTTAGGGTTAGGGGACGGGGACGCTTTAGGGTCCAGGTGAGGGTACGACAACGCTTTAGGGGGAGCGTACGTGTGAGGGCGCGGGTTACTGTCAGCGTACGGGTTAGGATTAGGGGACGGGTGAGGGTCAGGCTTCAGGGAAGGGTTAGGGTTAGGGTTCGGGCTAGGGTTAGGGTTAGGGGACGGGGACGGTTTAGGGTCCAGGTGAGGGTACGACAACGCTTTAGGGGTAGTGTACGTGTGAGGGCGCGGGTTAGCGTCAGCGTACGGGTTAGGATTAGGGGACGGGTGAGGGTCAGGCTTCGGGGAAGGGTTAGGGTTAGGGTTCGGGCTAGGGTTAGGGTTAGGGGACGGGGACGGTTGAGGGTCCAGGTGAGGGTACGACAACGCTTTAGGGGGAGTGTACGTGTGAGGGCGCGTGTTAGTGTCAGCGTACGGGTTAGGATTAGGGGACGGGTGAGGGTCAGGCTTCGGGGAAGGTTTAGGGTTAGGGTTCGGGCTAGGGTTAGGGTTAGGGGACGGGGACGGTTTAGGGTCCAGGTGAGGGTACGAGAACGATTTAGTGGGAGCATACGTGTGAGGGCGCGGGTTAGTGTCAGCGTACGGGTTAGGATTAGGGGACGGGTGAGGGTCAGGCTTCGGGGAAGGGTTAGGGTTAGGGTTCGGGCTAGGGTTAGGGTTAGGGGACGGGGACGGTTTAGGGTCCAGGTGAGGGTACGACAACGCTTTAGGGGGAGCGTACGTGTTAGGGCGCGGGTTAGTGTCAGCGTACGGGTTAGGATTAGGGGACGGGTGAGGGTCAGGCTTCGGGGAAGGGTTAGGGTTAGGGTTCGGGCTAGGGTTAGGGTTAGGGGACGGGGACGGTTTAGGGTCCAGGTGAGGGTACGACAACGCTTTAGGGAGAGCGTACGTGTGAGGGCGCGGGTTAGTGTCAGCGTAAGGGTTAGGATTAGGGGACGGGTGAGGGTCAGGCTTCGGGGAAGGGTTAGGGTTAGGGTTCGGGCTAGGGTTCGGGTTAGGGGACGGGGACGGTTTAGGGTCCAGGTGAGGGTACGACAACGCTTTAGGGGGAGCGTACGTGTGAGGGCGCGGGTTAGCGTCAGCGTACGGGTTAGGATTAGGGGACGGGTGAGGGTCAGGCTTCGGGGAAGGGTTAGGGTTAGGGTTCGGGCTAGGGTTAGGGTTAGGGGACGGGGACGGTTGAGGGTCCAGGTGAGGGTACGACAACGCTTTAGGGGGAGTGTACGTGTGAGGGCGCGGGTTAGTGTCAGCGTACGGGTTAGGATTAGGGGACGGGTGAGGTTCAGGCTTCGGGGAAGGTTTAGGGTTAGGGTTCGGGCTAGGGTTAGGGTTAGGGGACGGGGACGGTTTAGGGTCCAGGTGAGGGTACGACAACGCTTTAGGGAGAGCGTACGTGTGAGGGCGCGGGTTAGTGTCAGCGTACGGGTTAGGATTAGGGGACGGGTGAGGTTCAGGCTTCGGGGAAGGGTTAGGGTTAGGGTTCGGGCTAGGGTTAGGGTTAGGGGACGGGGACGGTTTACGGTCCAGGTGAGGGTACGAGAACGATTTAGTGGGAGCATACGTGTGAGGGCGCGGGTTAGTGTCAGCCTACGGGTTAGGATTAGGGGACGGGTGAGGGTCAGGCTTCTGGGAAGGGTTAGGGTTAGGGTTCGGGCTAGGGTTAGGGTTAGGGGACGGGGACGGTTTAGGGTCCAGGTGGGGGTACGACAACGCTTTAGGGGGAGCGTACGTGTGAGGGCGTGGGTTAGTGTCAGCGTACGGGTTAGGATTAGGGGACGGGTGAGGGTCAGGCTTCGGGGAAGCGTTAGGGTTAGGGTTCGGGCTAGGGTTAGTGTTAGGGGACGGGGACGGTTTAGGGTCCAGGTGAGGGTACGACAACGCTTTAGGGGGGCGTACGTGTGAGGGCGTGGGTTAGTGTCAGCGTACGGGTTAGGATTAGGGGACGGGTGAGGGTCAGGCTTCAGGGAAGGGTTAGGGTTAGGGTTCGGGCTAGGGTTAGGGTTAGAGGACGGGGACGGTTTAGGGTCCAGGTGAGGGTACGACAACGCTTTAGGGGGAGCGTACGTGTGAGGGCGCGGGTTACTGTCAGCATACGGGTTAGGATTAGGGGACGGGTGAGGGTCAGGCTTCGGGGAAGGGTTAGGGTTAGGGTTCGGGCTAGGGTTAGGGTTAGGGGACGGGGACGGTTTAGGGTCCAGGTGAGGGTACGACAACGCTTTAGGGGGAGTGTACGTGTTAGGGCGCGGGTTAGTGTCAGCGTACGGGTTAGGATTAGGGGACGGGTGAGGGTCAGGCTTCGGGGAAGGGTTAGGGTTTGGGTTCGGGCTAGGGTTAGGGTTAGGGGACGGGGACGGTTTAGGGTCCAGGTGAGGGTACGACAACGCTTTAGGGGGAGCGTACGTGTGAGGGCGCGGGTTAGTGTCAGCGTACGGGTTAGGATTAGGGGACGGGTGAGGGTCAGGCTTCGGGGAAGGGTTAGGGTTAGGGTTCGGGCTAGGGTTAGGGTTAGGGGATGGGGACGGTTTAGGGTCCAGGTGAGGGTACGACAACGCTTTAGGGGGAGCGTACGTGTGAGGGCGCGGGTTAGTGTCAGCGTACGGGTTAGGATTAGGGGACGGGTGAGGGTCAGGCTTCGGGGAAGGGTTAGGGTTAGGGTTCGGGCTAGGGTTAGAGTTAGGGGACGGGGACGGTTTAGGGTCCAGGTGAGGGTACGACAACGCTTTAGGGGGAGCATACGTGTGAGGGCGCGGGTTAGTGTCAGCGTACGGGTTAGGATTAGGGGACGGGTGAGGGTCAGGCTTCGGGGAAGTGTTAGGGTTAGGGTTCGGGCTAGGGTTAGGGTTAGGGGACGGGGACGGTTTAGGGTCCAGGTGAGGGTACGACAACGATTTAGTGGGAGCGTACATGTGAGGGCGCGGGTTAGTGTCAGCGTATGGGTTAGGATTAGGGGACGGGTGAGGGTCAGGCTTCGGGGAAGGGTTAGGGTTAGGGTTCGGGCTAGGGTTAGGGTTAGGGGACGGGGACTCTTTAGGGTCCAGGTGAGGGTACGACAACGCTTTAGGGGGAGCGTACGTGTGAGGGCGCGGGTTAGTGTCAGCGTACGGGTTAGGATTAGGAGACGGGTGAGGGTCAGGCTTCGGGAAAGGGTTAGGGTTAGGGTTCGGGCTAGGGTTAGGGTTAGGGGACGGGGACGGTTTAGGGTCCAGGTGAGGGTACGACAACGATTTAGTGGGAGCGTACATGTGAGGGCGCGGGTTAGTGTCAGCGTATGGGTTAGGATTAGGGGACGGGTGAGGGTCAGGCTTCGGGGAAGGGTTAGGGTTAGGGTTCGGGCTAGGGTTAGGGTTAGGGGACGGGGACTCTTTAGGGTCCAGGTGAGGGTACGACAACGCTTTAGGGGGAGCGTACGTGTGAGGGCGCGGGTTAGTGTCAGCGTACGGGTTAGGATTAGGAGACGGGTGAGGGTCAGGCTTCGGGAAAGGGTTAGGGTTAGGGTTCGGGCTAGGGTTAGGGTTAGGGGACGGGGACGGTTTAGGGTCCAGGTGAGGGTACGACAACTCTTTAGGGGGAGCGTACGTGTGAGTGCGCGGGTTAGCGTCAGCGTACGGGTTAGGATTAGGGGACGGGTGAGGGTCAGGCTTCGGGGAAGGGTTAGGGTCAGGGTTCGGGCTAGGGTTAGGGTTAGGGGACGGGGACAGTTTAGGGTCCAGGTGAGGGTACGACAACGCTTTAGGGGGAGCGTACGTGTGAGGGCGCTGGTTAGCGTCAGCGTACGGGTTAGGATTAGGGGACGGGTGAGGGTCAGGCTTCGGGGAAGCGTTAGGGTTAGGGTTCGGGCTAGGGTTAGTGTTAGGGGACGGGGACGGTTTAGGGTCCAGGTGAGGGTACGACAACGCTTTAGGGGGAGCGTACGTGTGAGGGCGCGGGTTAGTGTCAGCGTACGGGTTAGGATTAGGGGACGGGTGAGGGTCAGGCTTCGGGGAAGGGTTAGGGTTAGGGTTCGGGCTAGGGTTAGGGTTAGGGGACGGGGACGGTTTAGGGTCCAGGTGAGGGTACGACAACGCTTTAGGGGGAGCGTACGTGTGAGGGCGCGGGTTAGTGTCAGCGTACGGGTTAGGATTAGGGGACGGGTGAGGGTCAGGCTTCGGGGAAGGGTTAGGGTTTGGGTTCGGGCTAGGGTTAGGGTTAGGGGACGGGGACGGTTTAGGGTCCAGGTGAGGGTACGACAACGCTTTAGGGGGAGCGTACGTGTGAGGGCGCGGGTTAGTGTCAGCGTACGGGTTAGGATTAGGGGACGGGTGAGGGTCAGGCTTCGGGGAAGTGTTAGGGTTAGGGTTCGGGCTAGGGTTAGGGTTAGGGGACGGGGACGGTTTAGGGTCCAGGTGAGGGTACGACAACGCTTTAGGGGGAGCGTACGTGTGAGGGCGCGGGTTAGTGTCAGCGTACGGGTTAGGATTAGGGGACGGGTGAGGGTCAGGCTTCGGGGAAGGGTTAGGGTTAGGGTTCGGGCTAGGGTTAGGGTTAGGGGACGGGGACGGTTTAGGGTCCAGGTGAGGGTACGACAACGCTTTAGGGGGAGCATACGTGTGAGGGCGCGGGTTAGTGTCAGCGTACGGGTTAGGATTAGGGGACGGGTGAGGGTCAGGCTTCGGGGAAGGGTTAGGGTTAGGGTTCGGGCTAGGGTTAGGGTTAGGGGACGGGGACGGTTTAGGGTCCAGGTGAGGGTACGACAACGCTTTAGGGGGAGCGTACGTGTGAGGGCGCGGGTTAGTGTCAGCGTACGGGTTAGGATTAGGGTACGGGTGAGGGTCAGGCTTCGGGGAAGGGTTAGGGTTAGGGTTCGGGCTAGGGTTAGGGTTAGGGGACGGGGACGGTTTAGGGTCCAGGTGAGGGTACGACAACGCTTTAGGGGGAGCGTACGTGTGAGGGCGCGGGTTAGTGTCAGCATACGGGTTAGGATTAGGGGACGGGTGAGCGTCAGGCTTCGGGGAAGGGTTAGGGTTAGGGTTCGGGCTAGGGTTAGGGTTAGGGGACGGGGACCGTTTAGGGTCCAGGTGAGGGTACGACAACGCTTTAGGGGGAGCGTACGTGTGAGGGCGCGGGTTAGTGTCAGCGTACGGGTTAGGATTAGGGGACGGGTGAGGGTCAGGCTTCGGGGAAGTGTTAGGGTTAGGGTTCGGGCTAGGGTTAGGGTTAGGGGACGGGGACGGTTTAGGGTCCAGGTGAGGGTACGACAACGCTTTAGGGGGAGCGTACGTGTGAGGGCGCGGGTTAGTGTCAGCGTACGGGTTAGGATTAGGGTACGAGTGAGGGTCAGGCTTCGGGGAAGGGTTAGGGTTAGGGTTCGGGCTAGGGTTAGGGTTAGGGGACGGGGACGGTTTAGGGTCCAGGTGAGGGTACGACAACGCTTTAGGGGGAGCGTACGTGTGAGGGCGCGGGTTAGTGTCAGCGTACGGGTTAGGATTAGGGGACGGGTGAGGGTCAGGCTTCGGGGAAGGGTTAGGGTTAGGGTTCGGGCTAGGGTTAGGGTTAGGGGACGGGGACGGTTTAGGGTCCAGGTGAGGGTACGACAACGCTTTAGGGGGAGCGTCCGTGTGAGGGCGCGGGTTAGTGTCAGCGTACGGGTTAGGATTAGGGGACGGGTGAGGTTCAGGCTTCGGGGAAGGGTTAGGGTTAGGGTTCGGGCTAGGGTTAGGGTTAGGGGACGGGGACGCTTTAGGGTCCAGGTGAGGGTACGACAACGATTTAGTGGGAGCGTACGTGTTTGGGCGCGGGTTAGTGTCAGCGTACGGGTTAGGATTAGGGGACGGGTGAGGGTCAGGCTTCGGGGAAGGGTTAGGGTTAGGGTTCGGCTAGGGTTAGGGTTAGGGGACGGGGACGCTTTAGGGTCCAGGTGAGGGTACGACAACGCTTTAGGGGGAGCGTACGTGTGAGGGCGCGGGTTAGTGTCAGCGTACGGGTTAGGATTAGGGGACGGGTGAGGGTCAGGCTTCGGGGAAGGGTTAGGGTTAGGGTTCGGGCTAGGGTTAGGGTTAGGGGACGGGGACGGTTTAGGATCCAGGTGAGGGTACGACAACGATTTAGTGGGAGCGTACGTGTGAGGGCGCGGGTTAGCGTCAGCGTACGGGTTAGGATTAGGGGACGGGTGAGGGTCAGGCTTCGGGGAAGGGTTAGGGTTAGGGTTCGGGCTAGGGTTAGGGTTAGGGGACGGGGACGGTTTAGGGTCCAGGTGAGGGTACGACAACGCTTTAGGGGGAGCGTACGTGTGAGGGCGCGGGTTAGCGTCAGCGTACGGGTTAGGATTAGGGGACGGGTGAGGGTCAGGCTTCGGGGAAGGGTTAGGGTTAGGGTTCGGGCTAGGGTTAGGTTTAGGGGACGGGGACGGTTTAGGGTCCAGGTGAGGGTACGACAACGCTTTAGGGGGAGCGTACGTGTGAGTGCGCGGGTTAGCGTCAGCGTACGGGTTAGGATTAGGGGACGGGTGAGTGTCAGGCTTCGGGGAAGGGTTAGGGTTAGGGTTCGGGCTAGGGTTAGGGTTAGGGGACGGGGACGGTTTAGGGTCCAAGTGAGGGTACGACAACGCTTTAGGGGGAGCGTACGTGTGAGGGCGCGGGTTAGCGTCAGCGTACGTGTTAGGATTAGGGGACGGGTAAGGGTCAGGCTTCGGGGAAGGGTTAGGATTAGGGTTCGGGCTAGGGTTAGGGTTAGGGGACGGGGACGGTTTAGGGTCCAGGTGAGGGTACGACAACGCTTTAGGGGGAGCGTACGTGTGAGGGCGCGGCTTAGTGTCAGCGTACGGGTTAGGATTAGGGGACGGGTGAGGGTCAGGCTTCGGGGAAGGTTTAGGGTTAGGGTTCGGGCTAGGGTTAGGGTTAGGGGACGGGGACGGTTTAGGGTCCAGGTGAGGGTACGACAACGCTTTAGGGAGAGCGTACGTGTGAGGGCGCGGGTTAGTGTCAGCGTACGGGTTAGGATTAGGGGACGGGTGAGGGTCAGGCTTCGGGGAAGGGTTAGGGTTAGGGTTCGGGCTAGGGTTAGGGTTAGGGGACGGGGACGGTTTAGGGTCCAGGTGAGGGTACGACAACGCTTTAGGGAGAGCGTACGTGTGAGGGCGCGGGTTAGTGTCAGCGTACGGGTTAGGATTAGGGGACGGGTGAGGGTCAGGCTTCGGGGAAGGGTTAGGGTTAGGGTTCGGGCTAGGGTTAGGGTTAGGGGACGGGGACGGTTTAGGGTCCAGGTGAGGGTACGACAACGCTTTAGGGGGAGCGTACGTGTGAGGGCGCGGGTTAGCGTCAGCGTACGGGTTAGGATTAGGGGACGGGTGAGGGTCAGGCTTCGGGGAAGTGTTAGGGTTAGGGTTCGGGCTAGGGTTAGGGTTAGGGTACGGGGACGGTTTAGGGTCCAGGTGAGGGTACGACAACGCTTTAGGGGGAGTGTACGTGTGAGGGCGCGGGTTAGTGTCAGCGTACGGGTTAGGATTAGGGGACGGGTGAGGGTCAGGCTTCGGGGAAGGGTTAGGGTTAGGGTTCGGGCTAGGGTTAGGGTTAGGGGACGGGGACGGTTTAGGGTCCAGGTGAGGGTACGACAATGATTTAGTGGGAGCATACGTGTGAGGGCGCGGGTTAGTGTCAGCGTACGGGTTAGGATGAGGGGACGGGTGAGGGTCAGGCTTCTGGGAAGGGTTAGGGTTAGGGTTCGGGCTAGGGTTAGGGTTAGGGGACGGGGACGCTTTAGGGTCCAGGTGAGGGTACGACAACGCTTTAGGGGGAGCGTACGTGTGAGGGCGCGGGTTACTTTCAGCGTACGGGTTAGGATTAGGGGACGGGTGAGGGTCAGGCTTCGGGGAAGGGTTAGGGTTAGGGTTCGGGCTAGGGTTAGGGTTAGGGGATGGGGACGGTTTAGGGTCCAGGTGAGGGTACGACAACGCTTTAGGGGGAGCGTACGTGTGAGGGCGCGGGTTAGTGTCAGCGTACGGGTTAGGATTAGGGGACGGGTGAGGGTCAGGCTTCGGGGAAGGGTTAGGGTTAGGGTTCGGGCTAGGGTTAGGGTTAGGGGACGGGGACGGTTTAGGGTCCAAGTGAGGGTACGACAACGCTTTAGGGGGAGCGTACGAGTGAGGGCGCGGCTTAGTGTCAGCGTACGGGTTAGGATTAGGGGACGGGTGAGGGTTAGGCTTCGGGGAAGTGTTAGGGTTAGGGTTCGGGCTAGGGTTAGGCTTAGGGGATGGGGACGCTTTAGGGTCCAGGTGAGGGTACGACAACGCTTTAGGGGGAGCGTACGTGTGAGGGCGCGGGTTAGCGTCAGCGTACGGGTTAGGATTAGGGGACGGATGAGGGTCAGGCTTCGGGGAAGGGTTAGGGTTAGGGTTCGGGCTAGGGTTAGGGTTAGGGGACGGGGATGCTTTAGGGTCCAGGTGAGGGTACGACAACGCTTTAGGGGTAGCGTACGTGTGAGGGCGCGGGTTAGTGTTAGCGTACGGGTTAGGATTAGGGGACGGGTGAGGGTCAGGCTTCGGGGAAGGGTTAAGGTTAGGGTTCGGGCTAGGGTTAGGGTTAGGGGACGGGGACGGTTTAGGGTCCAGGTGAGGGTACGATAATGATTTAGTGGGAGTGTACGTGTGAGGGCGCGGGTTAGCGTCAGCGTACGGGTTAGGATTAGGGGACGGGTGAGGGTTAGGTTTCGGGGAAGGGTGAGGGTTAGGGTTCGGGCTAGGGTTAGGGTTAGGGGACGGGGACGGTTTAGGGTCCAGGTGAGTTTTACGACCACGCTTTAGGGGGAGCGTACGTGTGAGGGCGCGGGTTAGTGTCAGCGTACGGGTTAGGATTAGGGGACGGGTGAGGGTCAGGCTTCGGGGAAGGGTTAGGGTTAGGGTTCGGGCTAGGGTTAGGGTTAGGGGACGGGGACGGTTTAGGGTCCAGGTGAGGGTACGACAACGCTTTAGGGGGAGCGTACGTGTGAGGGCGCGGGTTAGTGTCAGCGTACGGGTTAGGATTAGGGGACGGGTGAGGGTCAGGCTTCGGGGAAGGGTTAGGGTTAGGGTTCGGGCTAGGGTTAGGGTTAGGGGACGGGGACGGTTTAGGGTCCAGGTGAGGTTACGACAACGCTTTAGGGGGAGCGTACGTGTGAGGGCGCGGGTTAGTGTCAGCGTACGGGTTAGGATTAGAGGACGGTGAGGGTCAGGCTTCGGGGAAGGGTTAGGGTTTGGGTTCGGGCTAGGGTTAGGGTTAGGGGACGGGGACGGTTTAGGGTCCAGGTGAGGGTACGACAACGCTTTAGGGGGAGCGTACGTGTGAGGGCGCGGGTTAGTGTCAGCGTACGGGTTAGGATTAGGGGACGGGTGAGGGTCAGGCTTCGGGGAAGGGTTAGGGTTAGGGTTCGGGCTAGGGTTAGGGTTAGGGGATGGGGACGGTTTAGGGTCCAGGTGAGGGTACGACAACGCTTTAGGGGGAGCGTACGTGTGAGGGCGCGGGTTAGTGTCAGCGTACGGGTTAGGATTAGGGGACGGGTGAGGGTCAGGCTTCGGGGAAGGGTTAGGGTTAGGGTTCGGGCTAGGGTTAGAGTTAGGGGACGGGGACGGTTTAGGGTCCAGGTGAGGGTACGACAACGCTTCAGGGGGAGCATACGTGTGAGGGCGCGGGTTAGTGTCAGCGTACGGGTTAGGATTAGGGGACGGGTGAGGGTCAGGCTTCGGGGAAGGGTTAGGGTTAGGGTACGGGCTAGGGTTAGGGTTAGGGGACGGGGACGGTTTAGGGTCCAGGTGAGGGTACGACAACGATTTAGTGGGAGCATACATGTGAGGGCGCGGGTTAGTGTCAGCGTATGGGTTAGGATTAGGGGACGGGTGAGGGTCAGGCTTCGGGGAAGGGTTAGGGTTAGGGTTCGGGCTAGGGTTAGTGTTAGGGGACGGGGACATTTTAGGGTCCAGGTGAGGGTACGACAACGCTTTAGGGGGAGCGTACGTGTGAGGGCGCTGGTTAGCGTTAGCGTACGGGTTAGGATTAGGGGACGGGTGAGGGTCAGGCTTCGGGGAAGGGTTAGGGTCAGGGTTCGGGCTAGGGTTAGGGTTAGGGGACGGGGACATTTTAGGGTCCAGGTGAGGGTACGACAACGCTTTAGGGGGAGCGTACGTGTGAGGGTGCTGGTTAGCGTCAGCGTACGGGTTAGGATTAGGGGACGGGTGAGGGTCAGGCTTCGGGGAAGGGTTAGGGTTAGGGTTCGGGCTAGGGTTAGTGTTAGGGGACGGGGACGGTTTAGGGTCCAGGTGAGGGTACGACAACGCTTTAGGGGGAGCATACGTGTGAGGGCGCGGGTTAGTGTCAGCGTACGGGTTAGGATTAGGGGACGGGTGAGGGTCAGGCTTCGGGGAAGGGTTAGGGTTAGGGTTTGGGCTAGGGTTAGGGTTAGGGGACGGGGACGGTTTAGGGTCCAGGTGAGGGTACGACAACGCTTTAGGGGGAGCGTACGTGTGAGGGCGCGGGTTAGTGTCAGCGTACGGGTTAGGATTAGGGTACGGGTGAGGTTCAGGCTTCGGGGAAGGGTTAGGGTTAGGGTTCGGGCTAGGGTTAGGGTTAGGGGACGGGGACGGTTTAGGGTCCAGGTGAGGGTACGACAACGCTTTAGGGGGAGCGTACGTGTGAGGGCGCGGGTTAGTGTCAGCATACGGGTTAGGATTAGGGGACGGGTGAGGGTCAGGCTTCGGGGAAGGGTTAGGGTTAGGGTTCGGGCTAGGGTTAGGGTTAGGGGACGGGGACCGTTTAGGGTCCTGGTGAGGGTACGACAACGCTTTAGGGGGAGCGTACGTGTGAGGGCGCGGGTTAGTGTCAGCGTACGGGTTAGGATTAGGGGACGGGTGAGGGTCAGGCTTCGGGGAAGGGTTAGGGTTAGGGTTCAGGCTAGGGTTAGGGTTAGGGGACGGGGACGGTTTAGGGTCCAGGTGAGGGTACGACAACGCTTTAGGGGGAGCGTCCGTGTGAGGGCGCGGGTTAGTGTCAGCGTACGGGTTAGGATTAGGGGACGGGTGAGGTTCAGGCTTCGGGGAAGGGTTAGGGTTAGGGTTCGGGCTAAGGTTAGGGTTAGGGGACGGGGATGCTTTAGGGTCCAGGTGAGGGTACGACAACGATTTAGTGTGAGCGTACGTGTTTGGGCGCGGGTTAGTGTCAGCGTACGGGTTAGGATTAGGGGACGGGTGAGGGTCAGGCTTCGGGGAAGGGTTAGGGTTAGGGTTCGGGCTAGGGTTAGGGTTAGGGGACGGGGACGGTTTAGGGTCCAGGTGAGGGTACGACAACGCTTTAGGGGGAGCGTACGTGTGAGGGCGCGGGTTAGCGTCAGCGTACGGGTTAGGATTAGGGGACGGGTGAGGGTCAGGCTTCGGGGAAGGGTTAGGGTTAGGGTTCGGGCTAGGGTTAGGGTTAGGGGACGGGGACGGTTTAGGGTCCAGGTGAGGGTACGACAACGCTTTAGGGGGAGCGTACGTGTGAGTGCGCGGGTTAGCGTCAGCGTACGGGTTAGGATTAGGGGACGGGTGAGTGTCAGGCTTCGGGGAAGGGTTAGGGTTAGGGTTCGGGCTAGGGTTAGGGTTAGGGGACAGGGACGGTTTAGGGTCCAAGTGAGGGTACGACAACGCTTTAGGGGGAGCGTACGAGTGAGGGCGCGGCTTAGTGTCAGCGTACGGGTTAGGATTAGGGGACGGGTGAGGGTTAGGCTTCGGGGAAGTGTTAGGGTTAGGGTTCGGGCTAGGGTTAGGGTTAGGGGATGGGGACGCTTTAGGGTCCAGGTGAGGGTACGACAACGCTTTAGGGGGAGCGTACGTGTGAGGGCGCGGGTTAGCGTCAGCGTACGGGTTAGGATTAGGGGACGGATGAGGGTCAGGCTTCGGGGAAGGGTTAGGGTTAGGGTTCGGGCTAGGGTTAGGGTTAGGGGACGGGGATGCTTTAGGGTCCAGGTGAGGGTACGACAACGCTTTAGGGGTAGCGTACGTGTGAGGGCGCGGGTTAGCGTCAGCGTACGGGTTAGGATTAGGGGACGGGTGAGGGTCAGGCTTCGGGGAAGGGTTAGGGTTAGGGTTCGGGCTAGGGTTAGGGTTAGGGGACGGGGACGGTTTAGGGTCCAGGTGAGGGTACGATAATGATTTAGTGGGAGTGTACGTGTGAGGGCACGGGTTAGCGTCAGCGTACGGGTTAGGATTAGGGGACGGGTGAGGGTTAGGTTTCGGGGAAGGGTGAGGGTTAGGGTTCGGGCTAGGGTTAGGGTTAGGGGACGGGGACGGTTTAGGGTCCAGGTGAGTTTTACGACCACGCTTTAGGGGGAGCGTACGTGTGAGGGCGCGGGTTAGTGTCAGCGTACGGGTTAGGATTAGGGGACGGGTGAGGGTCAGGCTTCGGGGAAGGGTTAGGGTTAGGGTTCGGGCTAGGGTTAGGGTTAGGGGACGGGGACGGTTTAGGGTCCAGGTGAGGGTACGACAACGCTTTAGGGGGAGCGTACGTGTGAGGGCGCGGGTTAGTGTCAGCGTACGGGTTAGGATTAGGGTACGGGTGAGGGTCAGGCTTCGGGGAAGTGTTAGGGTTAGGGTTCAGGCTAGGGTTAGGGTTAGGGGACGGGGACGGTTTAGGATCCAGGTGAGGGTACGACAACGCTTTAGGGGGAGCGTACGTGTGAGGGCGCGGGTTAGTGTCAGCGTACGGGTTAGGATTAGGGGACGGGTGAGGGTCAGGCTTCGGGGAAGGGTTAGGGTTAGGGTTCGGGCTAGGGTTAGGGTTAGGGGACGGGGACGGTTTAGTGTCCAGGTGAGGGTACGACAACGCTTTAGGGGGAGCGTCCGTGTGAGGGCGCGGGTTAGTGTCAGCGTACGGGTTAGGATTAGGGGACGGGTGAGGTTCAGGCTTCGGGGCAGGGTTAGGGTTAGGGTTCGGGCTAGGGTTAGGGTTAGGGGACGGGGACGCTTTAGGGTCCATGTGAGGGTACGACAACGATTTAGTGGGAGCGTACGTGTTTGGGCGCGGGTTAGTGTCAGCGTACGGGTTAGGATTAGGGGACGGGTGAGGGTCAGGCTTCGGGGAAGGGTTAGGGTTAGGGTTCGGGCTAGGGTTAGGGTTAGGGGACGGGGACGCTTTAGGGTCCAGGTGAGGGTACGACAACGCTTTAGGGGGAGCGTACGTGTGAGGGCGCGGGTTAGTGTCAGCATACGGGTTAGGATTAGGGGACGGGTGAGGGTCAGGCTTCGGGGAAGGGTTAGGGTTAGGGTTCGGGCTAGGGTTAGGGTTAGGGGACGGGGACGGTTTAGGGTCCAGGTGAGGGTACGACAACGATTTAGTGGGAGCGTACGTGTGAGGGCGCGGGTTAGCGTCAGCGTACGGGTTAGGATTAGGTGACGGGTGAGGGTCAGGCTTCGGGGAAGGGTTAGGGTTAGGGTTCGGGCTAGGGTTAGGGTTAGGGGACGGGGACGGTTTAGGGTCCAGGTGAGGGTACGACAACGCTTTAGGGGGAGCGTACGTGTGAGGGCGCGGGTTAGCGTCAGTGTACGGGTTAGGATTAGGGGACGGGTGAGGGTCAGGCTTCGGGGAAGGGTTAGGGTTAGGGTTCGGGCTAGGGTTAGGGTTAGGGGACGGGGACGGTTTAGGGTCCAGGTGAGGGTACGACAACGCTTTAGGGGGAGCGTACGTGTGAGTGCGCGGGTTAGCGTCAGCGTACGGGTTAGGATTAGGGGACGGGTGAGTGTCAGGCTTCGGGGAAGGGTTAGGGTTAGGGTTTGGGCTAGGGTTAGGGTTAGGGGACGGGGACGGTTTAGGGTCCAAGTGAAGGTACGAAAACGCTTTAGGGGGAGCGTACGTGTGAGGGCGCGGCTTAGTGTCAGCGTACGGGTTAGGATTAGGGGACGGGTGAGGGTCAGGCTTCGGGGAAGGGTTAGGGTTAGGGTTCGGGCTAGGGTTAGGGTTATGGGACGGGGACGCTTTAGGGTCCAGGTGAGGGTACGACAACGCTTTAGGGGGAGCGTACGTGTGAGGGCGCGGGTTAGCGTCAGCGTACGGGTTAGGATTAGGGGACGGGTGAGGGTCAGGCTTCGGGGAAGGGTTAGGGTTAGGGTTCGGGCTAGGGTTAGGGTTAGGGGACGGGGATGCTTTAGGGTCCAGGTGAGGGTACGACAACGCTTTAGGGGTAGCGTACGTGTGAGGGCGCGGGTTAGTGTCAGCGTACGGGTTAGGATTAGGGGACGGGTGAGGGTCAGGCTTCGGGGAAGGGTTAGGGTTTGGGTTCGGGCTAGGGTTAGGGTTAGGGGACGGGGACGGTTTAGGGTCCAGGTGAGGGTACGATAATGATTTAGTGGGAGTGTACGTGTGAGGGCGCGGGTTAGCGTCAGCGTACGGGTTAGGATTAGGGGACGGGTGAGGGTTAGGCTTCGGGGAAGGGTTAGGGTTAGGGTTCGGGCTAGGGTTAGGGTTAGGGGACGGGGACGGTTTAGGGTCCAGGTGAGTTTTACGACCACGCTTTAGGGGGAGCGTACGTGTGAGGGCGCGGGTTAGTGTCAGCGTACGGGTTAGGATTAGGGGACGGGTGAGGGTCAGGCTTCGGGGAAGTGTTAGGGTTAGGGTTCTATCTAGGGTTAGGGTTAGGGGACGGGGACTGTTTAGGGTCCAGGTGCGGGTACGACAACACTTTAGGGGGAGTACGTGTGAGGGCGTGGGTTAGTGTCAGCGTACGGGTTAGGATTAGGGGACGGGTGAGGGTCAGGCTTCGGGGAAGGGTTAGGGTTAGGGTTCGGGCTAGGGTTAGGGTTAGGGGACGCGGACGCTTTAGGGTCCAGGTGAGGGTTCGACCACGCTTTAGGGGGAGCGTACGTGTGAGGGCGCGGGTTAGTGTCAGCGTACGGGTTAGGATTAGGGGACGGGTGAGGGTCAGGCTTCGGGGAAGGGTTAGGGTTAGGGTTCGGGCTAGGGTTAGGGTTAGGGGACGGGGACGGTTTAGGGTCCAGGTGAGGGTACGACCACGCTTTAGGGGGAGCGTACGTGTGAGGGCGCGGGTTAGTGTCAGCGTACGGGTTAGGATTAGGGGACGGGTGAGGGTCAGGCTTCGGGGAAGGGTTAGGGTTAGGGTTCGGGCTAGGGTTAGGGTTAGGGGACGGGGACGGTTTAGGGTCCAGGTGAGTTTTACGACCACGCTTTAGGGGGAGCGTACGTGTGAGGGCGCGGGTTAGTGTCAGCGTACGGGTTAGGATTAGGGGACGGGTGAGGGTCAGGCTTCGGGGAAGGGTTAGGGTTAGGGTTCGGGCTAGGGTTAGGGTTAGGGGACGGGGACGGTTTAGGGTCCAGGTGAGGGTACGACAACGCTTTAGGGGGAGCGTACGTGTGAGGGCGCGGGTTAGTGTCAGCGTACGGGTTAGGATTAGGGTACGGGTGAGGGTCAGGCTTCGGGGAAGTGTTAGGGTTAGGGTTCAGGCTAGGGTTAGGGTTAGGGGACGGGGACGGTTTAGGATCCAGGTGAGGGTACGACAACGCTTTAGGGGGAGCGTACGTGTGAGGGCGCGGGTTAGTGTCAGCGTACGGGTTAGGATTAGGGGACGGGTGAGGGTCAGGCTTCGGGGAAGGGTTAGGGTTAGGGTTCGGGCTAGGGTTAGGGTTAGGGGACGGGGACGGTTTAGTGTCCAGGTGAGGGTACGACAACGCTTTAGGGGGAGCGTCCGTGTGAGGGCGCGGGTTAGTGTCAGCGTACGGGTTAGGATTAGGGGACGGGTGAGGTTCAGGCTTCGGGGAAGGGTTAGGGTTAGGGTTCGGGCTAGGGTTAGGGTTAGGGGACGGGGACGCTTTAGGGTCCATGTGAGGGTACGACAACGATTTAGTGGGAGCGTACGTGTTTGGGCGCGGGTTAGTGTCAGCGTACGGGTTAGGATTAGGGGACGGGTGAGGGTCAGGCTTCGGGGAAGGGTTAGGGTTAGGGTTCGGGCTAGGGTTAGGGTTAGGGGACGGGGACGCTTTAGGGTCCAGGTGAGGGTACGACAACGCTTTAGGGGGAGCGTACGTGTGAGGGCGCGGGTTAGTGTCAGCATACGGGTTAGGATTAGGGGACGGGTGAGGGTCAGGCTTCGGGGAAGGGTTAGGGTTAGGGTTCGGGCTAGGGTTAGGGTTAGGGGACGGGGACGGTTTAGGGTCCAGGTGAGGGTACGACAACGATTTAGTGGGAGCGTACGTGTGAGGGCGCGGGTTAGCGTCAGCGTACGGGTTAGGATTAGGTGACGGGTGAGGGTCAGGCTTCGGGGAAGGGTTAGGGTTAGGGTTAGGGGACGGGGACGGTTTAGGGTCCAGGTGAGGGTACGACAACGCTTTAGGGGGAGCGTACGTGTGAGGGCGCGGGTTAGCGTCAGTGTACGGGTTAGGATTAGGGGACGGGTGAGGGTCAGGCTTCGGGGAAGGGTTAGGGTTAGGGTTCGGGCTAGGGTAAGGGTTAGGGGACGGGGACGGTTTAGGGTCCAGGTGAGGGTACGACAACGCTTTAGGGGGAGCGTACGTGTGAGTGCGCGGGTTAGCGTCAGCGTACGGGTTAGGATTAGGGGACGGGTGAGTGTCAGGCTTCGGGGAAGGGTTAGGGTTAGGGTTTGGGCTAGGGTTAGGTTTAGGGGACGGGGACGGTTTAGGGTCCAAGTGAAGGTACGAAAACGCTTTAGGGGGAGCGTACGTGTGAGGGCGCGGCTTAGTGTCAGCGTACGGGTTAGGATTAGGGGACGGGTGAGGGTCAGGCTTCGGGGAAGGGTTAGGGTTAGGGTTCGGGCTAGGGTTAGGGTTATGGGACGGGGACGCTTTAGGGTCCAGGTGAGGGTACGACAACGCTTTAGGGGGAGCGTACGTGTGAGGGCGCGGGTTAGCGTCAGCGTACGGGTTAGGATTAGGGGACGGGTGAGGGTCAGGCTTCGGGGAAGGGTTAGGGTTAGGGTTCGGGCTAGGGTTAGGGTTAGGGGACGGGGATGCTTTAGGGTCCAGGTGAGGGTACGACAACGCTTTAGGGGGAGCGTACGTGTGAGGGCGCGGGTTAGTGTCAGCGTACGGGTTAGGATTAGGGGACGGGTGAGGGTCAGGCTTCGGGGAAGGGTTAGGGTTTGGGTTCGGGCTAGGGTTAGGGTTAGGGGACGGGGACGGTTTAGGGTCCAGGTGAGGGTACGATAATGATTTAGTGGGAGTGTACGTGTGAGGGCGCGGGTTAGCGTCAGCGTACGGGTTAGGATTAGGGGACGGGTGAGGGTTAGGCTTCGGGGAAGGGTTAGGGTTAGGGTTCGGGCTAGGGTTAGGGTTAGGGGACGGGGACGGTTTAGGGTCCAGGTGAGTTTTACGACCACGCTTTAGGGGGAGCGTACGTGTGAGGGCGCGGGTTAGTGTCAGCGTACGGGTTAGGATTAGGGGACGGGTGAGGGTCAGGCTTCGGGGAAGGGTTAGGGTTAGGGTTCGGGCTAGGGTTAGGGTTATGGGACGGGGACGCTTTAGGGTCCAGGTGAGGGTACGACAACGCTTTAGGGGGAGCGTACGTGTGAGGGCGCGGGTTAGCGTCAGCGTACGGGTTAGGATTAGGGGACGGGTGAGGGTCAGGCTTCGGGGAAGGGTTAGGGTTAGGGTTCGGGCTAGGGTTAGTGTTAGGGGACGGGGATGCTTTAGGGTCCAGGTGAGGGTACGACAACGCTTTAGGGGTAGCGTACGTGTGAGGGCGCGGGTTAGTGTCAGCGTACGGGTTAGGATTAGGGGACGGGTGAGGGTCAGGCTTCGGGGAAGGGTTAGGGTTTGGGTTCGGGCTAGGGTTAGGGTTAGGGGACGGGGACGGTTTAGGGTCCAGGTGAGGGTACGATAATGATTTAGTGGGAGTGTACGTGTGAGGGCGCGGGTTAGCGTCAGCGTACGGGTTAGGATTAGGGGACGGGTGAGGGTTAGGCTTCGGGGAAGGGTTAGGGTTAGGGTTCGGGCTAGGGTTAGGGTTAGGGGACGGGGACGGTTTAGGGTCCAGGTGAGTTTTACGACCACGCTTTAGGGGGAGCGTACGTGTGAGGGCGCGGGTTAGTGTCAGCGTACGGGTTAGGATTAGGGGACGGGTGAGGGTCAGGCTTCGGGGAAGTGTTAGGGTTAGGGTTCTATCTAGGGTTAGGGTTAGGGGACGGGGACTGTTTAGGGTCCAGGTGCGGGTACGACAACACTTTAGGGGGAGTACGTGTGAGGGCGTGGGTTAGTGTCAGCGTACGGGTTAGGATTAGGGGACGGGTGAGGGTCAGGCTTCGGGGAAGGGTTAGGGTTAGGGTTCGGGCTAGGGTTAGGGTTAGGGGACGCGGACGCTTTAGGGTCCAGGTGAGGGTTCGACCACGCTTTAGGGGGAGCGTACGTGTGAGGGCGCGGGTTAGTGTCAGCGTACGGGTTAGGATTAGGGGACGGGTGAGGGTCAGGCTTCGGGGAAGGGTTAGGGTTAGGGTTCGGGCTAGGGTTAGGGTTAGGGGACGGGGACGGTTTAGGGTCCAGGTGAGGGTACGACCACGCTTTAGGGGGAGCGTACGTGTGAGGGCGCGGGTTAGTGTCAGCGTACGGGTTAGGATTAGGGGACGGGTGAGGGTCAGGCTTCGGGGAAGGGTTAGGGTTAGGGTTCGGGCTAGGGTTAGGGTTAGGGGACGGGGACGGTTTAGGGTCCAGGTGAGTTTTACGACCACGCTTTAGGGGGAGCGTACGTGTGAGGGCGCGGGTTAGTGTCAGCGTACGGGTTAGGATTAGGGGACGGGTGAGGGTCAGGCTTCGGGGAAGGGTTAGGGTTAGGGTTCGGGCTAGGGTTAGGGTTAGGGGACGGGGACGGTTTAGGGTCCAGGTGAGTGTACGACAACGCTTTAGGGGGAGCGTACGTGTGAGGGCGCGGGTTAGTGTCAGCGTACGGGTTAGGATTAGGGTACGGGTGAGGGTCAGGCTTCGGGGAAGTGTTAGGGTTAGGGTTCAGGCTAGGGTTAGGGTTAGGGGACGGGGACGGTTTAGGATCCAGGTGAGGGTACGACAACGCTTTAGGGGGAGCGTACGTGTGAGGGCGTGGGTTAGTGTCAGCGTACGGGTAAGGATTAGGGGACGGGTGAGGGTCAGGCTTCGGGGAAGGGTTAGGGTTAGGGTTCGGGCTAGGGTTAGGGTTAGGGGACGGGGACGGTTTAGTGTCCAGGTGAGGGTACGACAACGCTTTAGGGGGAGCGTCCGTGTGAGGGCGCGGGTTAGTGTCAGCGTACGGGTTAGGATTAGGGGACGGGTGAGGTTCAGGCTTCGGGGAAGGGTTAGGGTTAGGGTTCGGGCTAGGGTTAGGGTTAGGGGACGGGGACGCTTTAGGGTCCATGTGAGGGTACGACAACGATTTAGTGGGAGCGTACGTGTTTGGGCGCGGGTTAGTGTCAGCGTACGGGTTAGGATTAGGGGACGGGTGAGGGTCAGGCTTCGGGGAAGGGTTAGGGTTAGGGTTCGGGCTAGGGTTAGGGTTAGGGGACGGGGACGCTTTAGGGTCCAGGTGAGGGTACGACAACGCTTTAGGGGGAGCGTACGTGTGAGGGCGCGGGTTAGTGTCAGCATACGGGTTAGGATTAGGGGACGGGTGAGGGTCAGGCTTCGGGGAAGGGTTAGGGTTAGGGTTCGGGCTAGGTTTAGGGTTAGGGGACGGGGACGGTTTAGGGTCCAGGTGAGGGTACGACAACGATTTAGTGGGAGCGTACGTGTGAGGGCGCGGGTTAGCGTCAGCGTACGGGTTAGGATTAGGTGACGGGTGAGGGTCAGGCTTCGGGGAAGGGTTAGGGTTAGGGTTCGGGCTAGGGTTAGGGTTAGGGGACGGGGACGGTTTAGGGTCCAGGTGAGGGTACGACAACGCTTTAGGGGGAGCGTACGTGTGAGGGCGCGGGTTAGCGTCAGTGTACGGGTTAGGATTAGGGGACGGGTGAGGGTCAGGCTTCGGGGAAGGGTTAGGGTTAGGGTTCGGGCTAGGGTTAGGGTTAGGGGACGGGGACGGTTTAGGGTCCAGGTGAGGGTACGACAACGCTTTAGGGGGAGCGTACGTGTGAGTGCGCGGGTTAGCGTCAGCGTACGGGTTAGGATTAGGGGACGGGTGAGTGTCAGGCTTCGGGGAAGGGTTAGGGTTAGGGTTTGGGCTAGGGTTAGGGTTAGGGGACGGGGACGGTTTAGGGTCCAAGTGAAGGTACGAAAACGCTTTAGGGGGAGCGTACGTGTGAGGGCGCGGCTTAGTGTCAGCGTACGGGTTAGGATTAGGGGACGGGTGAGGGTCAGGCTTCGGGGAAGGGTTAGGGTTAGGGTTCGGGCTAGGGTTAGGGTTATGGGACGGGGACGCTTTAGGGTCCAGGTGAGGGTACGACAACGCTTTAGGGGGAGCGTACGTGTGAGGGCGCGGGTTAGCGTCAGCGTACGGGTTAGGATTAGGGGACGGGTGAGGGTCAGGCTTCGGGGAAGGGTTAGGGTTAGGGTTCGGGCTAGGGTTAGGGTTAGGGGACGGGGATGCTTTAGGGTCCAGGTGAGGGTACGACAACGCTTTAGGGGTAGCGTACGTGTGAGGGCGCGGGTTAGTGTCAGCGTACGGGTTAGGATTAGGGGACGGGTGAGGGTCAGGCTTCGGGGAAGGGTTAGGGTTTGGGTTCGGGCTAGGGTTAGGGTTAGGGGACGGGGACGGTTTAGGGTCCAGGTGAGGGTACGATAATGATTTAGTGGGAGTGTACGTGTGAGGGCGCGGGTTAGCGTCAGCGTACGGGTTAGGATTAGGGGACGGGTGAGGGTTAGGCTTCGGGGAAGGGTTAGGGTTAGGGTTCGGGCTAGGGTTAGGGTTAGGGGACGGGGACGGTTTAGGGTCCAGGTGAGTTTTACGACCACGCTTTAGGGGGAGCGTACGTGTGAGGGCGTGGATTAGTGTCAGCGTACGGGTTAGGATTAGGGGACGGGTGAGGGTCAGGCTTCGGGGAAGTGTTAGGGTTAGGGTTCTATCTAGGGTTAGGGTTAGGGGACGGGGACTGTTTAGGGTCCAGGTGCGGGTACGACAACACTTTAGGGGGAGTACGTGTGAGGGCGTGGGTTAGTGTCAGCGTACGGGTTAGGATTAGGGGACGGGTGAGGGTCAGGCTTCGGGGAAGGGTTAGGGTTAGGGTTCGGGCTAGGGTTAGGGTTAGGGGACGCGGACGCTTTAGGGTCCAGGTGAGGGTTCGACCACGCTTTAGGGGGAGCGTACGTGTGAGGGCGCGGGTTAGTGTCAGCGTACGGGTTAGGATTAGGGGACGGGTGAGGGTCAGGCTTCGGGGAAGGGTTAGGGTTAGGGTTCGGGCTAGGGTTAGGGTTAGGGGACGGGGACGGTTTAGGGTCCAGGTGAGGGTACGACCACGCTTTAGGGGGAGCGTACGTGTGAGGGCGCGGGTTAGTGTCAGCGTACGGGTTAGGATTAGGGGACGGGTGAGGGTCAGGCTTCGGGGAAGGGTTAGGGTTAGGGTTCGGGCTAGGGTTAGGGTTAGGGGACGGGGACGGTTTAGGGTCCAGGTGAGGGTACGACAACGCTTTAGGGGGAGCGTAAGTGTGAGGGCGCGGGTTAGTGTCAGCGTACGGGTTAGGATTAGGGGACGGGTGAGGGTCAGGCTTCGGGGAAGGGTTAGGGTTAGGGTTCGGGCTAGGGTTAGGGTTAGGGGACGGGGACGGTTTAGGGTCCAGGTGAGCGTACGACAACGCTTTAGGGGGAGCGTACGTGTGAGGGCGCGGGTTAGTGTCAGCGTACGGGTTAGGATTAGGGGCCGGGTGAGGGTCAGGCTTCGGGGAAGGGTTAGGGTTAGTGTTCGGGCTAGGGTTAGGGTTAGGGGACGGGGACGGTTTAGGGTCAAGGTGAGGGTACGACAACGATTTAGTGGGAGCATACGTGTGAGGGCGCGGGTTAGTGTCAGCGTACGGGTTAGGATTAGGGGACGGGTGAGGGTCAGGCTTCGGGGAAGGGTTAGGGTTAGGGTTCGGGCTAGGGTTAGGGTTAGGGGATGGGGACGGTTTAGGGTCCAGGTGAGGGTACGACAACGCTTTAGGGGGAGCGTACGTGTGAGGGCGCGGGTTAGTGTCAGCATACGGGTTAGGATTAGGGGACGGGTGAGGGTCAGGCTTCGGGGAAGGGTTAGGGTTAGGGTTCGGGCTAGGGTTAGGGTTAGGGGACGGTTTAGGGTCCAGGTGAGGGTACGACAACGCTTTAGGGGGAGCGTACGTGTGAGGGCGCGGGTAAGCGTCAGCGTACGGGTTAGGATTAGGGGATGGGTGAGGGTCAGGCTTCGGGGAAGGGTTAGGGTTAGGGTTCGGGCTAGGGTTACGGTTAGGGGACGGGGACGGTTTAGGGTCCAGGTGAGTGTACGACAACGCTTTAGGGGGAGCGTACGTGTGAGGGCGCGGGTTAGTGTCAGCGTACGGGTTAGGATTAGGGGACGGGTGAGGGTCAGGCTTCGGGGAAGGGTTAGGGTTAGGGTTCGGGCTAGGGTTAGGGTTAGGGGACGGGGACGGTTTAGGGTCCAGGTGAGGGTACGACAACGCTTTAGGGGGAGCGTACGTGTGAGGGCGCGGGTTAGCGTCAGCGTACGGGTCAGGATTAGGGGACGGGTGAGGGTCAGGCTTCGGGGAAGGGTTAGGGTTAGGGTTCGGGCTAGGGTTAGGGTTAGGGGACGGGGACTGTTTAGGGTCCAGGTGAGGGTACGACAACGCTTTAGGGGGAGCGTACGTGTGAGGGCGTGGGTTACTGTCAGCGTACGGGTTAGGATTAGGGGACGGGTGAGGGTCAGGCTTCGGGGAAGGGTTAGGGTTAGGGTTCGGGCTAGGGTTAGGGTTAGGGGACGGGGACGGTTTAGGGTCTAGGTGAGGGTACGTCAACGCTTTAGGGGGAGTGTACGTGTGAGGGCGCGGGTTAGCGTCAGCGTACAGGTTAGGATTAGGGGACGGGTGAGGGTCAGGCTTCGGGGTAGGGTTAGGGTTCGGGTTCGGGCTAGGGTTAGGGTTAGGGGACGGGGACGGTTTAGGGTCCAGGTGAGGGTACGACAACGCTTTAGGGGGAGTGTACGTGTGAGGGCGCGGGTTAGCGTCAGCGTACGGGTTAGGATTAGGGGACGGGTGAGGGTCAGGCTTCGGGGAAGTGTTAGGGTTAGGGTTCGGGCTAGGGTTAGGGTTAGGGGACGGGGACGGTTTAGGGTCCAGGTGAGGGTACGACAACGCTTTAGGGGGAGTGTACGTGTGAGGGCGCGGGTTAGTGTCAGCGTACGGGTTAGGATTAGGGGACGGGTGAGGGTCAGGCTTCGGGGAAGGGTTAGGGTTAGGGTTCGGGCTAGGGTTAGGGTTAGGGGACGGGGACGGTTTAGCGTCCAGGTGAGGGTACGACAACGCTTTAGGGAGAGCGTACGTGTGAGGGCGCGGGTTAGTGTCAGCGTACGGGTTAGGATTAGGGGACGGGTGAGGGTCAGGCTTCGGGGAAGGGTTAGGGTTAGGGTTCGGGCTAGGTTTAGGGTTAGGGGATGGGGACGGTTTAGGGTCCAGGTGTGGGTACGACAACGCTTTAGGGGGAGCGTACGTGTGAGGGCGCGGGTTACTATCAGCGTACGGGTTAGGATTAGGGGACGGGTGAGGGTCAGGCTTCGGGGAAGGGCTAGGGTTAGGGTTCGGGCTAGGGTTAGGGTTAGGGGACGGGGACGGTTTAGGTTCCAGGTGAGGGTACGACAACGCTTTAGGGGGAGCGTACGTGTGAGGGCGCGGGTTAGCGTCAGCGTACGGGTTAGGATTAGGGGACGGGTGAGTGTCAGGCTTCGGGGAAGGGTTAGGGTTAGGGTTCGGGCTAGGGTTAGGGTTAGGGTAAGGGGACGGTTTAGGGTCCAGGTGAGGGTACGACAACGCTTTAGGGGGAGTGTACGTGTGAGGGCGCGGGTTAGTGTCAGCGTACGGGTTAGGATTAGGGGACGGGTGAGGGTCAGGCTTCGGGGAAGGGTTAGGGTTAGGGTTCGGGCTAGGGTTAGGGTTAGGGGACGGGGACGGTTTAGGGTCCAGGTGAGGGTACGACAACGCTTTAGGGGGAGCGTACGTGTGAGGGCGTGGGTTAGTGTCAGCGTACGGGTTAGGATTAGGGGACGGGTGAGGGTCAGGCTTCGGGGAAGGGTTAGGGTTAGGGTTCGGGCTAGGGTTAGGGTTAGGGGACGGGGACGGTTTAGGGTCCAGGTGAGGGTATGACAACGATTTAGTGGGAGCATACGTGTGAGGGCGCGGGTTAGTGTCAGCGTACGAGTTAGGATTAGGGGACGGGTGAGGGTCAGGCTTCGGGGAAGGGTTAGGGTTAGGGTTCGGGCTAGGGTTAGGGTTAGGGGACGGGGACGCTTTAGGGTCCAGGTGAGTGTACGACAATGCTTTAGGGGGAGCGTACGTGTGAGGGCGCGGGTTAGTGTCAACGTACGGCTTAGGATTAGGGGACTGGTGAGGGTCAGGCTTCGGGGAAGGGTTAGGGTTAGGGTTCGGGCTATGCTTAGGGTTAGGGGACGCGGACGCTTTAGGGTCCAGGTGAGGGTACGACAACGCTTTAGGGGGAGCGTACGTGTGAGGGCGCGGGTTAGCGTCAGCGTACGGGTTAGGATTAGGGGATGGGTGAGGGTCAGGCTTCGGGGAAGGGTTAGGGTTAGGGTTCGGGCTAGGGTTAGGGTTAGGGGACGGGGACGGTTTAGGGTCCAGGTGAGGGTACGACAAAGCTTTAGGGGTAGCGTACGTGTGAGGGCGCGGGTTAGTGTCAGTGTACGGGTTAGGATTAGGGGACGGGTGAGGGTCAGGCTTCGGGGAAGGGTTAGGGTTAGGGTTCGGGCTAGGGTTAGGGTTAGGGGACGGGGACGGTTTATGGTCCAGGTGAGGGTACGACACCGCTTTAGGGGGAGCGTACGTGTGAGGGCGTGGGTTACTGTCAGCGTACGGGTTAGGATTAGGGGACGGGTGAGGGTCAGGCTTCGGGGAAGGGTTAGGGTTAGGGTTCGGGCTAGGGTTAGGGTTAGGGGACGGGGACGGTTTAGGGTCCAGGTGAGGGTACGACAACGCTTTAGGGGGAGTGTACGTGTGAGGGCGCGGGTTAGCGTCAGCGTACGGGTTAGGATTAGGGGACGGGTGAGGGTCAGGCTTCGGGGAAGGGTTAGGGTTAGGGTTCGGGCTAGGGTTAGGGTTAGGGGACGGGGACGCTTTAGGGTCCAGGTGAGGGTACGACAACGCTTTAGTGGGAGCGTACGTGTGAGGGCGCGGGTTACTGTCAGCGTACGGGTTAGGATTAGGGGACGGGTGAGGGTCAGGCTTCGGGGAAGGGCTAGGGTTAGGGTTCGGGCTAGGGTTAGGGTTAGGGGACGGGGACGGTTTAGGGTCCAGGTGAGGGTACGACAACGCTTTAGGGGGAGTGTACGTGTGAGGGCGCGGGTTAGCGTCAGCGTACGGGTTAGGATTAGGGGACGGGTGAGGGTCAGGCTTCGGGGAAGGGTTAGGGTTAGGGTTCGGGATAGGGTTAGGGTTAGGGGATGGGGACGGTTTAGGGTCCAGGTGAGGGTACGACAACGCTTTAGGGGGAGTGTACGTGTGAGGGCGCGGGTTAGTGTCAGCGTACGGGTTAGGATTAGGGGACGGGTGAGGGTCAGGCTTCGGGGAAGCTTTAGGGTTAGGGTTCGGGCTAGGGTTAGAGTTAGGGGACGGGGACGGTTTAGGGTCCAGGTGAGGGTACGACAACGCTTTAGGGAGAGCGTACGTGTGAGGGCGCGGGTTAGTGTCAGCGTACGTGTTAGGATTAGGGGACGGGTGAGGGTCAGGCTTCGGGGAAGGGTTAGGGTTAGGGTTCGGGCTAGGGTTAGGGTTAGGGGATGGGGACGGTTTAGGGTCCAGGTGAGGGTACGAGAACGATTTAGTGGGAGCATACGTGTGAGGGCGCGGGTTAGTGTCAGTGTACGGGTTAGGATTAGGGGACGGGTGAGGGTCAGGCTTCGGGGAAGGGTTAGGGTTAGGGTTCGGGCTAGGGTTAGGGTTAGGGGACGGGGACGGTTTAGGGTCCAGGTGGGGGTACGACAACGCTTTAGGGGCAGCGTACGTGTGAGGGCGCGGGTTAGTGTCAGCGTACGGGTTAGGATTAGGGGACGGGTGAGGGTCAGGCTTCGGGGAAGCGTTAGGTTTAGGGTTCGGGCTAGGGTTAGTGTTAGGGGACGGGGACGGTTTAGGGTCCAGGTGAGGGTACGACAACGCTTTAAGGGGGCGTACGTGTGAGGGCGTGGGTTAGTGTCAGCGTACGGGTTAGGATTAGGGGACGGGTGAGGGTCAGGCTTCGGGGAAGGGTTAGGGTTAGGGTTCGGGCTAGGGTTAGGGTTAGGGGACGGGGACGGTTTAGGGTCCAGCTGAGGGTACGACAACGCTTTAGGGGGAGCGTACGTGTGAGGGCGCGGGTTAGTGTCAGCATACGGGTTAGGATTAGGGGACGGGTGAGGGTCAGGCTTCGGGGAAGGGTTAGGGTTAGGGTTCGGGCTAGGGTTAGGGTTATGGGACGGGGACGGTTTAGGGTCCAGGTGAGGGTACGACAACGCTTTAGGGGGAGCGTACATGTGAGGGCACGGGTTAGTGTCAGCGTACGGGTTAGGATTAGGGGACGGGTGAGGGTCAGGCTTCGGGGAAGGGTTAGGGTTAGTGTTCGGGCTAGGGTTAGGGTTAGGGGACGGGGACGGTTTAGGGTCAAGGTGAGGGTACGACAACGATTTAGTGGGAGCATACGTGTGAGGGCGCGGGTTAGTGTCAGCGTACGGGTTAGGATTAGGGGACGGGTGAGGGTCAGGCTTCGGGGAAGGGTTAGGGTTAGGGTTCGGGCTAGGGTTCGGGTTAGGGGACGGGGACGGTTTAGGGTCCAGGTGAGGGTACGACAACGCTTTAGGGGGAGCGTACGTGTGAGGGCGCGGGTTAGTGTCAGCGTACGGGTTAGGATTAGGGGACGGGTGAGGGTCAGGCTTCGGGTAAGCGTTAGGGTTAGGGTTCGGGCTAGGGTTAGTGTTAGGGGACGGGGACGGTTTAGGGTCCAGGTGAGGGTACGACAACGCTTTAGGGGGAGCGTACGTGTGAGGGCGCGGGTTAGTGTCAGCGTACGGGTTAGGATTAGGGGACGGGTGAGGGTCAGGCTTCGGGGAAGGGTTATGGTTAGGGTTCGGGCTAGGGTTAGGGTTAGGGGACGGGGACGGTTTAGGGTCCAGGTGAGGGTACGACAACGATTTAGTGGGAGCGTACGTGTGAGGGCGCGGGTTAGCGTCAGCGTACGGGTTAGGATTAGGGGACGGGTGAGGGTCAGGCTTCGGGGAAGGGTTAGGGTTAGGGTTCGGGCTAGGGTTAGGGTTAGGGGACGCAGACGCTTTAGGGTCCAGGTGAGGGTACGACAACGCTTTAGGGGGAGCGTACATGTGAGGGCGCGGATTAGCGTCAGCGTACGGGTTAGGATTAGGGGACGGGTGAGGGTCAGGCTTCGGGGAAGGGTTAGGGTTAGGGTTCGGGCTAGGGTTAGGGTTAGGGGACGGGGACGGTTTAGGGTCCAAGTGAGGGTACGACAACGCTTTAGGGGGAGCGTAGGTGTGAGGGCGCGGGTTAGCGTCAGCGTACGGGTTAGGATTAGGGGACGGGTGAGGGTCAGGCTTCCGGGAAGGGTTAGGGTTAGGGTTCGGGCTAGGGTTAGGGTTAGGGGACGGGGACGGTTTAGGGTCCAAGTGAGGGTACGACAACGCTTTAGGGGGAGCGTACGTGTGAGGGCGCGGGTTAGCGTCAGCGTACGGGTTAGGATTAGGGGACGGGTGAGGGTCAGGCTTCGGGGAAGCGTTAGGGTTAGGGTTCGGGCTAGGATTAGGGTTAGGGGACGGGGTCGCTTTAGGGTCCAGGTGAGGGTACGACAACGCTTTAGGCGGAGCGTACGTGTGAGGGCGCAGGTTAGCGTCAGCGTACGGGTTAGGATTAGGGGACGGGTGAGGGTCAGGCTTCGGGGAAGGGTTAGGGTTAGGGTTCGGGCTAGGGTTAGGTTTAGGGGACGGGGACGGTTTAGGGTCCAGGTGAGGGTACGACAACGCTTCAGGGGGAGCGTACGTGTGAGGGCGCGGGTTAGTGTCAGCGTACGGGTTAGGATTAGGGGACGGGTGAGGGTCAGGCTTCGGGGAAGGGTTAGGGTTAGGGTTCGGGCTAGGGTTAGGGTTAGGGGACGAGGACGTTTTAGGGTCCAGGTGAGGGTCCGACAACGCTTTAGGGGGAGCGTACGTGTGAGGGCGCGGGTTAGTGTCAGCGTACGGGTTAGGATTAGGGGACGGGTGAGGGTCAGGCTTCAGGGAAGGGTTAGGGTTAGGGTTCGGGCTAGGGTTAGGGTTAGGGGACGGGGACGGTTTAGGGTCCAGGTGAGGGTACGACAACGCTTTAGGGGGAGCGTACGTGTGAGGGCGCGGGTTAGTGTCAGCGTACGGGTTAGGATTAGGGGACGGGTGAGGGTCAGGCTTCGGGGAAGGGTTAGGGATAGGGTTCGGGCTAGGGTTAGGGATAGGGGACGGGGACGGTTTAGGGTCCAGGTGAGGGTACGACAACGCTTTAGGTGGAGCGTACGTGTGAGGGCACGGGTTAGCGTCAGCGTACGGGTTAGGATTAGGGGACGGGTGAGGGTCAGGCTTCGGGGAAGGGTTAGGGTTAGGGTTCGGGCTAGGGTTAGGGTTAGTGGACGGGGACGGTTTAGGGTCCAGGTGAGGGTACGACAACGCTTTAGGGGGAGCGTACGTGTGAGGGCGCGGGTTAGTGTCAGCGTACGGGTTAGGATTAGGGGACGGGTGAGGGTCAGGCTTCGGGGAAGGGTTAGGGTTAGGGTTCGGGCTAGGGTTAGGGTTAGGGGACGGGGACGGTTTAGGGTCCAGGTGAGGGTACGAGAACGCTTTAGGGGGAGCGTACGTGTGAGGGCGCGGGTTAGTGTCAGCGTACGGGTTAGGATTAGGGGATGGGTGAGGGTCAGGCTTCGGGTAAGCGTTAGGGTTAGGGTTCGGGCTAGGGTTAGTGTTAGGGGACGGGGACGGTTTAGGGTCCAGGTGAGGGTACGACAACGCTTTAGGTGGGCGTACGTGTGAGGGCGTGGGTTAGTGTCAGCGTACGTGTTAGGATTAGGGGACGGGTGAGGGTCAGGCTTCGGGGAAGGGTTAGGGTTAGGGTTCGGGCTAGGGTTAGGGTTAGGGGACGGGGACGCTTTAGGGTCCAGGTGAGGGTACGACAACGCTTTAGGGGGAGCGTACGTGTGAGGGCGCGGGTTAGTGTCAGCGTACGGGTTAGGATTAGGGTACGCGTGAGGGTCAGGCTTCGGGGAAGGGTTAGGGTTAGGGTTCGGGCTAGGGTTAGGGTTAGGGGACGGGGACGGTTTAGGGTCCAGGTGAGGGTACGACAACGCTTTAGGGGGAGCATACGTGTGAGTGCGCGGGTTAGTGTCAGCGTACGGGTTAGGATTATGGGACGGGTGAGGGTCAGGCTTCGGGGAAGGGTTAGGGTTAGGGTTCGGGCTAGGGTTAGGGTTAGGGGACGGGGACGGTTTAGGGTCCAGGTGAGGGTACGACAACGATTTAGTGGGAGCATACGTGTGAGGGCGCGGGTTAGTGTCAGCGTACGGGTTAGGATTAGGGGACGCGTGAGGGTCAGGCTTCGGGGAAGGGTTAGGGTTAGGGTTCGGGCTAGGGTTAGGGTTAGGGGTCGGGGACGCTTTAGGGTCCAGGTGAGGGTACGACAACGCTTCAGGGGGAGCGTACGTGTGAGGGCGCGGGTTAGTGTCAGCGTACGGGTTAGGATTAAGGGACGGGTGAGGGTCAGGCTTCGGGGAAGGGTTAGGGTTAGGGTTCGGGCTAGGGTTAGGGGACGGGGACGGGGACGGTTTAGGGTCCAGGTGAGGGTACGACAACGCTTTAGGGGGAGCGTACGTGTGAGGGCGCGGGTTAGCGTCAGCGTACGGGTTAGGATTAGGGGACGGGTGAGGGTCAGGCTTCGGGGAAGGGTTAGGGTTAGGGTTCGGGCTAGGGTTAGGGTTAGGGGACGGGGACGTTTTAGCGTCCAGGTGAGGGTACGACAACGCTTTAGGGGGAGCGTACGTGTGAGGGCGCGGCTTAGTGTCAGCGTACGGGTCAGGATTAGGGGACGGGTGAGGGTCAGGCTTTGGGGAAGGGTTAGGGTTAGGGTTCGGGCTAGGGTTAGGGTTAGGGGACGGGGACGGTTTAGGGTCCAGGTGAGGGTACGACAACGCTTTAGGGGGAGCGTACGTGTGAGAGCGCGGGTTAGTGTCAGGGTACGGGTTAGGATTAGGGGACGGGTGAGGGTCAGGCTTCGGGGAAGGGTTAGGGTTAGGGTTCGGGCTAGGGATAGGGTTAGGGGACGGGGACGGTTTAGGGTCCAGGTGAGGGTACGACAACGCTTTAGGGGGAGCGTACGTGTGAGGGCGCGGGTTAGCGTCAGCGTACGGGTTAGGATTAGGGGACGGGTGAGGGTCAGGCTTCGGGGAAATGTTAGTGTTAGGGTTCAGGCTAGGGTTAGGGTTAGGGGATGGGGACGGTTTAGGGTCCAGGTGAGGGTACGACAACGCTTTAGGGGGAGCGTACGTGTGAGGGCGCGGGTTAGTGTCAGCGTACAGGTTAGGATTAGGGGACGGGTGAGGGTCAGGCTTCGGGGAAGGGTTAGGGTTAGGGTTCGGGCTAGGGTTAGGGTTAGGGGAGGGGGACGGTTTAGGGTCCAGGTGAGGGTACGACAACGCTTTAGGGGGAGCGTACGTTTGAGGGCGCGGCTTTGTGTCAGCGTACGGGTTAGGATTAGGGGAGGGGTGAGGGTCAGGCTTCGGGGAAGGGTTAGGGTTCGGGTTCGGGCTAGGGTTAGGGTTAGGGGACGGGGACGGTTTAGGGTCCAGGTGAGGGTACGACAACGATTTAGTGGGAGCGTACGTGTGAGGGCGCGGGTTAGCGTCAGCGTACGGGTTAGGATTAGGGGACGGGTGAGGGTCAGGCTTCGGGGAAGGGTTAGGGTTAGGGTTCGGGCTAGGGTTAGGGTTAGGGGACGGGGACGCTTTAGGGTCCAGGTGAGGGTATGACGACGCTTTAGGGGGAGCGTACGTGTGAGGGCGCGGGTTAGCATCAGCGTACGGGTTAGGATTAGGGGACGGGTGAGGGTCAGGCTTCGGGGAAGGGTTAGGGTTATGGTTCGGGCTAGGGATAGGGTTAGGGGATGGGGACGGTTTAGGGTCCAGGTGAGGGTACGACAACGCTTTAGGGGGAGCGTACGTGTGAGGGCGAGGGTTAGTGTCAGCGTACGGGTTAGGATTAGGGGACGGGTGAGGGTCAGGCTTCGGGGAAGGGTTAGGGTTAGGGTTCGGGCTAGGGTTAGGGTTAGGGGACGGGGTCGCTTTAGGGTCCAGGTGAGGGTACGACAACGCTTTAGGGGGAGCTTACGTGTGAGGGCGCAGGTTAGCGTCAGCGTACGGGTTAGGATTAGGGGACGGGTGAGGGTCAGGCTTCGGGGAAGGGTTAGGGTTAGGGTTCGGGCTAGGGTTAGGGTTAGGGGACGGGGACGGTTTAGGGTCCAGGTGAGGGTACGACAACGCTTTAGGGGGAGCGTACGTGTGAGGGCGCGGGTTAGCGTCAGCGTACGGGTTAGGATTAGGGGACGGGTGAGGGTCAGGCTTCGTGGAAGTGTTATGGTTAGGGTTCGGGCTAGGGTTAGGGTTTGGGGACGGGGACGGTTTAGGGTCCAGGTGAAGGTACGACAACGCTTTAGGGGGAGCGTACGTGTGAGGGCGCGTGTTAGCGTCAGCGTACGGGTTAGGATTAGGGGACGGGTGAGGGTCAGGCTTCGGGGAAGGGTTAGGGTTGGGGTTCAGGCTAGGGTTAGGGTTAGGGGACGGGGACGGTTTAGGGTCCAGGTGAGGGTACGACAACGCTTTAGGGGGAGTGTACGTGTGAGGGCGCGGGTTAGTGTCAGCGTACGGGTTAGGATTATGGGACGGGTGAGGGTCAGGCTTCGGGGAAGGGTTAGGGTTAGGGTTCGGGCTAGGGTTAGGGTTAGGGGACGGGGACGGTTTAGGGTCCAGGTGAGGGTACGACAACGCTTTAGGGGGAGCATACGTGTGAGGGCGCGGGTTAGTGTCAGCGTACGGGTTAGGATTAGGGGACGGGTGAGGGTCAGGATTCGGGGAAGGGTTAGGGTTAGGGTTCGGGCTAGGGTTAGGGTTAGGCGACGGGGACGGTTTAGGGTCCAGGTGAGGGTACGACAACGATTTAGTGGGAGCGTACGTGTGAGGGCGCGGGTTAGCGTCAGCGTACGGGTTAGGATTAGGGGACGGGTGAGCGTCAGGCTTCGGGGAAGGGTTAGGGTTAGGGTTCGGGCTAGGGTTAGGGTTAGGGGACGGGGACGCTTTAGGGTCCAGGTGAGGGTACGACAACGCTTTAGGGGGAGCGTACGTGTGAGGGCGTGGGTTAGTGTCAGCGTACGGGTTAGGATTAGGGGACGGGTGAGGGTCAGGCTTCGGGGAAGGGTTAGGGTTAGGGTTAGGGTTCGGGCTAGGGTTAGGGTTAGGGGACGGGGACAGTTTAGGGTCCAGGTGAGGGTACGATAACGATTTAGTGGGAGCGTACGTGTGAGGGCGCGGGTTAGCGTCAGCGTACGGGTTAGGATTAGGGGACGGGTGAGGGTCAGGCTTCGGGGAAGGGTTAGGGTTAGGGTTCGGGCTAGGGTTAGGGTTAGGGGACGGGGACGGTTTAGGGTCCAGGTGAGGGTACGACAACGCTTTAGGGGGAGCGTACGTGTGAGTGCGCGGGTTAGGGTCAGCGTACGGGTTAGGATTAGGGGACGGGTGAGGGTCAGGCTTCGGGGAAGGGTTAGGGTTAGGGTTCGGGCTAGGGTTAGGGTTAGGGGACGGGAACGGTTTAGGGTCCAGGTGAGGGTACGACAACGCTTTAGGGGGAGCGTACGTGTGAGGGCGCGGGTTAGCGTCTGCGTACGGGTTAGGATTAGGGGACGGGTGAGGGTCAGGCTTCGGGGAAGTGTTAGGGTTAGGGTTCGGGCTAGGGTTAGGGTTAGGGGACGGGGACGGTTTAGGGTCCAGGTGAGGGTACGACAATGCTTTAGGGGGAGCGTACGTATGAGGGCACGGGTTAGCGTCAGCGTACGGGTTAGGATTAGGGGACGGGTGAGGGTCAGGCTTCGGGGAAGGGTTAGGGTTAGGGTTCGGGCTAGGGTTAGGGTTAGGGGACGGGGACGGTTTAGGGTCCAGGTGAGGGTACGACAACGCTTTAGGGGGAGCGTGAGTGTGAGGGCGCGGGTTAGCGTCAGCGTACGGGTTAGGATTAGGGGACGGGTGAGGGTTAGGCTTCGGGGAAGGGTTAGGGTTAGGGTTCGGGCTAGGGTTAGGGTTAGGGGACGGGGACGGTTTAGGGTCCAGGTGAGGGTACGACAACGCTTTAGGGGGAGCGTACGTGTGAGGGCGCGGCTTAGTGTCAGCGTACGGGTTAGGATTGGGGACGGGTGAGGGTCAGGCTTCGGCGAAGGGTTAGGGTTAGGGTTCAGGCTAGGGTTAGGGTTAGGGGACGGGGACGGTTTAGGGTCCAGGTGAGGGTACGACAACGCTTTAGGGGGAGCGTACGTGTGAGGGCGCGGGTTAGTGTCTGCGTACGGGTTAGGATTAGGGGACGGGTGAGGGTCAGGCTTCGGGGAAGGGTTAGGGTTAGGCTTCGGGCTAGGGTTAGGGTTAGGGGACGGGGACGGTTTAGGGTCCAGGTGAGGGTACGACAACGCTTTAGGGGGAGCGTACGTGTGAGGGCGCGGGTTAGTGTCAGCGTACGGGTTAGGGTTAGGGGACGGGTGAGGGTCAGGCTTCGGGGAAGGGTTAGGGTTAGGGTTCGGGCTAGGGTTAGGGTTAGGGGACGGGGACGGTTTAGGGTCCAGGTGAGGGTACGACAACGCTTTAGGGGGAGCGTATGTGTGAGGGCGCGGGTTAGTGTCAGCGTACGGGTTAGGATTAGGGGACGGGTGAGGGTCAGGCTTCGGGGAAAGGTTAGGGTTAGGGTTCGGGCTAGGGTTAGGGTTAGGGGACGGGGACGGTTTAGGGTCCAGGTGAGGGTACGACAACGCTTTAGGGGGAGCGTACGTGTGAGGTCGCGGGTTAGCGTCAGCGTACGGGTTAGGATTAGGGGACGGGTGAGGGTCAGGCTTCGGGGAAGGGTTAGGGTTAGGGTTCGGGCTAGGGTTAGTGTTAAGGGACGGGGACGGTTTAGGGTCCAGGTGAGGGTACGACAACGCTTTAGGGGGAGCGTACGTGTGAGGGCGCGGGTTAGTGTCAGCGTACGGGTTAGGATTAGGGGACGGGTGAGGGTCAGGCTTCGGGGAAGGGTTAAGGTTAGGGTTCGGGCTAGGGTTAGGGTTAGGGGACGGGGACGGTTTAAAGTCCAGGTGAGGGTACGACAATGCTTTAGGGGGAGTGTACGTGTGAGGGCGCGGGTTAGTGTCAGCGTACGGGTTAGGATTAGGGGACGGGTGAGGGTCAGGCTTCGGGGAAGGGTTAGGGTTCGGGTTCGGGCTAGGGTTAGGGTTAGGGGACGGGGACGGTTTAGGGTCCAGGTGAGGGTACGACAACGCTTTAGGGGGAGCATACGTGTGAGTGCGCGGGTTAGTGTCAGCGTACGGGTTAGGATTATGGGACGGGTGAGGGTCAGGCTTCGGGGAAGGGTTAGGGTTAGGGTTCGGGCTAGGGTTAGGGTTAGGGGACGGGGACGGTTTAGGGTCCAGGTGAGGGTACAACAACGATTTAGTGGGAGCATACGTGTGAGGGCGCGGGTTAGTGTCAGCGTACGGGTTAGGATTAGGGGACGCGTGAGGGTCAGGCTTCGGGGAAGGGTTAGGGTTAGGGTTCGGGCTAGGGTTAGGGTTAGGGATCGGGGACGCTTTAGGGTCCAGGTGAGGGTACGACAACGCTTCAGGGGGAGCGTACGTGTGAGGGCGCGGGTTAGTGTCAGCGTACGGGTTAGGATTAAGGGACGGGTGAGGGTCAGGCTTCGGGGAAGGGTTAGGGTTAGGGTTCGGGCTAGGGTTAGGGGACGGGGACGGGGACGGTTTAGGGTCCAGGTGAGGGTACGACAACGGTTTAGGGGGAGCGTACGTGTGAGGGCGCGGTTTAGCGTCAGCGTACGGGTTAGGATTAGGGGACGGGTGAGGGTCAGGCTTCGGGGAAGGGTTAGGGTTAGGGTTCGGGCTAGGGTTAGGGTTAGGGGACGGGGACGTTTTAGCGTCCAGGTGAGGGTACGACAACGCTTTAGGGGGAGCGTACGTGTGAGGGCGCGGCTTAGTGTCAGCGTACGGGTCAGGATTAGGGGACGGGTGAGGGTCAGGCTTCGGGGAAGGGTTAGGGTTAGGGTTCGGGCTAGGGTTAGGGTTAGGGGACGGGGACGGTTTAGGGTCCAGGTGAGGGTACGACAACGCTTTAGGGGGAGCGTACGTGTGAGAGCGCGGGTTAGTGTCAGGGTACGGGTTAGGATTAGGGGACGGGTGAGGGTCAGGCTTCGGGGAAGGGTTAGGGTTAGGGTTCGGGCTAGGGTTAGGGTTAGGGGACGGGGTCGCTTTAGGGTCCAGGTGAGGGTACGACAACGCTTTAGGGGGAGCTTACGTGTGAGGGCGCAGGTTAGCCTCAGCGTACGGGTTAGGATTAGGGGACGGGTGAGGGTCAGGCTTCGGGGAAGGGTTAGGGTTAGGGTTCGGGCTAGGGTTAGGGTTAGGGGACGGGGACGGTTTAGGGTCCAGGTGAGGGTACGACAA